>NC_067127.1:23614074-23929704 GCF_021347895.1 Acanthochromis polyacanthus
ATTATATTTCAAAATGAGCATTTTTAGTATTTACACAATGATATATACTGTACTTCTTCCTAAAATGTTATCAGATGTCCTCAAGTTGCTTTAGAGTTTCATTTTAAATGGAAAAAAAAAGTTCACCAGGCAGCATCCTGACAGAAAGAATAAATGACTGCAGTTCTTACAGTGTGCTGGTATAGCTGAGAATAAGAACTGGTGCAGTGTTACATCATTACCTACATATATCAATCTTGTCTGATGCAATCTGAGAGAAATAGGACTATATACTTTGCATATTCATGTGACGATTACATTTTTATGAGTTGATGCCCTTTTAATGTAGTTGTTATTCAGGAAAAGACAATGATGCTGCATCATTTTTCCAAATCCACTGTTGTGACCTCACTGAAACCCTGCAGATTTGAGCAAATCATAACCTTGAAATTTGAAGTACACACTACCATTCTAAAGTTTAGGGTCACTTAGAAATGTCCTTGTTTTTGAAAGAAAATCTTTTTTTTTTCAGTGAAGAAAACATTAAATGAATCAGAAGTATAGTCTAGATATTGTTAATGTGGTAAATGACTATTCTAGCTTGAAATGGCTGTTTATTAATGGAGTATCCATATAGGGGGTACAAAGGTCCACTTCCAGCAACTGCCATTTCTGTGTTCTAATGGCACATTGTGTTAGCTAATCATGTTGGAAGGCTAACTGATGATTAGACAACTCTTGTGCAATTATGCTAGCACATGAATAAAAGTGTTTTCATGGAAAACATGGAATTGCCTGGGTGATCCCCAAACTTTTAAATGGGAGTGTAAGCATTGAAGTTTCTCCGATTCTTTGAAAAGACTTGTTCTCTTGTTTGTTTGTTTTTCTCTGTATCTACATTCATGAATCAACAAGAACCGGTAAATGTTTCAATGTCACCCATTTAAAACACAGAAACTGTAAACTACAGGCTGTATTTTTCAGTGCCAAAGAAAACTCCATGATAAACACACCAAGTGCATATTATTGTTCCACCACCTTCCTGGAAAGAAGCTGCCTCAAAAAGCCTGGTTCTGAAACCTAAAGTGTCACTGGCAGACATGTCTATATACAGTGCGAGGAGGAAGACTGGATCATTTCCCTCCAAAGAAGGATGCAATGGGCTGTTTAAAAAAATAACATGACCCCTATTCACTCTTCTGTAAAACCACTGTAGGAGAATACAGATACATCAGCAGCCTAACAGATTGGTAGGATGGGCGAGTGTCCAAGTTTGGAGTTGAAGAGAACAGCTTGAAGGCTAATGAGCCAGTCAAGTGGAGATCCTCTAGAAAAATATGTCAGAGGCTGCTCTCATCTCGCCGATGTTCTTAACTGAACTATGGCTTAATTCCTCTTTAGAATCACAGACACTTCGTGGAATCTTCAGACAACTGAGGCAGAATAAGCCTATTAACCTGTTGGACAACATGTGAAAAATACCACATCACTATGCTCAGCATCTATCAAAATCAGAAAAAATCCCTGTAAAAACTCAGGGGGAGCAGTCAGCTGTGTATAACTTTATCCTAATAAGCAAAGCAGAATATATAGAATCATTTATACACTTTTAAACAAACACATTGGCATGCTTGTAGCTCGACTGATTTATGATGGTTTTAATTGCATCAGTTTTTCTTTACATGTAGTTTCATATAATAAATATTAATGACAATATTTTGTCATATATCAAAGAATTGCAACATCACTATGAATCTTCCACTGATTGAAATGAAAAGCCCTGCTGGCCCCCGTCTCACAGATAAATAAACAGGAAAGATGTAAACTGTCCATAGTTCCTTCTGTCTGTCATCTGTGCACTCAACAGAGGTTATAACCTGCTCTGGAGAACACAAGAGGAAGTCTACCAATTTAACTGACAGACAACACTTCAGCCTCTGACACATTTGAAGCCATTAGTGCAGTGCTGGGCTAGAATTAAGTGTATATGTTCATGCATGCACATGGATTTTGCAAGAATACATTGAATTACTTTTCCCCCCACAAATAAACTTATCAATGCTGATGCATTTTTTTCAAGTCACAGAAGAAAATAGGATAGTTAGAACACCTTTGAAACAGTGTTTACATCTTGCCAGATATTTCCCTCAGGAGTTGAAAGAGAGTGAACACTGGACCTAGACTCATCAGGTGGGACTGCTGGTGAATAATAATGTTGCTCAGAGACTGCTGGGTGTATGCTCTGCTAATAAGTTCACCATATGCAATTCAATTCAGTTTTATTCATATAGTGCAAAATCATAAATCATCTCCAGGGAACTTTGTTTAGTAAGGTCAAGACTTTACAATATTATACAGTGAAACCAAACAGTTGGCTGTTGAACAAACAGTCGGTGAAAGTGGGGAAGATAATCTCACTTTTAATAAGAAGAAACCTCTGACAGAACCAGACTCAGTGTTAGCAACCAGCTGCCTGGCTGATATGAACCTGAAAAAATGACATGTCCACGGTGTTTCCACTGCATCCAGTGGCCCAGAAAATGTGTATATACTAAGAAAATAGAAGTCATAACTTATGCTTCAACTGTGGGCTTTTTAGTAATAAAGGGGAAATTTAAATGATTTAGTGGCAACCAACTGAACAGACAAAATCCACATCACTCTGTATAAGATCCCTTTTGAAGTAGACTCCTTGTGCAGAGATAAACTGCTCCCAGTGTTCCTGCAATACTTGAAACACTCCTTGAAAATCCAGTTCCGTGAACTATCTACAGTGGTGGAAAAGTTTTCTGACACTCTTAAAATTTTCCACAGTCTCAAATATTATCATGAAATATTTGTAGAAAAATCTTGTGTTTCAAAAGGTGCCGCTGCATTACACAGACACAAACAAATACAAATGATATTTTGGGGGGATTATTGTTTACAAGAAAAACTAACAAAGCTAAATTCTTGACAGTTTCAATATGTCAGTTCTCAACATTGTCGGTATCAAAGGCAACAAATAACAGAGAATGTGTACAAAACTAAACAAAAAATAAATAAACCATCACACCATCCATCCATCCTCTATACACCGCTTTATCCTCACTAGGGTCGAGGGGAGTGCTGGAGCTTATCCCGGCTGACTCGGGCAAAGGCAGGGGACACCCTGGACAGGTCGCCAGTCTGTCACAGGGCTACATATACAGACAAACAATCACACTCACACCTACGGAAAATTTAGAGTAACCAATTAACCTCAGCATATTTTTGGAGTGTGGGAGGAAGCCGGAGTACCCGGAGAAAACCCACGCATGCACAGGGAGAACATGCAAACTCCATGCAGAAAGATCCCAGGCCCAAGCCGGGATTTGAACCGGAGATCTTCTTGCTGCAAGGCAAAAGTGCTAACCACTACTGCACTGTGCAGCCCCATCATCACATCATAAAATTAATATTTAGTTGTGCTGCCATTAGCACACAGCAGAGCTCTAATCCTGGCTGCCATGTTCCCCACAAGCCTTTCACACTGTTGAGGGGTAGTCTTGTCCCATTCTTCTTGAATTATTCCTTTTCATTCTTCTAAATTCTTTGGTTTACGTTTTGAAACAGATCTTTTGATAATCCACCACAGAATCTTCTTCCAGTTCCTGGCTGTCCAGTTCTTGTGTGTTTGGGCCCAATGATTCTGCAGTAACCTGACTCTCATTGATCAGGGGCTTCCTGACAATTTTGTAGGACCTTCAGTCATGATCTAAAAGTCCGCCATGTATAGTGTGGGTGCAACACTGGACACCAATTTGGTTTGACAACTGCTGCTGTCTTCCAAGCTATTGTTTTGTCTGTATTTCTGCACAGTGTTGAAGGACTGCATCTGCACTTCCTGGCTATCTGGTGGCAGCTGTACACTTCCTGGCTGAGAATATGTGTCTCCAGGTGTGTTTCCTGCGTTAGGTTCCTTGTTTTAGCCATTTTTGTCTCTCAAGAACATTCAAATGTGCTGGCTTTATATAGGCACAAAGGACAGCAACAAAAAATGTGTCTTTTAACAAAAAGCATGACCTTCATTAGTGGATCACTGGTACCAAAATGCTCCAATACTCAAAATTTATTTTGTATTTTTTATGGAACCAATCAATTACACGTTTTTACAGGCTTGTTGTTGTTTAGTATTGTGGCTGTGAATGTAATAAAAGAAAATGCACTTTAAGACCTAAGAGTGACTCTTAATGAAAGATTTCACAAATGCATGGGGTGACCGAAAACGTTCTTCCGTTGCTGTACAACATGGTCTGGTTCTCCTCCACAGTGTCAGCATAGTGACTCTTTAACTTGAGTTTCATCTTAGAGAAGAGGATGATGCTGCAGTGAGAAAATCTGGCATGCAGATAGAGGTGTAATTCAAGTCAGTTAAATTACATTTACATAGCGCCAATTACAGTTAAATTGTCTCAAGACACTTTACAGAACCCATATGCCTGACTCCCAGAGAAAGCCCCAAGGCGACAGTGGCAAGGAAAACATCCTTTTAACAGGGGCTACTGTGTAAAGTGACTACTGTGCTGGTGCAGTCACAAAAACTGTATGTTGCCACATTGTTCTCTTTCAAATGTCTCAGGATGTTATGATAGACCTCTGAGCTGATAGTCTCAGCCTGGAAGATGAATTCACAGAACACAACACAATGACTGTCGACAAAAAACAAGAAGCATGTTTTGGGTCATGCTGCTGACCTGCATGTTCTTCACTGTGAAAGATCTCAGGCTCCTCCATCTGAGCCACAGGTCCAACTCCTGTCCCTACTGATGGTCTTCACCATGAAGGCTGTGCCAGTTTGACACAGAATTTGATGTTAGTTCTCTGCACAAGTCTGGGGCTCATGATGGAATTGCAAAAACCCACCCGCAAGCGGTCAGAACAGTACTCTCGGATCACTGTGCAAGAAAAATACTTCAGGAGGGATAACAGCCAGATTCAAGTTAGACATATTTGTTGTGTTTCTATTTCTTGATTTCACATAAAAACTGAAGAAAATATAAACTCTGGAAAACTCTTTCTTGGTATTTCTAATGTCTGGGAGGCAGGTCCACAATATCGGATGGAAAATAGCCCAACCTTAAAGACATATGCCTGCCTCATGACATCCTGATACAAAACTCGTATGTCAGATTTTTTAAAATAATATTCTCTTTCTTTCGTGTGCCAACTTCCACACCATGTCAGTGAGTTTGACCAATAGGAGTGTTCAGTGCTCCCCACCCCCCACCCCAATGAGGATTAGGCGATGTACAGATGATGGATGGATGGATGGATGGATGGGTATTGCATTAAAGTAGCTTTAATCTGAGCAGGTTGACATCAACACAGGGTTCAGGAGCTTAACACACATGAAATTTAACAAAAGCATCATATTCAATATTTTGTCAGAGGCCCAGTTCAGTCATTGACAGCCTGAAGTATCTGACCCACAGATATCAGCAAATGGGTTGTGTTTTTGAGATTATATTTCAAACAAGAAAATAACTTTATTCCGCAACTCTCCTCCAGGACTGCACAGCAAGTCAAGACTGCTGTCCCTTTACTCGCTGTGCAGTCATGGAAGGATTTTCTTCTTATCATCCACAAGATGTGTGCTCATCACTCTACCAGCTTTTTTTTTTTTCCATTTTCTATTTTTTCTGTGCTCACCAGTTTTTTAGTTTGTTTTTTTAGATTGAACTGCTAGACTATTGATTTTGGCAAACCAACCACCTTTGATATTGCTCTGATGGATTTGTGCTTTTTTGGGGCTTCTTTCTGTCTTCTTCATGTGTATGATCACTTATCTTGCGAGACAGCAGGGTTCTTGCAAGAATCCATTTTGCCAGGTTTCAAGGTATGTGCTTGTTGTCGACCTGCAGTGGCTCAGATCAATAAGTGTCCTGTGAAGAAATACTTGCAGCTGCGGGTTTTAGGTGTGTTGACACTTGAAGTTAGTCTGTCAGAGACATTGAAAGATAAATACTTTGTCCAATCAAGATTCAAGACCTTTATTTATCACAAACACACTTATATATAGTATAAGGTGCAGTGAAATGCATTTAGCACCTGTTACAGAGTGAAACAATAAGAAGAAGAAGAAAGAATAAAAACACACAATAAATAAATGTATTTATACATATATTTATCTATGAAAATATACATATATGAAATTGATATAAGCAAAATAAGTATATAAATCAAAGTGTGAAATAGTGAAAATAATATACATATATATACACTACCAGTCAAAAGTTTGGAGACACCTCATTCAATGCTTTTTTAAAAAATTGTATTATTTTCTACATTGTAGATTAATGCTGAGGATTGACACTTTTTTCTTTACACCGTAATTCCATATGTATTCTTTAGGAGTTTTGATGTCTTCAGTATTGATCTACAATGTAGAAAATGATTAAATAAAAACCGCTGAATGAGAAGGTGTGTCCAAACTTTTGACTGGCAATGTATATACTACGCGAAGAGTAATAGGCTCACAAAGACTCTGGCCAGTATCAAAGAACAGAGCGGAGAAGTCAAAGAGGCAGCTTAAATTCTCCAGGAGCTGCAGGTGGAAACATATGGCTCCATGGAGAAAAAGGAGAAGGTGGAGTTTATCTTGGAACAGATGAGGCTGTGCATTGCTGTCAAGGATTACATTCGCACCCAGATCATCAGCAAGAAGATAAACACTATACGGTATAGTGGATGGGATTTGCAGGTTGCTTGTCAGTCAGTACTCAGATGATTCTGTGTGACAAACCATCTGGTGCATCAGATTTCATCCTTTTCTTTTACTCCTCACATTAACCAACAACTCAGCTTCAACTTTAACTCCACCTCTTGGTCGATTCTGAGCCACATGGGAGATCATTCCTTAATGAGCTAATACTGAAACAGCACACAGCTGCCAAAAAACACTCACAGATCTTTCAGTGTTAAGAAAAAATGACTCAAATCAAAGTTGAGAGTTGGCACTTTAATGTAGTATCCCCTTTTTAAAATTTTTTGCTAAAAGATAGAGCCTGAGGGCTGCACAGTGGCTTGGTGGTTAGCACTTTTGCGTTGCGGCAAGAAGAGGTTCATGTCCCAGCCTTGTTGGGATCTTTCTGCATGGAGTTTGCATGTTCTCCCTTTGCATTCATAGGTTTTCTCCAGAGACTCCAGCTTCCTCCCACAGTCTAAAAACATGCTGAGCTCTGAAACATGCTGAAATGTCCATAGGTGTGAATGTGCATGTGATTGTTTGTCTTTATATGTATACCTGTGATAGACTGGTGACTTGTCAAGGATGCCCCCTGCATTCACCCTAAATCAGCTGGGATGGGATCCAGCCCCCTGCAGCCCTAATGAGGATCATGCAGTTTATAGATAATGGATAGATGGTGTCTGATAAATCAAAGATGGGCAACTGTCTAATCATTTATGTTCTGGTATGAAATGTGGTGACGATGCATTACTTTGGCCAATTATTTTCATAAAAACTTGAAAAATATGAAGCTATTCTGTAATGTCAGTGCACTTTAAATCTTGATTTTCCTGCAATGATTAAAAAAGATAAATTGTACAGAGTTTACTTTCTGTGAGGCTACGAAGAGGAAGTTCTTGGCCATTATTATTAGAATTGTATATTTCCTGATGAAAGACATTTACTGCCATGTTTAAAATCAATGTGTCGAAAAAGGAATTCAGTCCTCCGCCGAGACATTTGAAGGTGTGTGGAGGAACTCCTCAAACTGGGGCTGTCTGATGAATATAAGCAGTGCACAGCAGCCTCATGTGAATTCATGAGTGCAAAGAAGAGGGAGTGACACTCCTCTCATGGTGACAACTCTCCTCGACTGAATCACTAAATGGGCTGTGAGCAGCAACCTCAGGGGAGAGAGTCCACTGAAACGCATCCACAGCTCCCAACAGAGGGTCACCTGGACGAGGAAATTCAATCTAAATCCTGACATTGTTTTATAGTAAAGCAAGGATAACAGGCAGTATAACTCTCTCTCATCTCAGTGTCAAACCAGATAGCTACACTTGTAAAGGAAAACCTCATGGGAGCCACGGGAGAGAGACGGTGGCAGGGATTAATAGAGGTTCTGTATGAACACTTCTGCTGTGGACCATCACCTGCTCTCCTTCTGTGTCCACATGCAAATGTCACCTGGCAAACAGGGCTACATGTGATAAGTCAAAGTTACAGCCTTGTTTTTTTTTCTTTGTTTATGAAGATGAAGCAGCGGCATTTTCTCTTTTTCTTTCCTGTTTAATGAAAACGTGATGCTGAGGAAAACGCTTACACTGAAAATTAGGTAAAATAAAGAAGACATCTTCCACCGTGATCAAATACGAGTTCACTGTATGTCATAAACTGATGGAAGTGATTAATGAAACATGATATATTTCACATCATGAACTATTCAGGTACATTTTTACCAATGTACCTGAATAGTTCATGAAGAAAAGCTGCATTAAATGATATTTTGGGGGTAGAGGACTAAACTAATGATAATGTCTCACATAGTATCACTATTTAGAGGTATTATGTGTGAGCAGAGGTCTCAATTCACATAAATACACTCCCCTCCAAAAGCATGGAGAGGAGCGCATTGGAACAGCAAGGCCAATTCCTTTATTTTTGCTGTAGATTGAAAACATTTTGGTCTCACATCAACTGATGAATTTGAAACAAGAGATCAACATTTCAGCTTTTATTTCCAGGTGTTTACATCTGGATCTGATATGCAACTTAGAAAATAGCATTATTTGTAATGGAACACAAAATTTTTAGGTGAGTAAAAGTATTGAAACACATAGATTTAAAATTAGGGCTGGGACTTTAACATGTTAATTTCAATTAATTAATTACAGAAAAAAGAAAAAGAAAAAAATGTATTTAATTGCACCTTTCTCAGTTTCCTAATTTCTGGCACACCGGTAACACTGATGCACACCGAAGCCCAATGAACCTAAAGTCTGCTTACCAGCCGCGAAGAAGATGCACGAGTGACGTCAGCGATAAGAAAATTTGGTGAACAGTGAAGGAAGACAAGAAATTGAGCTTGTTGGGCGGAAAGTTTTCTTTTAAAAAACTTCCCCGATGGGCAGCTTGGATAAAAGAGGGTTCAATGCAAATTGTGCAAAGAGTTTTCTGATCACTGCAGCACTTCAAGCCGACGGTATCACCTCAATGCAAAACATGTTGCTGTTAGCACCAGAGCCAACATTAGATGCAACAGTCCTGGTACCTGCAAACGGTGTAGCCATCCCATAATAGACCACTTTTCAAGACATTGAAAGTGCCTAAATTTACAAAAATATTGAAATGTTGAATATAATAGCTATAATTGCACTTTGGGTTTGTAGTAATCTGTGAATGTTGAAGACAGATGAAAAATGTAGGTAAATATAAATGAACATTTTTGTTGTTTAAGTTATTACTCTGTCAAGGAGTGGTGGACTTGGCTTGTCTGTCTGTCTGTCTGTCAGTTTGTCTGTCTGTCTGTCTTTTAATACTGTAACTAAAACCTTTCCTTTAGAAAGAAATATTTTTTTTTAGAAATAAAAATTGATTTTCCTAAAAAATTAACCATCAGAATTACATCATATATCAGACCCAGAAACTATGAAAACAGAATGAATCTATGCATTTTCAACTTTTTGAAGGTCCTTGAACTATTTATGCTTAAGTGCTATACAGTGGAAAAACTACATCCAGGCTTTAAAGCATCAATATCACTTTTTTATATATCTCCGACTTTAAAATTTTACAAATTTTAAACACGTGTATGTCTATTCATTGATTCATTGGTCAGCCAAAATTTATTTGAATGAAAAACTTTGCGTATTGTGTCAAACAGTGCTATTTGACAAAAAATAGATTAATTAATTAAAGAGCCTCTAATTAATTAGATGAATTTTTTAATCACGTCCCACCGCGATTTAAAATAAATTAAAATGAATCAGACTTCACATTTAGCAGCAGATCCGTTTCTTGAAATACCTGCATCAAGCCTGTGACCCACTGACATCACCTAATTTTTGCAATTTTTTTTGTGATGCTTTTCCAGGCTTTCACTGCAGCCTCTTTCAGTTATTGTTTGTTTTGGGGGGTGTTACGTTCTGTGGTGCGTGTAAGTAGGATTGTGTTTCTCTTCTCTTTTTCCCTGTTCCCTACACCAGGTGGGAGTGGCTAGGTGCACCTGTGGCTCCTTACCATCAGCCGGATGAGGAGGAAAGCCTGATCATCGCTGCCACTGGGCCAGATCAGCTGCCAGAGTGTGAAGCTGGTGTTGTTTCCTCGCGTTCTGTTTAAGACCAAGGGTCTACTTGCTGAAGGGCTGCGTGTTGGGTGCCCAGTATTGGATTTGTGAAGCCTGCTTTGAGTTGAGCTTGTTTTTCTTTGTGTAAATTCCTCTCTGTTGAGGTTACACTCAGTTTTCAGTGCCTCTGTATATATTCATTCTTTCTACTTGTTACTCCACTCATCCGCTAGTTCTCGGGGACGTAACAGGGGGTTACTCCCTTCAGTCTCTTCTTTAGCAGGTAAATTGCAGCTCTATAGAGTTGAAGTCTGGAGATTGACTTGGCCAGTCTAAAACTTTCCACTTCTTGCTCCTGATGAACTCTTTTGTTGCTTTGGCTGCGTGTTTTTGGTCATTATCTTTATCTCCCAATCAGTTTCGTTGCATCATTCTTTAAATTGGCATATGAAGTGCTTCTGTAGTCTTCTGAGTTAATTTGCTGCTGCCATCATGTGTTACATAATCAGTGAAGATTCATAGGCTCGTCCCAGAAGAAGCCATGTAAGCCCAATCCATGACATTACCTCCACTGTGTTTCACAGATGAGCTTGTATGTTTGGGATCATGAGCAGATCCTTTCATTGTCCAAACTTTAGTCTTTCCATCACTTTGGTAAAAGGTTCATCTTTGTGTCATCAGTCCATAAAACTTTGTCCCAGACTTTTTGAGACTCATTCTGTACTTTTTGGTAAATTCCAGTCTGGCCTACTTGTTCTTCTTCTGGTGCAATCTCTGCACTTCTGTGAACAGTAGGTTGTGATGCCTTCACTCCTGCCCTCTGAAGGTTCTTGCTGATGTCTCTAACAGTTTTTTAGGTTATTTCTTTACAACTCTGACAATGATTCTGTTATTTGATGGTTCTTGCGACTGCTCTTGGGGATACACTCAAAGTTTTTGCAACTTGGAATAGGGCTGTCAACTGTGACTTCTGCACAGCACAACTGATGGTCTCAATACCATTAAGAAGGCAAGAAATTCCACAAATTAACCTTAACAAGGCACACCTGTGAAGTGAAAAGCATTTCAGGTGACTACCTCATGAAGCTCATCCAGAGTGTGCAAAGCAGTAATCAAAGCAAAAGGTGGCTATTTTGAAGAATATAAAATGTGAAACACGTTTCACTCTTTATTTGTCCGTGCGCAGCAGCTCAAGCTTATTTTTGGAGTGAGATGCGCTGATGTACATAGCTTCCACTGTGCAGAGGATTTATGGGTCAGAATGTCTAGAAAACCATGCTGGCTTACATGCTGCAAAATCTAACCAGATGTAGGGATCCATCCTTGTGTTTTTGGCACGTTACATTTGTCATCCAATGCATTGTGACATGCTAAATTGTATTCTGCCATAGTACATACTGTAATAGTACGGGCACTGGAGTCCATCCATATACTCTTTTTCAGTTTGGCCTCCCCAGCTGCCTCATTGGCTCATTGTTGGGGATCACAGGCAGGTTAACATAAAATAATTGCATTAAATAATGCAAAATAAACCACATAATGTGAGCAAAACAACAAAGAGTAAAACACAACTGGACAAATTACATGAATATTCAATAATAAACATCCATCAGATGACAGCAACAGCACAGACAGAGCATTGTCATCTGAGCATGTCTTATATTCAGTGTGATTCCTTTCTCCTAGCTGAGTTTCTGAAACAATAACAGCACATAATAGCAGAATTGTGTGAGTCATGTTTACACTGTCTCAGTCACAGCATTCGGAGCTTATTGCTCTCATTTAGAAAATCTGACCTGTGGATTAGCAAGGATGTTGTCAAAATACTGAGTCATGTTGTAGCCTGCTCAGTGTGCTTACTGTGCATGCCCTCTGCTTGCACTGCTTGATTCAGGCTTATGGAAAATTCCACTTTATTAGAGTGATAATCTGAATCAAAATGAACCCTTGCTATTTTTCTGCTGGGCTTTTTTTCAGAATTCTTATTAAGAGCTGTGTTTGCCTTGTTCTAAGGGTATATTATGATATTGTTTACTGACAGCTTAAATATTTCTTTATCTGGATATTTGTAAGCAGGCATTTATCAACCACAGCATTAAAACCACTGACAGGTGAGGTGAGGTGAGTAACAATGATTATGTCAATATAATGGGTAAAACAGCAGGTCTTGTGGGGGTTTGCTGCTATACAATTGTTAGTATCCATCAACAATGATCCAAGCATGAACTACCAGTGAACCGGCTACAGGGTCACTGATACACACAGGAAGTAAAGGTTGGCCTGTGTGGTGCAATCTCACAGAAAAGCTGCTGTAGTGGAAATTTGTCAGAGTCTCAACCCATTGAACCCCAAAACCCACTTGTGGCTTTAAACAGTATGTTTTCTTTTGTTAAAAATTCTCCCGATTATACCATGTATCAGACGTGCTTTTTTATCACTCAGGGATGCTGTGGAGTTATGTGATGATCGGCGGTGGTTTGTCTGTCTGTCTGTCAGCAACATTACTCAAAAACAGACAAACGGATTAGGATGAAATTTTCAGGGAAGGTCAGAAACGACAAGGACCAAGTGATTGAATTTTTGCAGTGATGTGGCTTAAAGTCTGGAGCCAAGGATTTGTTAATGATTGCTCTATCATTGCGACTTAGCTTACATAGTGTCACTGTAGCTATAACAACAAGTGAACACTACGTAAGCTACCTGCTGACAATCATGTGATTGCGATCCTACTACAGATCAACCGCTGTGGACTTATCAGAAATCATACAAGGAACAGCTGGTTGCATTATAGGGGTGCTTCCGAGTCCCATCAATTACCGTCGCCTGCTACATGTTTAAGTCACGCGATTCAATATCCGTGCATAACATACACATACGTAACACACGCCTGTGCTCAGCGCAAGGTCATTTTGTTTGTGGGTACATCGATACTAAATGGCCACATTTTATGTTGCTATGATTTCTGATCATCAATAACTAATAAACAAATGCTGCATTTCTACAAAAAAAGTTGTATTTCTGACAATACCACATGGGGGAATGAACAGCCTTGGCAGAGTGCTACACTCTGAGTGCTTTGTTATACTTACTGTCTACTGACTGCCAACACATTTGTATTTTTATCTATATGTTGCTGTTATGCAGTGAAACACAGTCAAATTCCTTGTATGTGAAAACCTACTTGGGAAAAAAACCTTTCCAGTTCTGATTTTGATTCAGATTCTGAACCAGAAACTGTAAAAGCAGAAAGCATTGTTGCATTTTCAGCTTTTGAATGTTTTTGGAGTGAATCAAATGCAACATGCACTTCTGATCATTCAAATCTAAGCTTAAAATTCTGATATTTCATCAAAAACATTTTTAATCTCACTTAATAATTTGTACAAAATAAAGTATTTCCGCCAGATCCTGTAAAACAGAAAGATTCAGGGTTTCTTGGTGCGACTTAGAATCTAATAATGATTCAGTTGTATCCCTCAGTCACTTGACAAAAATTAAGAGACTTCTCAGGTAAACTATAAGCAGTGTTTACTCAAACCAGATAGGACAAGAGTGAATGAGTGGAGGGAAATAAGTTAATAAAATAAATGCAAAATGTCTCATGGAAAATGATTTGCAGTGAAAAATAAACCCCCAACGAGTGACTTAGTTACTCTGAGTTACTTTGACACATACCACCAACCTAAGCATTGCTGCAGACCACATACATCCCTTCATGGCAGCAGTTTTCCCAAAGAGCCATGGCCTTGCTCAGCAGGATACTGAACGCTGCAAGCTTCGTTCATTAATAGCTTGAAGAACATGACAAAGAGCTCAAGGTGTTGATTGGGCCTCATGGTTCCTCAGATCTCATCTGATCAAGTATCTGTGGGATGTGCTGGAAAAAAGGTCCAGTCTATGGAGTCTCCACCTCTACCAGCTTTAGGATTGTAAGAATTTTTTTAAAGAATAGCTCCTTCTGTTACAAAATTAGATTTTTTAAAAATGTATTATTTAGAGATGGTAGCCACTTTGGTTCTCTATCACAGCTGTGTTTGGGATCCTCTTCTACAGGGCCTCTGAATCTGTATGAGCAAATCTCATTTCCTACCTGAAGCTTCATTGCTTATGAAGAAGTCCTCGTGTGATACGTTGCTGGCTGTGCAGTATCGTGAAAAGGCGGTTTATGGATCGGTTGTCACTGACGACACACACCCTTCCGTGGTCGTTGCAGTAATTGCATGACAAAGCCACGTACATGTTAGGAATGTGGGGTGCGGAGAACCCAGGCGCAGACAGAACGCTAGGCATAATTAAAAGAATTTATTAACTAAATCAAGAAACCTTTTACAACTGAAAACGAGACTAGAGTGGACAAAAACTAAACTTGACAGAGACTAAACAGCAAGACTAAAAAGGTGACAAAAAATAAACTAGACAAAGGCAAACGGCAATACTAAAGATGCACTTACAGAAGGAGAACAAACTACTAACACAAGAGCAAACTAGAGTCCAAACAAGCATCAAGTCCAACAAGGGTAAATCCAGAAAAGGGTGAAAAATGACAAAGTCCAACAACTGAGAATCCAGCAGCAGCGGGTAAGTGGGGAGTGAAGGCAGAACTGCATGTAGGTCTAACTATGCACCAGCAAAGACTGAGGGGAATGGCAGAGCTTAAATAACAGGGAAGGGAACCAGGTGCGATGAATAGAGCTGATTGCAACAGGTGAGAGTGATGAACTAATGGGAAGACAGAGCCAGGGGATGAGCGAGTGGAAGAGAGACAGAAGGGGAAGACACAGCCAGAGGGAGACAGAGACACACAAGCCAAAAACACACACTAAAGGGCAACAAACACTGAGGGGACAAACAGACTTAGGTCAAAGCAAAAAACAACAGAATCTAAAGGGGTAAAATCCAAACGAGGGGAGGAAAGGTGGAAAGGGAACAGAAAAGCAGCAACAGGGCAGAATCCTGACAGTACAGAAACAAAGAAAGGGATCACAGTGAGGTGTATGGATTATCCCCCTGAGTGACCAGGATGTTGTTTCTGAAATTAGAGGTTGGCATCGATTTTCAGTGTTGCGAGCTCACAAGCCAACTGATATTTCAGACACAAGCAGCCTGAAGTTTACACCGATCAGACACAACATTTTGGCCACTGACAGGTGAAGTGAATAACATTGATCATATTGTCATAATGAGTCCTGACATTTATGTGGATGTTTGACGTCTACCAACCTCCTAAACATTGCAGGTCAAGCAACTGCCTCCCATGGCAACAGTTTCCACCCTCAGCAGGACAATGCACCCCGACACACTGCAAAAACTGCTCAGGAGTGGCCAGGGGAACACGACAGAGTTAAGGTGTTCACCAAGGTTCCAGATCTAAATCTCTCTGAGCATCTTTGAGAAGTTCCAGGATAAGCCTGATCTAGGTAGATCCCACCCTGCAACCCACAGGACCCACAGAATCTACTGCCACCATCCTGGCACCACAGGGCATCCCCAGGGGTCCAGTGTCCATGCCCCACTGGGTCAGAGGAGTTTCAGCAGCATAAAGGAGCCCAGCACAACATTAGGCAGGTGGTCATAATGTTGTGTCTGGTTAGTGTATCTATGTACACACGTGGACAAAATTGTTGGTACCCCCCAGAGGAAAAGAAAATTCAAAAAGAGATCTCAAAAATGTTTCATTTACTTCTCCTAGACAACTTTGAGATCTGTGTGACACCAAACTGAGACTAAGGCTTATTTCTCCTGTGTCTCATTTTTTTCTCCTGAGCAATAAGATGCACTAAATCTCAGTTTAGTCTCCTTTAAAGTTTCAGAAGAGATCTCAACAAGCTCTCATATAATTCTCAGAGTTTCTCAACTTTTGTGTCTCTTTGTGATCTCAGGCAGAGAAATCAGAGAGCTCTCTCTAAGAACTCCATCTATTCTCATCCCAGCTTCAGTTCATGCATCTCATACTAAGCTCAGAGAGAACAAATGAAGAGATCTCCACAAGCGCTCATTGAATTCTCAGACTCAGATCAACGTTTTGGTTGTTTTTAATCATCTATCATGTTGACTTTATTGTAATCCACATGATATTTTTTTAAATTAATTAATAAAGATTCAGATTACTTTATTCATCCCAAAAGGGAAATTCATTTGTCTGTCAGCTCATCTACTATTTGCTATAGAATTATAAAGCCTGATCGCTGTGGGTACAAAGATCTTCTATATCTTTCCGTCCTGCAGTCCAGAGAGAGGCCCATCACGATATTATGAGTGGATGATCCGTGGTGTTTAGAATGATAAATCCAGTCAAGTGGGAGGAGAGGGTGACATGATTGAAGTCACCATATATTATTATAAGTGCCTCAAGATGTTTAGGCTGTATCCTGGCAACTTCTTATTTGTTGCAGCATTTATAAGGTGTGTGTGTGTGTGTGCAGATTAATATATGCATAGGGTGGCATAGCTCAGTGGGTAGAGTGGCTGTCTCACACCCAGAAGGCCTGGGTTCAATTCCAAGTCTGTTGTGGAGATGTGAGTGAGTCTCACATTATTGCTCTGTAGGAGCTCCACTATTGCTCATTTTCTTTTCCAGAGGAGAAATAAAGGAGCCATTAAAAACACTGTATTGAGATTAGCAAGGTATCTCCCACAAGTCTCAAGTATGACTCCCTCTAATTATCCTGTCTCACCTATTTCTCCGAGTGAATTTTAGGAGAAACATATGAGAAACCTTTAGACAAAATAGAAACTAAAATGAGGCTGACATGAGAATCTCAAATTTGTCTCCTGAGCTGTAGAAGAGCAAGCTTTGAGCAGTAAAATTTTCCTCTGGGCAGTTAAAGAAGGAAAAACCCACAATTCTCACTGAAATCACTTGAAACTCACAAAAGTAACAATAAATAAAAATTTATTGAAAATTAAATAATCAAAAACAGCCATCACTTTTGAATTGTTGATTAACATAATTATTTAAAAAAACAAACTAATGAAACAGGCCTGGACAAAAATGATGGTACCTCTATAAAAGATTGAAAACTATTTGACCAGAGTGACATGATTAACTCAGGTGTGTCATTTAATTGACATCACAGGTGTTTCCAAACTCATAATCAGTCAGTCTGCCTATTTAAAGGGAGACAAGTAGTCACCCTGCTGTTTGGTGAAAAGGTGTGTACCACACTGAACATGGACAACAGAAAGCGAAGGAGAGAATTGTCCCAGGACATCCGAAAAAAAAAATTATAGACAAACATCTTAAAGGTAAAGGCTATAAGACCATCTCTAAACAGCTTGAAGTTCCTGTGACAACAGTGGCTCATATTATTCAGAAGTTCAAGACCCACGGGACAGTAGCCAACCTCCCTGGACGTGGCCGCAAGAGGAAAATTGATGACAAATTGAAGAGACGGATCGTTGGAATTGTATCCAAAGAGCCCAGAGCAACCTCCAAAGAAATTAAAGGTGAACTCCAAGGCCAAGGTACATCAGTGTCAGATCGCACCATTCGTCGTTGTTTGAGCCAAAGTGGACTTCGTGGGAGACGACCAAGGAGGACACCACTGCTGAAAAAAACTCATAAAAAAGCCAGACTGGAATTTGCAAAAATGCATGTTGACAAGCCACAAAGCTTCTGGGAGAATGTCCTTTGGACAGATAAGACCAAACTGGAGCTTTTTGGTAAGGCACATCAACTCTATGTTCATAGACTCAAAAACCAAGCATATGAAGAAAAGAACACTGTCCCTACGGTGAAACATGGAGGAGGCTCAGTAATGTTTTGGGGCTGCTTTGCTGCATCTGGCACAGGGTGTCTTGAAAGTGTGCAAGGTACGATGAAATCTGAAGACTATCAAGGCATTCTGGAGAGAAATGTGCTGCCTAGTGTCAGAAAGCTTGGTCTCAGTCGCAGGTCATGGGTCTTCCAACAGGACAACGATCCAAAACACACAGCCAAAAACACCCAAGAATGGCTGAGAGAAAAGCGTTGGACTATTCTAAAGTGGCCTTCTATGAGCCCAGATCTGAATCCCATTGAACATATGTGGAAGGAGCTGAAACATGCCATTTGGAGAAGACACCCATCAAACCTGAGACAACTGGAGCTGTTTGCTCATGAGGAGTGGGCCAAAATACCTGTTGACAGCTGCAGAACGCTCATTGACAAATACAGAAATCGTTTAATTGCAGTGATTGCCTCAAAAGGTTGTGCAACAAAATATTAAGTTATGGGTACCATCATTTTTGTCCAGCCCTATTTCATTAATTTGTTTTTTTAAATAATTATGTTAATCAACAATTCAAAAGTGATGGCTGATTTTGATTATTTAATTTTCAATAAATTTTTATTTATTGTTACTTTTGTGAGTTTCAAGTGATTTCAGTGAGAATTGTGGGTTTTTCCTTCTTTAACTGAGGGGTACCAACAATTTTGTCCACGTGTGTGGTATGCTTGCTTGCAACCCAGTTTGACCAGGTGGGCAAATTTGACACTTACAAGAAGCTGTGAATGTGGTTAGTTTTAATGGCTAACATGTTAGTGAATTGTTGTCTAAACAAATATGTAGGAACATTTGCATTTAATTGCCACCACCTGAGGAAGGTAAATCTAATCATTTTATTTTAGCTCTGTTTTTGGTCTCAATCGGCCCTGAGAGAATTTTCTGGCTCTTTCTCTGCTACATGGTGCTGTATGTTTAGCTCCTCACTAACTCCGTCTGCTGTTTGGCTCTGGGTAGGTAGTGCGTATTGGGGTTTCAGAGCTTTTTCCACTGAAAACAGTTGTGGCTAAAACTACATAACCAAAGCAGTGAGAGTGAACCAGCTCAATAAAGCTGTCAGCTGGAAACCCCAATAAATGAGCCGAAAAACACTTAAACGCTTCAGAGAGCTGAAGAGAGCTGCAGAGTCAGGTGGAAATTCTCTGTGAGTTCCTCACCACCTGTGATCCCTTTCCCACTTTTATAGCAATGTGACTCATTGCTGGAAACAAAATACTGATTAAAGCATCTTTAGGATTAAAAAAAAAAAATCAAAATTAGCAAGGAGATCCAACATTTATACCTACTTCTACCTTAACACAGGTGCCTTAAAGAAAGAGTGACTGCAGATATCCCAGAATATTCACACCTATTTACTGCAGAGACGCAGAGAAGACGGTGAGGGAGCTGTAATCTCCACCTGGCTGCTGAATGCATCAAAGTCAAGCTTCAGTAGCAGCTTCACAGTAATGGATGCTTCAACTGGCTGCTCTCTTGTCTGCATTGTCCTTGAATTTATATGCTGACTGGCATAAATCAGGAGGTGAATCTGATTTCTGCTTTTGAGGTTCATCACAATAGAGTGATGGGCAGAGCTTTGAAGGACGACAATATGCTCTGGATCCGTTAAGGAAACTCATCACGTTATTTTTTTCTTCTTCTTTGACACCCATTTCTTTTTTTGTTGTCATTGTGTTAGCCTCTGTGTATCCTGAATGAATGCTTTGAGCAGCAGCTCCATTGGTAAGGTCAAGCAGGATCCCATTAAAATATTGCAGCTGATGGGATTATTTCGGTTGGTGTAAATTTCTCTTCAGGTCCGGACGGCTCACTGACAATGGGGATCATTCACAGTGAGACCAGATGAAAAATGATAACTTCACTGCTGCACAAGAGGCTGAAAGGAAGCCAGGTCACTGTGTGGTTACAGTCTAATCCTGATTTAGTCCTAAAACCAATTTTAGGATGTGAGAGCGGAGGCTAGTAATTGGTCTGAATGGTTGCACAGGTATTGTCTGCAAACAATGCCTTCATTTGTTCCTACTTCTGTGGTTGGATGTTTACCTGTCTGACATGAAGGACGCGGTCATGGTCTAATTACAGTCTCCATTTATGCACAAGCAGGCCAATCTCCTGCTTTTCTCTTCTTTCACAGTGAGATCATACAATGAGGTATCAGCCTGCGCTCAATGGTAATGAGAGCATCGAAAAAAGAGCCTCCTTTTGACAGGTTGTCATCATCTACTGACCATTATCCCAGACACACACCCGCACACAAACCCCTTTGGGCCTGCTTCTATAATCAACCAACCACATGAGAGCTCATCACATTAACAAGGAAAACAATTAGCACGAATGGCTCCCTTGCATAATATTGATTTGTATCGTATGTATTATTGACAGCACAAAGCACCATGACCTTTAACCACACAGATATTTGACATGGATGGACATGGAAGAGTTTGGACAGTTTCTTTTCCCTTCTTATTCCTGTCATCTAATATGTCTTCATTTGAAGGCTGACACGAGTAGAGCAGTACTGTAAGCTACCGTGACATGTTGTGATGAAGGTAATTAATTACGGTGGCAATGGTAGGCAACCTGCAGCCAATATCCCTCCTCCTTGCTCTCCTCTCCTACCTGGAGAAAGCAGCATCCTCCTCTCCCTCCGACTGTCCCCACCAGTTCATCTCTATTAGGGAGCAAATGAGCTGTCGAGCTGCCTGCAGAAGTGCTCCAACAAGCAAAGAATGATACTCGGTCCTCCCGAGAGGCCGCTGTCACCCCAGTATGGGCATCTACCTTCCACTCTCCATGTAGAAGCTACTGATCGATCAAAAACCTAGACATTAATTGCTTCTTTAAAAGAAAAACTAAGCCCTTATAAGCCACTTAAAGTCATTGATTAAAAATTTAGTTCCGCCAACTTGCTCATTAGGAATGACTTGGGTAATAGAATTGGGCATTGCTCATGAAATATCCCTGTTGTCTGGGTAATTGTAAATTCTGACCCAGAAACAAAAGCTTGGAGAGCGGACAATGCTCCCAGGCCCGGTCACTCATTTGTCTTAATCTGGATAAACTTCTTATCCTTCATATGCCTTTATTTCTCTCACTTCTTATTTGCTTTGTCATCAATACAACAGCCAAAACGGGCTGGCTGGCTGCCAAAGAGAGCAGGCATTGACACTCCGCCTCTGACAAATGTCCTCGAGAACAAAAAAATGCTAAATGCTTTCAGGGAAGTGAAGAAAATCCAAACTGCAGTGGCTGCTGAGACCTTCAGGCTACATCAGAGGCAGGAGAACCCTAGCAGGGCTGACCTTTAGGTGTCTGGACGATCAATCAGCATGACCCTGTGGGCGCTCCAGCTCTCCTGCAAACCGGTCCGTACCCTTGATATCTGCCTAACAGGAGGCATTGCATTAATCTCAATGCTGACACTGGGTATAGGAGCACCAGACACTGGGTGAAAACTCCCGGGTGCTCCAGCTTCACCTTCCAGCTGCTTACTTCAAATCACACTTCTGTTCATCATCAAAGAACTCACCACTGTAAGTACAGAACTTGCTTTCTGGATGTCAGTAACCATGAAGTCTGTCATATCGACCGGCCAGCTCCTTTTCGATCAATAAAATCATCATAGACAAGAAATGTTTTTCTTCCCAGCTGGGTTTGTTGAAATCACTGTGACTCACGAAAAGGACACACACATCATTTGTTGGAAATCACTGACAAATGAACTTTCAGAATACTCTAAGCCATGTTTTTTTTCAAGGCATTAACATTTTAGGAAAAGGTTAATGTTTCATGATCGACCGATATTTCATTTCAATGCTCAACAGTCAAAAAGAGCTACATTAAAAACCCTGAGCCCACACAGCACAAGGGGGGAAACACGTGCTGTGATCGTCTGCTGTCTTGTCGCTGTATAAACATTTAAACGGCCTGGTGTTAATCACAGTTGCTGATTACTGGCCTTCATCCAAATAGGATGGACACCTTGCTGTGTGTGATCTCAGCAGCATCATAGTTAGCTGCTTTACAGCATAACAACATCAGGAAACGCAACTGTATTCATGTCATGAAAATAATGTGATGATGTGAAAGTTGCTTGTAGAGATTAACCTAAAGAGAAATATCACCTGAATCTTTTGCTCCCGTTGACTTTGTGCAGCTCTATAGTGAGTTTTACAGTGACTGCTCACCTGTCCAGTGGTGGAAAGTAAGTATTCAAGTACTGTACTTCAGTACAGTTTTGAATTACTTGTACTTTATTTGAAAATATTCTACTTTCTACCCCACTACATTTGTCTGGCAATTTTAGTTACTTTTAAAACTAAGCTTTTACGCAGTGGAAAACATAACAAGTTTGCAGCACATAGATATAAATTTAACCCATGGTTTCTTACAAAGAGCAGTGTGTGGGCTCATATTCCAGACGTCTATGGGTTGTTGTCAAAAGGTGGCACACATGGTTTCATTTAAATAAAGGTTAAATAGTTCTATATCTTACCAGAAATCAAATATAACAGAAAAAGTCCAACAACTTTCTTCTTCTTTCCTCTTCAATAATCAGCTGACAGTCCCTCAGATTTATCTGTTGTCTGTGTATTAAAAACTTCTTCCACCACTGCAGATGTCCCGCACACAGCTTCACTGTTAAAGTTTAGTATAGTTCAGACAGTGGTTTGATAAACTCACTGTACGGTACATATCTGGCACCAAACAACAACATACGTAGTTACCATTACCTCTTTTATGTTTAGTTTTTAATGACAGTTAACAACCACTGCTTTAGACATATTTATATTTCCTCAGATTTAAAGATAAATTCCATTGATAGTACAAACATGTGAAGCTGAAACAATCTTTTCTGAGCAAACATATTTAATCTCCATACATTCAAATTCAAAGATAAAAAAAACTTTAAATTAAAAATAACCACCTCAATGAAAAACTGAGCAGAACCCATTTATATTTTATTAGGATTTTGATTAATTATTGTCACATAGAGACAGTCCCTCTGTCAAGAGTTTATCAACTTTTTATTAGAATTTATTAGCAATTTGTTGTCTGCATTTCCAATGAGTCACTTTTGATAGTAAGTGTTTGTAGTGTTACTAACTGGACTGTTAAAAGAAGCATCATACTCTGGCTACAGACCCAAACATTTCTTCAAACTGTGGTGGAAACCAAAAGAGGGAGTAAATATTGAATTCACATCCATGAGATAACCAGAAGAACACCTCCAAGATAATATACACACGTGGACAAAATTGTTGGTACCCCTCAGTTAAAGAAGGAAAAACCCACAATTCTCACTGAAATCACTTGAAACTCACAAAAGTAACAATAAATAAAAATTTATTGAAAATTAAATAATCAAAAACAGCCATCGCTTTTGAATTGTTGATTAACATAATTATTTAAAAAAACAAACTAATGAAACAGGCCTGGACAAAAATGATGGTACCTCTATAAAAGATTGAAAACTATTTGACCAGAGTGACATGATTAACTCAGGTGTGTCATTTAATTGACATCACAGGTGTTTCCAAACTCATAATCAGTCAGTCTGCCTATTTAAAGGGAGACAAGTAGTCACCCTGCTGTTTGGTGAAAAGGTGTGTACCACACTGAACATGGACAACAGAAAGCGAAGGAGAGAATTGTCCCAGGACATCCGAAAAAAAATTATAGACAAACATCTTAAAGGTAAAGGCTATAAGACCATCTCTAAACAGCTTGAAGTTCCTGTGACAACAGTGGCTCATATTATTCAGAAGTTCAAGACCCACGGGACAGTAGCCAACCTCCCTGGATGTGGCCGCAAGAGGAAAATTGATGACAAATTGAAGAGACGGATCGTTGGAATTGTATCCAAAGAGCCCAGAGCAACCTCCAAAGAAATTAAAGGTGAACTCCAAGGCCAAGGTACATCAGTGTCAGATCGCACCATTCGTCGTTGTTTGAGCCAAAGTGGACTTCATTGGAGACGACCAAGGAGGACACCACTGCTGAAAAAAACTCATAAAAAAGCCAGACTGGAATTTGCAAAAATGCATGTTGACAAGCCACAAAGCTTCTGGGAGAAGGTCCTTTGGACAGATGAGACCAAACTGGAGCTTTTTGGTAAGGCACATCAACTCTATGTTCATAGACTCAAAAACCAAGCATACGAAGAAAAGAACACTGTCCCTACGGTGAAACATGGAGGAGGCTCAGTAATGTTTTGGGGCTGCTTTGCTGCATCTGGCACAGGGTGTCTTGAAAGTGTGCAAGGTACGACGAAATCTGAAGACTATCAAGGCATTCTGGAGAGAAATGTGCTGCCTAGTGTCAGAAAGCTTGGTCTCAGTCGCAGGTCATGGGTCTTCCAACAGGACAACGATCCAAAACACACAGCCAAAAACACCCAAGAATGGCTGAGAGAAAAGCGTTGGACTATTCTAAAGTGGTCTTCTATGAGCCCAGATCTGAATCCCATTGAACATATGTGGAAGGAGCTGAAACATGCCATTTGGAGAAGACACCCATCAAACCTGAGACAACTGGAGCTGTTTGCTCATGAGGAGTGAGCCAAAATACCTGTTGACAGCTGCAGAACGCTCATTGACAAATACAGAAATCGTTTAATTGCAGTGATTGCCTCAAAAGGTTGTGCAACAAAATATTAAGTTATGGGTACCATCATTTTTGTCCAGCCCTATTTCATTAGTTTGTTTTTTTTAAATAATTATGTTAATCAACAATTCAAAAATAATGGCTGTTTTTGATTATTTAATTTTCAATACATTTTTATTTATTGTTACTTTTGTGAGTTTCAAGTGATTTCAGTGAGAATTGTGGGTTTTTCCTTCTTTAACTGAGGGGTACCAACAATTTTGTCCACGTGTGTACATAAGTAAATATGTGTGACTATTCAAGACTGTAACATTTTTGTAAGATGATAATATGTCGGTGTTGTGTTTACAGCTTGATCTCAAGTGTCTATTTAATAAAGCCCAATTTTCACACATAGTGTGGGGTGAGGTTATCACTCAACAGTGCTCTCTAAGTCTGTGACAATATCAGCGTCACTGGTCATTGAGCACTGGACAGTTGATTGCACAAATTTCATTTAAAAAAAAAAGATTAAGAAACATCCTTTTGATTCAAGTTCTTCCAAAACTGAAGAGCTCTTCAGTCGTCATACCACTATCATTAGAGCTGACAACAGTGTGCTCCTGAGCCATTTAGGATTACAGCCTTCACACTATTGCACAGAACATTCTAGGCAGATCTGTTCCCTGTCCAAAAAAAACCTAATGTGTGACTCACAACATGTTATCTAAACAGTGAACAAAGTTCATTTAAGTTTTAGAACCTGCTCCGTATATTTTCGCAAATACCTCCCATAGTAACCATATTGATTTTTTTGTTTACCTGTTTTCCAGAGACTGCACAGGACTAAAAAATGTAGTGTTTAACCATTCACTGGAATTGAATCAGTGGAGTTTATTGAAAACCTTTAATTAAGTTTTCAGGAAGACAATACAGAGTCCCATTTAGCTCTACATTAGTCCAGTCTATTTTGATCACTGCTCCCAAGTCACTCTATCTCTATACTCACTTTCTGTATGCCATCAGGTCATAGTCCAGCTGTGACTGCTAACTGTATGACTGTGCACTTGGATGAGTGTGAGTATGTGAGCAATTGTGTTTTGATTACTCATGCTGTAGAGACATAAATCTGTTTAGACAGCCCAGTGGGACTTGTCTTCCTTTTTGAGACAAACAGCAAGCCCCCTAAAATACAGTAGCTATAAAAAAGTACCATCTAAAGTGATTGTAGTATAAAGACCTTTGCATCTGAAAGTTCCAGTCACTGGTGAATCAGAACTTCTGGTTATAGCTACACCATGAAGACAAAAGAGCAGTCCCAGCAGCTCCATGAAAATGTTATTGAAAAGCATAAGTCAAAGGATGGATACGAGAAACTTTCCAAGCTTTTCAGTTTCTTTAATCTATCACTTAGAGTACAATTTAATTCATAATTATGAAATGGAAGGAATATGGGACATGCAAAAATCTGTATGTAATACTCAAAACCTGAGAGACCATGCAAGTAAGAGAGAGACTTTTCATACAACAACTGCTGCCCTGGTTCTTCAACAGTCAAAGTCTTTTGTTAGAGATGAAAAGAGACAGCAATCTTTGAAAAAGCTCATATTAAAACTCAACTAGGGTTCACCAGAGGGTACGTGGGAGACTTGGAAATCAACTGGAAGTAGATTCTTTGGTCTGATGAAATCAAAATTTTGTTTTTGGCAATCAGATGTTTTGTTGGGCGGGTATCAAACACTGCACGACATCACAAACAACTATCCCCACCACAAAGCATGGTGGTGACAGTATCATGATGTGGGGATGTATCTCGTCGACAGGCCCGGGAAGTCTTGAAAAGGTAGAAGATAGAATGAAAATATTGTAGTCTGTAAAAGCCCCGTGACTTGGAAGACGATTGTTTTTTCAAGCAAAACAATGAAGCATACAACCAAAGCTACACAGAAATCAGAGCCTAAGTCAGAGCCTAGACTTCAATCAAACTGAAAATTTTTATCTGGACTTGAAAAAGGCAATCAGTTTACAATCCCTGTGTGACCTGACAGTGTTGCAAAGAAGAATGAGGTAAAATTGCAGCATCCAGATGTGCAAGCCTGACTGAGACCTATCCACAGTCAAGTCAGCGTTACTTTGCCTGCAATTATAGCTGGGTCTGTCTCAATACTTATGCAATCACTTATTTTACGTTTTGTAATTTTCGTTATTTGACATTACTTAGAAGAAATCTCTTTCCACATTGACATGAAAGAGATATTTTTGGTTGGAAATTCTAGTCAAAAAGGCATATTAAATTGACTATGATTCAGTGTTGGAAACCAGTTCAATTGAAGTTTTATGGAAGGGTAATCTTTAAATTTTATGGTAGAGATTTGAGTAAAAATTAGTGTTAGAGTTCGGGAAGCATTGGGGTAATTCTGCAGGAAATTAATGCAAGTCAATATAATGTCTTCTGTAGCAACGGAAACTTGACAGTGAGTGGGTCTGTGGGAGATCCAATACAAGTAGATGTGGGTTTTTATAGCAGTGACTCCTGCTGCAGATGAATACAGATTCTGACACTCACCAGACACCCATCAATCTACCTGACTGCATGTCTCATACGGTCTGACTCACTGTCACACTTACTCCAGGTTTTACTGTATCGGCTGATAGCTGCACGCCCAGCCATCCAGGTTCACAATCTCTGCAGTAACTCATTTGGCTAATTTTTTCCTGTGTAGAAAGCTGAATAAGTGATAGAAGTTGGCTGGAGCTATTTGCATATAGTAACATTGGGGGTGTAAAGCATCTCACTGTAACAGGTGCGACCAAACAGCAGAGTGAGGAGCTGTCACTCAAGCACAGACTCCACAACCAAGAGAAGAGGTATAATCAGGCAGCATGAGTGAAAATGGATGGACTATGAGTTGACCACAGAGATCAAGTCTTCTCTACATCCCATTCACTCTTAGTCCAGTTTTTCAAGATGTTCCCTGCTGCCTCCAGAGTACTGTCTTGTTTGATGAGGCAAAAGCGGGCGTATGTCTCAAACTACCAAACCCAGTCCAAAACCCTTTTATGGGTTTTAAGTTCTTTAAATCAAATCAATTCTTTCCTCAAAGATTTGTTAGCTGTTGGCACCTGACTAAGATGCATAGATGCAAAACGAACCCCATTTTCTCAAAGCAATTAGGTTGGTGCTGAGATGACCCAAGCACTAACAAAGGAGAAACATCTGTTACACATTTACAGTCAACAACCATTCAAATAATCAGCTTTTATCAGACATTTGGGTTTTCCAGAGGTGTATGATCCATTGTTCTCTCAATACAGACAACCAGAGAAGCAGTGCAGCTTCCGGGAAAACAGCTGAAAAGTACAATTGTAGAAATGCAGCAGTGGTAAATGGAAATAAAAGAGCAGGATTCTGGTTGTAGTTGTTGTTTATAGGACCTTCATCTCTTACATTTTGAGGGAAATGTTATTTCTTTTCCCTGGTAATCTAATGGTGTAACATAGCAGGAAAGCACATGTACTGTACAAATAAATATATTCCAGTAAAATTTTTCAGATTAAGATTTAAAGAGGGCAGCTATATTTCATCATCAAACTGCATTTGTAGATGTACAGTCTTGCAAATGGATAGTCAGTTACAAACATTTCATGATCACTTGTTGTGTTCATGGACGCCCACTTCATTATACATCGATCAGGCCACCTGCTAATATTGTGTTGGTCCTCCTTATGTGGTCAAAAATGCTCTGAACCATTGGGCACGGACAAGAGGACCCATCAGGGTGTCCTATGGGGTCTGGCACCAGGACAATGGCTGTGGATCCTTTGAGTACTCTGGGTTGTGCAGTGGGGCCTCTCTGAATCAAACTTGTTCCACTGCATCCTGTTGATGTTTGATCAGAAATACGGTCTTGGAAATTTGGAGGTCAAATCAGCATCTTGGGTAACTGTCACGTTCCCTGCTTGTTTGATGTTTTTGTGATGTGGTGGGGTGCATTTTCACTGGAAGGATAGTGACATTTAGGATTGCCATTTGCATGAGGGAGTGTGTTTGTTCTGGGACAACGTTTATTTGGGTGTCTAAGTCTCATTAACATGGATGTCAAAATCCAAGATTCTCCAGCAGAACTCCACATAGTACCAATATGATCAATGTTATTCACTTCACCTGTCAGTGGTCATAATGTCGTGGCTGATGCGTATGTTGTATGTGTGCACTGATGAGTTTGGGCAGCTGGGATGCACCAGGCTCCAGGCAGCATATGTGTGTGTGATCTCAGTAGCTCAAGGTTGTCGCCTTCTTTTGATCTCACAGAGGAACTGATTCTGGTACAGATCCGTAAGGTCAGCTACAGTGTTTCCATTTGTTGTGTGAAATGCAGCCTTCAGCCAGTTCAGCCATATGAAGAAATCATGAATCAGATACTGTTCCCATCACAGAAAAGCAGCACTAACAGCTACAATGCAGTCCACAACAAAGTGACATCAAGCACGCCTACAACAGCACTGTAGTTCATTCAGAATCATAAATAGCACATGCAGTACAATCCAGAAATATGATGGATCGATTTCAGAACCTTGGCTAATTGTAAATGTCAATACCTCCAGTTCGTGACATGCTGTATACAGCTCGCTTTTCGCTTGTGCTGAAAACACAAAGCAATAAACTGACCATGCAGTCTTTGTTAAACCAGCATTCATGAGGAGATCATCTTTCAAGATCCCCAGCTATCCGTTAAGGTATGGTTCTCTGCTGTCCAGCACCATCAAGCAAATAGGCAGCTTAAAAATCTGGCCAAAAACAATGTTTTTCTAAACTACGGTCACTCAAGGCCAAGATGCACCACCCAGCGCTTTCATTTCCCTCAAGACCCCCGAGTTATTGCCTGCTGATCTGTATTGTAATGCAGCTTCCACTCTCTGTGTTTGAAACTGACACAAAACGTGAACATGAACAAAGCGAATGACAAACTTTTATGTAGAAGGATATGAAAGTACAAAGAGAAGAGGTTTGTGAATGTCATTCACACAAATACGCAGAAGTGAGTATGCTCCAACTGATTCAAAACTGTGTCCTACTTGCATTTTTTCTTAGTTGAACAGTACTTTAAATTAACTAACTTTACATTTACTATAGTAAAAGTGCAGCTTATTTCCAGCAAACATCACTCCTGTGTTCTAATGCTACTTCGTGCTGAAAGGATAATTGATGATTAGAAAACCCTTGTGCAATTATGTTAGCACACGAATGAAAGCTTGAATTTTCATGGAAGACATGAAATTACCTGTGTGATCCCAAACATTTTCGTGAGTGTATCCACAGGCATTACAGTTGTGTCTAAAAATGTCTTTGTTTTACTCTCATGCAGCCCCACATCCTCACACTCCCTCCTCTGTTCTTCACTGTCAGGACTATGCATTACTGTGGTAGTCCTGACCAGGTTCACACCAAACATCTGAGTCAAAAAAATTCTATCTTGGTCTTAACTGACCAAACAATGATCTCCAGATATTGATCAGGCTTCCTTTCATGTTCTGTCTGAGTTCTCACGGAAACTTTGATTTCTACTGATAACCCATGTGTCACATCTAAAGCACTGTTTTTCAGAGATATGTTGTGCAAGTAGTGCACTGTCTGTGGCATCATGTCAGGAGGATGCCTACTGCAGCTCTGATTAGTAATACTATGACTGATTCTATGCCTCCTGACTCCTCCTACTGTGTTTACACTGTTTCATACTTGGTCACTGATCTTTCAGGTTTTTCAGTTCCGAAGGCATTTTTTCCACATGGAGCCGTGAGGATGCACATAGGCACAGTCCATTGGTCCAAAACTGAGAAAGTTGTACTTTCCCCAGCACATTTTCCAACTTTGTTCATGCAATTTGGCTGACTGAAAATGACAGTACCCAGTTTTATTTAAGTGATCACAGGTATATTCATTTTTATTGCAGTGAGTTTCTGCTTTGGGCCCTGGATTTTCAATATACTCTTTGCAGTCTGAAGTCTTTTGTTTTTGATTGTTCCCAAGAATGAATTCTCTGCTTGTCAACCAGCCCGATCTCACGAGGATTCGTGAAACTGTTACGTAAATTTTTGTTTCGGTTTCATGCGCACCAACACGATTTCGTCATGTTTTTCGTGCCGCTCACCACGAAATGCGCACCAATGTATTTTAAACGGCGGACTTTTCGTGCCACCCAGAACGTATTTCAAACGAATGTGTGTATTATATTTTTAATGTAAAACCATGGCGAATCCAACGCTATATTTTGCATGACATCGTCCCTAACCATAACCCTAACCATAACCCTAACCATAACCTAACCATAACCCGGTGGTACACTTACCAATTTGCATAGGAATTTAAAGAATGTCCGGCGGCCGGCGGCCGCAAACGCGATTACACAAGCAGTATACGCCGATGGACAGCTTAGATCGTCATGAATCCGCTGGTATAAACCACTTTCAGCTGTGATTACCACAGCGGGTTTCGTTGTGAGCAACACGAAAAACATTTTGTGGTGAGCGGCACGAAAAACATGACGAAATCGTGTTGGTGCGCACGAAAAAGAAACAAAAAATTTACGTAACAGTTTCACGAATCCCCGTGAGACCGTGTTGTGTCAACATAGAAATGATGCAGCTTTGAATAAGTTGACATTGCAAATACTATTGCACACGGCTATATTTGCTGTTGTGGTATATTGTACATCCAGATTTTCTGTAGTTTTACCCACAGACTGTATTTTTTTTACTAGACTAATGTCAATATAATGTCAATGTCAAACTTTGCTAAAATGCAAAAAAAAAAAAAACATGAGGTCACCCAGCCGTCACTGCAGCAGAAGGCAGAAACACACAGTGTGACTGACCTCACTTTACTGCACAGACAGAGAAAAGTGGAACATCCAAAGGAAACTCAGTCAAACTGGAAACTGGAAGATGCTGGATGAACATACTTACTGTTTACAACTAACTCTGTGCAGACAAGGCATGTAATTAATCTAAATATAAGCTAATATATTAATATATTAATATATTAATATAAGCTAATGAACAGAAGTATTCAACATTCATGTTGAACAAAACGAGCTCAAGATCTTGCAGTTTAGCTTCTGTTTCTCTGAGATCCAGAATCAAGTGCTCAATGGGGAAAACATTTTTATTTCCACACAGCACAAGCATTAGTAAGTTAAAATCTTAATGCTGTTCTGTGTAGAATATCTGAGTAACCGTGGTGTCTTTGGATCAGTCTTAGTAAAAATGTGTAGGTTTTTTCTCTTCACTCTCTCATCACTGCAGTCTCTAATGTCAGTTTATTTTTAAAATCCCACTTCAAGTGTCTTTAATTTCACAAAATCTTATAGCTTTTACAGTGTGCTTTTCTTGCATCCCACAAAGAAGTTACTAAATGTACACTAAATGTATGTGGATTGTGTTTCCTGCTATCACCTAAAAGTCTTCAAGAATCTTTGTAGTCACTTTACACTTAGTAACTATAAGCTTCAAATTTGGATTATCTTAATATTGCATAACTAGAAATGTACTGTTAAGTCCATGATCACGGCATACAAGCAGGATGTTTCTTGGATCAGAGTTTCTTGGCCTTCTCCTGGATGCAGGTTGCCATCTAGTGGCTTTACTGGGTTCACTGGTCTCCTCTTCTGTGTTTAATACTCCTCATGGGAGAGAGGATTCACATTACAGAGGAATTTACACTACGGTTATGTTTAGATCATGGCCAACATATTCTGTGAAAAAACAATAATAAAAGATAAACATGAATCCATTCAGTGGATTCAGGGTGGTCACACCCTTTTATTTACAACACCAAACACATAATTGTTGGCATTACTTCTAGCCCAACTTTTCTGCTATGATGTAATGCCAGCAAGGATTTTGGAATTTGGCATGTAAAGATCACACATCTTCTTCTTCTCGAGTTCAGTAAAGGAGGAATCTAATGTTTTTTGACCATAAAAAACAATTTGGTCATACGTTTTTTTGCAGGTTTGGACAGACTTTGTGCTTGTAGACTAAAACATCCTTTGTACACTGAAAACATTCGATAATCTGTGTGATATACGAATTTTAAAGGCAAAATCGGAGAGCTCTTGTTTTGAGTGGGAAATTCACATAAAACTAAAGAAAAAAAGACCAATTTATACATTAAAAATCCTCTTTCTATCTCAGCTAGTTGAAAGCAAATGTCTGGATTTTCTGGGTTTGTTGAGGATGACTTAGAACCACCTCAGATTTTTCAGTTGTCAAGTCAAAGAAATCACTTCAGTCATTACAACCAAAGAATCTATCACAAAGCACTAATGAAGGCTGTAGGATTTAGATGACCGTCCAATCTTGAAGCTGCAATGTGACAGAAAATATCAGTGAATATTTTGGTGGATTCCTTTAGAAACAGTAGTTTAAGGGGGCTTTCAGTCACAGTTCCTCGAGTGGAGAACACACATGCTATTCAATATCACTAGAACAGCTCCCATCAAGCATTTAGCCTTGAATAAATTCTGAGACTAATGACTCCTTCAGAACTGATGAAAGAAAAGAACCAAAAGTTTACTGAGTCACAGTGAGGTTCTGAGTGTGATCGATGTAAATTCTGGGTAACAGGAGAAGGAATAAAGGTGGAATTCTGCAAGACATGTCATGAGGGGGACACAAAGTTTTTCTTTATTTTTAACAAAAAAAACCTAAATTCTACTTTTTTAATGTATTAATGACAAACAAATGATGCAGAATAAGGGTATTATAATGAGATGACCTTTGGATTGTAAAGATTTAAATTAAATGAGCAAATGACAAAAGTATAACAACAATTAAATGCAGGTTACTACATAAACGACATGATAACTCATGCAGGAAATGGACAGAGCACTGTGTTGCTACAGAAAGACTGTGTTCTTTGAATACGGAAATAATTTAGTTTCATACTGTTTGTTTCTTGTTTTGAGGTTGTTGTGTTTTTTTTCTTTTTCATGATGTGTTTTTTTTTTTGCGGACTTATATGGAAATCTTTTCATGACTTCTGAATAAACTGAGACAGTCTCATTTATTTCTTAAAAAATAGATGTCTGGATGTGATATCAGGATATCAGTGGTTTATCTGGACATGACTCTTTACTGGTGACCTGTCCAGGATGCCTCATGTCCAAAGTCAGCTGTTATAAGCATTGGCTTCCTGCAACAGTCTGCAGAATAAAGCAGTTATGAACGGAGGGATGGACAACCACACACATCTTTCCAAATGATCCCAACCTGAGTTGATCATAGTTCTGCACATATTGTCCAACAGGCAACAATAAAAAAGTCACAGTCAAAATACTAAACAAATCCTAAAGCCATTAAAAACTTAAAATTGATTGGTGCCATAAAATAGAAAAGAAATGCTGAGTACTGGGTCATTTTGGTACCAGTGATCCACTAATGAAGGTCGAGCTTTTATTAAAAGACAAACATTTTGTTGCCGTGCTTCGTGTCTATACAAAGTTAACACATTTGATGTTTGTTAGCACATGAGTACAAGTGTGAGTTTTCACTGAAAACACGAAACTGTCTGGGTGACCCCAAACTTTTGAACAGTAATGTGCTTCAGTGCTGAGTCAAAAGTGACACTTAGATTCCTGACATGAAGGTTTGCTGTTGGTGGCTTTATAAAAGCCTGATCACTGCTTCACTAGTTTTTCCAAGAGAAGCTACATACATAATTTAATGGTGTTGTTTCCAAATACCAAGGGAAACACTATTTATTACCACACAGATTATAAAATGTGTCTATGGAGTTTTCAGGTGGTTTCAGTGTGAAGCACTAGAGGGCGCTGCTGGCCAAATTATGCAGCTGTTCATGCTGACGTCCTGACTTCAATCAAGTTTGAAGGAGGGTCTCTGTCCTGTTTCTGCTATTAGACTTTCCCTGCGTGCTTTGAGCCCTGAAACAATATTAGAACAACTGTGAAAATATGTGATGTGCTGAGTGATCACATTTTGTTCTTTTTTTTTTACTAATTTAGTTGCCATATATTCTGCACTTTGCATTGCATTTCTGTGTCCAGATTTACTGTTACATGAATAATTGAAAATGCAGAGAGACAGTGACAGGCGCTGAAGCAGCTGAACGTACCGGTGACTGGACACATCCAGGCCTCCACTGACTCCAACAAGCGTCTTTTTGTCCAGACATCTGCTTATCTCTGCCATTGCTGCTCTGACAATTCCCATTTGTGTGGAGGTTACACTCAGATAAGATTATCTTTACGTTGTTTATGAACTTATTTCCTTTGGATGGAGGGACAAAGGGCTGCGGTTCGCGCCATCAGCGGGCCAACGAGCCTTTATTCAAAACCACAGTAGAATATACTTCATAAATCAGCCTCAGACTGTCAGTAGCGAGCAACAGGTCTCACTGCAAATTTAAGCACGAATAATAAAGTCAAATGAACCTATTGGATTTATTGTAAAGGCATGTTTAATTAACCACGCCTGACGTACGTCAGCGGGGTTAGTGCATTCTCTTCGGTATCTGGCTGGCTGGGTAAGTATGTATGTTTGTGGGTGGGTATGTCCGGTCAGATATCTCTGCAAGTGCTGAAGTCAGGATAATCAAACTTGGCACTGAAGATCAGTCTAAGGTCCCCTGCTCAGTTGTGGAGTTAGAGGTCAGCAGATCAAGTAGGAAGGGAAATATATAGGATGATCAAAATTGATACAGAGTATCATGCATGGGCGTGGTTCTGCCCCCTACTGGGGGCTCGTCTAGTTCTATTAATGCAACCATTTGTTTATTCTTCTTATTGGACACAGTTAAGCTCTGACTTTATTCTCTTAATGCTGCTGCTCAATCATAGAGAAATAAATGTTTGGCTCCTTTCATTGGTTTCATAAATTTCCCAATAATTATCAGCGCTGATTTTTTACCTTCCTACCTTTTTCCTGAGCTGGAAAAAGTGCCAATCTTTCTATCATTGATCTCCCTGCGGGTCAGGCCCCAAATACTTTAACTCACTGAAATACAGTGGTCCCTCGTCCATCGCGGAGGTTCCTGTCCCTCCCACGATAGAAGAAAATCCACAAAGTGGCGATCATATCGTAACCCTTTAATATTGGTCAACTGACTATCTGTAGGTCAGGCTGGTAACAGTTATTTTGCGTTTTTATGCTCATGTCTTTTGCTGGCACAAGTGATTAAATTTTGGCAGTGATGCGGCTTATTGTCTGGATCCATGGATTTGTTAAGGATTCCCATTGCAAGATGTAGCGGCCAGCACAGCCTCACTGTAGCCATGAAAACAAGTGAAAGCTGCCGCATTTCCCTGCTAAAGATCATGTGATCCTATTACAAATCCGCCATTGCCGACTTATCGGAATTGATACAAGGAACAATTGATTAATTGATTAAACTGTGGGGGTGTTTCTGAGTCCCATCAATTCCCCCCAACCACTGCATGTTTAGGTCAGGCGACTCACGCACACATGCAAAACACACGCACGTGTTCAGCACAAGGTCAGAGAATGAACAGTTTTGTCGGAGTATTGCGCTCTCTGAGTGTTTTTCTTGTTGACATATATTTTAAGGCTTTATAAATCCTCCCAAGGCACTGTACAACAACACTATGCTGGGCAATCACACGTCTGTGTGAAACAGACAGGGCCAGATACTGAATGCAGCCATACCGCATGTCCGACACACAGGGGAGACAGAGGAGACTGACGCTACAGTCGTTTAGCCAATCAGAGTCCAGCGCTGTACGCTACGCATTTTATTTGTATTAAATATTCTTTAATGTGTTATAAAAAAAATGTTTTTACATATGTTTGAGATTGTTTTTAAATTTTTATGCGAGAAAATGCTTATTTTACTGCAAAAGTTATTTAAAATAATGTAGTAACAGCAGAGCTGGGAGCTATGGCAGAAATATTGTGCTGCAATGCACCATGGGAGTTCGGGGCGTTGAGGATTTAAATGTCATTATTGTGTTTTTTTTCGTGTTCCAGTTTTATTTGTGGTTGTGTTCTTATTGTGTTTTTTTGATTTAGTCAGCCTAGTTAGTTTAGTTAGGTGTTTTATTGTCAGGACCGTGAGTGTGAAGTGTAGTGTGTTTGATGACTTCCTGCTACATTCAGCTGAAAACAGTGATTAAAATAATATATTTAATTGCAAGATGTAACATCAGTGATATGTGTGTATTGTAGAAGTTTGCAACTCATTAAAACTTACCAGCAAACTCAGTATGGGAGAGATATCACCACTGTACAATGTAGTAATAAAAAGTATCTGCCGGATTTAACTTTGTCTCAAAACCTGTCATAGTAACACCTTGAGAGGATTTTTAAAGTTTTTCTTCCCTCTATTATGCAACCATTTTTTAGAACTAGTTTAAAACAAGATAAAATGAATGTACATAATCAGAGGAGAATATACGCATATAAATTAGAAATAGAGGAGCCATTTGCAGGATTAGAAGCCGTGTGCGGCCCTGCAGCATCCCTTCAACATCAAGAAATACAGGCAAAATTGTGAATCACCTCGCGTTTGAAAGCCTTTTAAAATCCACAATCTTCCCCCAGTGCGCAAATGGGCAGCAAGGTGCATTTGCTGAAGCCTTTCAAATGCTAACGTGGCCATATTTCACTCTTACAACCTCCTCACATCTCCATAAAACATTACAGCACTCAGAGTGATGACTGGAGACCGCAGCCGGATCCCCCCCCACCACCACACACACACACACACACACACACACACACACACACACACTTTCACCATAATAACGCAGTTTGTCTGAAAAACAGCAGATTATCTGAGTCAGATTAGAGATCATGCTTTAATGACACACTTCGGTTACATCTCAAATTCCGGGCCCGTTTCTCTCCTTCAGAGCTCCCAAATAGCAAATAAGGTCAGGGGCCAAAAGTATAATCTGTTTTTCTGACCAAACCAACAAACGAAAAAGGGAAAAACGGTTCAATTTTAATTTTTTCGTTTTCGACCAAAAACGAAAAAACGGTTTTTTCCTTTCTCAATTCAAAACCAAAAACGAAACCAACACAAGCAAATTACGACCGAATTTTGTTTTTTGGATTTCAATTTTCCGTTTTTTCGTTTCAGGTCTCAAAACGAAAAAACGGAAGCACGTGACCCCTGACCGTCACGGGTCAAATGGACTCCCTATCAAAAGAAAAGCCTTACTGATAAATGGTTAATAAAAGATAAATTACGTTAAATAGCGTTTTTATTTTTGAACAGTATTTATTATATACACTACTAGGCTTGTGATAATGTTAGAAAATAATAATTATTATTATTATGAACAACAATACTACTACTACTACTACTACTACTACTATAATAATAATAATAATAATAATAATGATAGTAATAATAATTACAGGTCTGCTGCCTGGCCTGGATACATCTAATGCGCGGACACGAGATCGTTAAATGTTCACCTTTGCGATAAGTGTGACATCAACCGGCACTCCGGTTGATGCTATGTCTGTTGATCATAAAATACGTGGGTCATTTTAACTTTGTGACATGTCAGCTGCATGGCGTGTGCTGAATAACCAACATTAAATGATGTTGATGTTAGAGACTGAAGTGGGAGAAACAGTAATCTTTTACGAAGGCAGCGCTGGAATAACTCACTTCTTCCGAGCTTCATTTCTTAAAGTACCATCTGAAAATACAGAAATAGTAAGACCTGCTGACTTCCTGAAAAATCCCAATAATCACAAATGTCAATGAAAAACAAACTGGAATTAGATAATAAAGTCGTATCGAGTTATTTTTTTCTTATTCGAGATTAAAATGTCATATTCGATCTGCGTTAAATTCAGCAGAAACACGCAGAGTCCCTCCTCTGACGCTGTTTAATTCACTCACAGTGTTTCAATGTAAATGTATATTCTCTGTCAAATGTGGAAACAGTGATTTCCACAGTGTGAGAAGCATCATTAACAGCAGCGCTGAAGATCTGAATGGAGTGGGGCTGCTGGTGCGTTCATGGTCTCAGGCACCAGGATTTCTGCAAAGTTAAATACTTTATTTCAGCCTGGTGCAACATTTAAGTGATTTCAACTTATGAGCAGAAAAGTCTAAAAGTCAGATTTGGTCATTAATATTCAAAAATAGAGCACAAACCCAAAGAAAAAATAAAAACGCTATTGGAGCCGCTTTCCTCATCCAGCAGCTGTAACATGGATAGTAATATTAATAACACAAGCTGCTCTGAAACGTCTCCTATCACCATCATCATACAGAAACAGTCAGTCCTAATGAGAGCTGAAGAGCGTAGTTCTTAAGAACCTTTGCTGGAGTTTCATATTTCCGACAACACGTCAAAGCAGCACCCGTCCGGCAGAGACGCACGTGTGAAGCAGCGGAGCTGAATAGTAGCTGGAGGCTGCACGGAGAGGGTTGTTTGTTTTATAACGTTTTATTTGTCTTTACTCAAGTTTCTCCGCTCGTCCTGCTCCTCCAGGATACTTTTTGTTCCAGACTCTTCCTCTCCTCTCATTACACTTCCACTAGTTCATCTCCAGTTTTTATTCGACCAGGTTTCCGCGGATAAACGGCCTGGCTACCACCGCGGCCGCTGCGGCGGCGGGGATGTACTTCAGCCCGGCAGTGTCTCGGTACCCGAAGCCCCTGGCCGAGCTGCCGTTGAGGGCGCCCATCTTCTGGCCCGGGGTGATGCAGGGGTCTCCGTGGAGGGACCCGCGGGTTCCTTGTCCAAGTAAGTCGTGTGTGTTTGGGGTTAGTTTGTGCAAGTTTAAAAATCCAAGGCTGCTCTGTGAGGCTGCTGATTTTAGACTTTTTTTCAGGCCAGTAAGAGAGAGGCCTGCAACTGTAAACGCAACTAAACATACACAGCATTTTACACAACTAGGACCACACCTCTAGACTCTCCTGTCTTATTATACAGGTCCTTCTCAAAAAAATTAGCATATTGTGATAAAGTTCAGTATTTTCTGTAATGTACTGATAAACATTAGACTTTCATATGTTAGATTCATGACACACAACTGAAGTAGTTCAAGCCTTTTATTGTTTTAATATTGATGATATTGGCCAAAAAGTAAAGAAAAACCAAAAATCCCTATCTCAAAAAATTAGCATATTGTGAAAAGGTACTCTAAACGAGCTATTAACCTAATCATCTGAATCAACAAGTTAACTCTAAACACCTGCAAAAGATTCCTGAGGCCTTTAAAAACTCCCAGCCTGGTTCATTACTCAAAACTGCAATCATGGGTAAGACTGCCAACCTGACTGCTGTCCAGAAGGCCATCATTGACACCCTCAAGCAAGAGGGTAAGACACAGAAAGAAATTTCTGAGCGAATAGGCTGTTCCTAGAGTGCTGTATCAAGGCACCTCAGTGGGAAGTCTGTGGGAAGGAACAAGTGTGGCAGAAAACGCTGCACAACTACAAAAGGTGACCGGACCCTGAGGAAGATTGTGGAGAAGGGCCGATTCCAGACCTCGGGGGACCTGCGGAAGCAGTGGACTGAGTCTGGAGTAGAAACATCCAGAGCCAGCGTGTGCAGGAAATGGGCTACAGGTGCCGCATTCCCCAGGTCAAGCCACTTTTGAACCAGAAACAGCGGCAGAAGCGCCTGATCTGGGCTACAGAGAAGCAGCACTGGACTGTTGCTCATTGGTCCAAAGTACTTTTTTCAGATGAAAGCAAATTTTGCATGTCATTCGGAAATCGAGGTGCCACAGTCTGGAGGAAGACTGGGGAGAAGGAAATGCCAAAATGCCTGAAGTCCAGTGTCAAGTACCCACAATCAGTGATGGTCTGGGGTGCCATGTCAGCTGCTGCTGGTGGTCCACTGTGTTTTATCAAGGGCAGGGTCAATGCAGCTGGCTATCAGGAGATTTTGGAGCACTTCATGCTTGCATCTGCTGAAAAGCTTTATGGAGATGAAGATTTCATTTTTCAGCACGACCTGGCACCTGCTCACAGTCCCAAAACCACTGGTAAATGGTTTACTGACCATGGTATTGCCGTGCTCAATTGGCCTGCCAACTCTCCTGACCTGAACCCCATAGAGAATATGTGGGATATTGTGAAGAGGAAGTTGAGAGTCACCAGACCCACCACTGTGGATGAGCTTAAGGCCGCTATCGAAGCATTCTGGGCCTCCATAACACCTCAGCAGTGCCACAGGCTGATTGCCTCCATGCCATGCCGCATTGAAGCAGTCATTTCTGCAAAAGGATTCCCGACCAAGTATTGAGTGCATAAGTGAACATAATTATTTGAAGGTTGACTTTTTTTGTGTTAAAAACACTTTTCTTTTATTGGTCGGCTGGAATATGCTATTTTTTTGAGATAGGGATTTTTGGTTTTTCTTTACTTTTTGGCCAATATCATCAATATTAAAACAATAAATGGCTTGAACTACTTCAGTTGTGTGTAATGAATCTAACATATATGAAAGTCTAATGTTTATCAGTACATTACAGAAAATACTGAACTTTATCACAATATGCTAATTTTTTGAGAAGGACCTGTAGATGCTGTGCTAAAGAGCTCCAAACATTCTGAAGGTTATATGGTGACCATGAAAGTATGTTAGAGCTGCACAAACACCTCCACAGTACACTCGTACAGTATATTCACAACAAGCAGCGGGAACAAAAACAAGCAGGGCTTCTCACTTCTTTTTTTTTTTTTTTTTTTTTTTTTTTTTAAATGTTTTTACACTTTTTTCCTATGAACCAAATCACACAAGACGACATAAATTCTGCAGCAGGCTCAAAATCATTTCCACTTGCGGTGATTTAGATGAAAAATAAAATAGAATAAAAGTCACGGAGGAAACCTGTAGTGTACTAAATGAAATTGATGCAAAAGAAACGCTGGCATCTTTAATGCTCCAACTGTCTGCAATTCAGGCTGCTGAAGGATACATTTACACTCAACAAAAATATAAACACAACACTTTTGCTTTTGCTCCCATTTTTTATGAGATGAACTCAAAGATCTAAAACTTTTTCCACACACACAATATCACCATTTCTCTCAAATATTGTTCACAAATCTGTCTAAATCTGTGATAGTGAGGACTTCTCCTTTGCTGAGATAATCCATCCCATCTCACAGGTGTGCCATATCAAGATGCTGATTAGACACCATGATTAGTGCACAGATGTGCCTTGGACTGCCCATTGATTTGTTTCTTCAGGACATTGTATGCGTTCTCCTGTCTATATTTTGAACTCCTATTATCTCTAATATTAGTTTAGTATTTAGACACACCACTTGGCAAATCAGAAAAATTGTCAAAAACATTCAAAAATAGCTCATGTCTCATCAAAGAAATGTATGGCTTGCAGTGATATAATAAAATAAAATAAAAATACACAATCAAGCTGTGATTGGGAAGTTTCAGATTCATTTCTGTTTTTTTATTTGCAGCTGATGGTTGTGGACTACCTTTGCCAACACAGCATGAACTGAAGACTGATGACAAGTGTTTATGAAAACCTCTCAGATCTGGTGAGTCCACATGCACTTGCCAATTTTACAATGGGACAATGCCGATCCATCACACATTGAGTGCAGATGCATCATCTGCGGGGACAGATATTTGTCTCTAGTTGTTGCAGTCTAAGTAGTTCCCATTTTTGTGAATATTGTAGTAAAAACAGAACACTCAGCATGATTGCTTTCCAAACAATATACTTTAATGCAGACATTTTATAACCAGCGTGCATCTATGACCTGTAAACCCATATAAATCCAACTCAGACAATACTACTCATGACACAAAAAACACACAGCAGAACAAGTCTTGACATGCCTTTGTAAATACAATACAACAAACAGGTGTAGGGACCTGATATTGAGGGTGGGGAGGTGAGAAATGAGAGTTTGAACCCATCTATACTTGTAGTTAGTGCTTCCTCCCGTTATCAGCATGCAGTGCAGTCTGTAATGTTGATGGGTGTTTGTGTGTGTCAGCAGGGAAACATTTAAGAATACCGAGAGTTTTCTAATCATCAGTTAGCCTCTCAGCATGATTAGCTGGCACAATGTAGCATTAGAACAGAGGAGTGATGATTGTTGGAAATGTTCTTCTGTACACCTACTGTATGTAGATATTATTTTAAAGATCAACTGTTTCCAGCGAGAATAGTCATTTACCACATTAACAATTTCTAAACTGTATTTCTGATTAATTTAGTGTTATCTTCATTGAAAAACACTACTTATGTTTGAAAAATTAGGACATTTCTAAGTAACCCTAAACTTTTAAAAGCTAGTGTACAGTGGGTATGGAAAGTATTCAGACCCCTTGAAATTTTTCACTCTGTCATTGCAGCCATTTGCCAAAATCAAAAAAGTTCATTTTATTTCTCATTAATGTACACTCAGCACCCCATCTTGACAGAAAAAAAACAGAAATGTAGAAATTTTTGCAAATGTATTAAAAAAGAAAAACTGAAATATCACATGGTCATAAGTATTCAGACCCTGTGCTCAGTATTGAGTAGAAGCACCTTTTCAGCTAGTACAGCCGTGAGTCTTCTTGGGAATGACGCAACAAGTTTTTCTGTCAAGATGGGGTGCTGAGTGTACATTAATGAGAAATAAAATGAACTTTTTTGATTTTAGCAAATGACTGCAATGACACAGAGAGTGAAAAATTTCAAGGGGTCTGAATACTTTCCGTACCCACTGTATGTGCCCCCAAAGCGTGAGTAGCAAATCAAAAAGTCTGGTTTTTGTACTTGATCTGCTACACCCCACATGGTAATCGTGTTTTTCTCCCCTTGAGCCTGCTATACAGGCCCATTTGAAAACTAGTTTTAAAGTCGTTATATATAATATTCACAATGCCAACACACGCACATATACACACATTTTTTTATTTTGAGCCAACTGGTTGGCAGGGAACATGCAGTAGGTTGACTGACACATTTTCAGCTTCCTGCTGCTGAAATGAGATTAAAGAGAATACTGAGACTGAACTATGCAGGAATTGTGCAGCTGTAAACTAAAGGAGCTAGAGGATTTAGGTGCTGATTGTGGTGATGATGCACTGTGATTTCAGTTGGGTTGTCAAAACACTGTAAATTTCAACAACAAAGCTAGAAGTGTCATGAAGGTTCCTAATTCTGGGTAATACTGGTGTGAGACAGAGGCTCATTTGCCAGTTCTCTCCACCATGGTCTCATGGTCTGTTGATTATATCAAGGCATCACAAATAGTTTGGCACAGATGCACTGATACTTAAAAATGCTGGATGTTACTCCTACCAGACTGTCTAAACATGACTAAAACACACACTTGGTACATTGCAAACTGACACCATACAGTTTTACTGTTTTGTAATGTAGTGAATCACTGTGCAGCATACAACAGTGTTTCAACAAATACCAGTAATATTGAACAAACATGCACAACAAAGTCAAGTAGAAGACATTTTAACACTCATTGCTACATCTACTGTAGCTAATGCAGAAGTGCTCAAATGTGTGACAGTATTTAGCTTTCATATTGCTGTTGACCTGTGCTTGTGAGGGGAATGCTCATTGCTTTTGTGCATGGCTAATTAGCAGAGCCACTCTTGTGCTAGTGATGTTTATTTATGCATTGTATCATTGTCACAGTGCCTATAAAGAGTTGATCACAAAACAGGCAGTGAACTGCAGTCTGTGTATATATCTACATGTGTGTGAGGTGCATGTATTATGTACTGCTTGTAGTTGTGTGAATATCTGTGTGTTTGTTGATCTCCTGCTGGCACTTCATAAATATATTGTCCTCCTACATCTGCAACAGAGACAACAAGAGACGGGCATTTTTAAGTCCCATTGACCATCTTCACTAAAGATGAAAGCTTTGACCTAAGCAAGTCTATGCTGGATGCGCTAAAGTAAAAATATCCAAATTCAGAGGACTCCGTCCTTTTGACGAGCAGAGACGAATAAAAGTCGCTGCCAAACAAATACTGAAGCAGCATACAAAAACAATACTTTCTCTGCAGGCATCATCATGGGGCTTCAAAGGAGAGGGAGAGGACGAGATGAAAGGCTGGGTGCCTTGTGGTATTTGAAAAAACACTGGCTAGCCCTCGACTAACTCATGTCAAGGTCCACGTTGTTTTACACTCTTTTTCACTGGGATATGAAGGTAGACGTTATAAAGCTAAATCAATTGCCCTCTAATGTGACACACTACCAGGCGTGTGATGATGGCCAAGAGAACATCCAAGACATTCTTGAACAATGGGATGGACGAGTGTCAGCAAGCACATATTTACAAGATATCTACTGGGCAAAGCTCTGAGCATTTCATTCACTACATTTCTTTCTTGTCCCTTAAACTGAGCTTTTATAATCCATTATTGAATAAAAATACTGAAACATGCTGGAACACAAAACCTTTTTTTTTTTAAATTTACTTTGTGTCTCCTGAACTCTGAAACCATTTTAAAGTTCACACTGCACCCTCCATCTCCCCAGAAAATTGACAAACTGTCAATGATGTCCAAAGATTTTCTGAAACACACTGTATGTCGATTACAGAAGGTCAATATGCACTCTCAAGGAAGAGGAACACCTGCTGGATGAGGTTTACTGTTACACTGGACACATTTTACTCTCTGGGATGAGAAGCTGAGCGAACGAGCCATTAGATTTGGGTGGCACGGTACCGCCCACAGGGATACGAGCTGCAATGGCTGACGTTTTCCCCACTTGTTTCTCCAAAGTAATTCCAGGTCGCCTTGAGGTCTGATTCAGGTTGCTCTCTGGGATGGTCTCCTTGCCAGTAAAGAGTTGGATGAGGCACGTCCTGAACTGGACAGAAAACAAAAGAATTAAAAGCAGTCACCTTGATCAGACTCGAGTGCAATTCCAATTGCAAAACTAAAGCTTAAGTTTTTAACTTTGTTGACATATCCATATGGGTTTTCTATACACTTGAAGACCTATGAGAGAAATAAGCAGTCAACACAATGGCTGAACATTTCTGCCTTATAACTGGAGTGTACTAATGTCAGTCTGAAAAACATGAACTCAGACTTCCATGATTTCATACGTAAGAAACCTGTAGAACTGAACCCATCAACTCGTGGAGTGCAGCTTTGTGAATAATTAGTCAGTCAAAGGTGAGCATGTGTGCAAATATTAGAGGGGTGGGTGGAAAAAGAGGAAGGAACTAATATGTATATTCATACATAGCATCGTATGTATTCATACATGCATCGTAAATGGTGCAAAGGTAAAGAGTTGTATCAAAACCACTTTATGAAAGGAGTACACTACCGCTCAAAAGTTTATGGTCACTGAAAAGGTGCTTCTACTCAATACTGAGCACAGGGTCTGAATACTTATGACCATGTGATATTTCAGTTTTCCTTTTTTAATACATTTGCAAAAATTTCTATATTTCTGTTTTTTTTCTGTCAAGATGGGGTGCTAAGTGTACATTAATGAGAAATAAAATGAACTTTTTTGATTTTGGCAAATGGCTGCAATGACACAGAGTGAAATATTTCAGAGTGCAGTTTAAAGATTCATTTTGGGCACATTGTTACATACTAGATGAGACACAACATTAAAACCAAGGGACTGTCTCACCAACAGGCTTAGTCTCCATCGTGTCCACTGTGAGATGCTGCCGCCGTCTTTCCTCTAGCCCGCTGCTTCCAGCTGCCCATTTCCACCAGTCTACTCTGCATCGCCTTTCTATACTTGATATGCTCATCTACATACTGTTTGAATTTTACTACCAGCTGTATATGTAGTATATTTAACCCTCAAGCGACCAAGCTATTTTTGCGACTAAAATGACCAACTGGGGTCATTTATGATCCCACTATATTTTACACAGGAATATGTCTGCTTTAGTGCCTTTTTTTTGTACTTTCTTATCTATTCCACTCCACTGCATTTTAAGATGGATATTCTAAAAGAACCTTCTGTAATTATTCATAGATTTTAATCATTTTTGACTCAGAGCTAAAGTAAAACCATATAAACAATATGATGCATTGTAAAAACGCAATAACCTTTATTTAGACGTGCTTTGTCTGCCACTTCTTTTAAAACTTTTTTCCTTTTGTTTCCTCAATAGTAAATCTAAAGTACATAAAAACAAAATCTACACAAACATCTTGTCTGTATGTGTGCAATGTAACATGCAGAGAAGTTTTTAGATTAGGGGCGGCTGTGGCTCAGGTGGCAGAGCTGTTCGTCCAATGCAAGACACTTTACCCACCTTACCTCCAGTGCTGCCACTTACACTGGTGTATGAATGTGTACGCTGTGTAATGTTGGTGGTGGTCAGAGGGGTTGTAGGAGTGGATTGGCAGCCAGTCAGTCTGCCCCAGGGCAGCTGTGGCTAAAAATGTAGGTCTGCCAGCTATAGTACACTGCAAAACACTGAAATATAGCAGTTAGAGGTAGAAATAAATAAAACTAAGGCCTACAATAGTGAAAAACCTATACATCTTTCTGGGGTCATAAGTGACCCCAGACAAGTTTTCATTATCCTTGTCACACCAGTTGGCTTGATCTCTACAAAAAACTATGAGCAGCTGTAGGACAAGTAGATTTAACAAATTCATGGTAGGAAACATTTTTTGGATAAAAGATATAAAAATGGCAAATATAATTATATGGCTGGGGTCATAAATGACCCCACTCGGTCGCTTTAGGGTTAATAGGGCAGGACTCAAATTTCCAGATATCTGAAAATTCAGTCATGACGTTGGTATCCGAATATTTATTTTGGGATCCGAATCCGTCCCCCGTGCCACATCGGACGCTGTCGTGCGAACAGTTTTCATCTTGTGAATTCACCCGACGTGTCCGTCCGTCCGTCCCCCCCCGTTGGACGATACTAATATTTAATGCCAGAGCTGTATACCATAACGGTAAACTTATGAATCAATTTCAGTGTTAGCTTGTACTTTGTATGTATCATCTCTGGGCTTGCGCTAGCCGATGCGCCATTGGCGCATCGTTTTGCTGGATGGTGATCATCTATCTTATCATGTATGTATGTATCCAACTGTGTGTTATGTTTCCTTGTTCCCTACCCTCATCTTCTCCAATCCCTACCTCTCTACCTCTTTACCTCTTCTGTCACTTTCAACCCGCCGGCCAGCAGACAGATGGGTCGTCCCACATAAAGAGCCGGGTTCTGTTCACATTTTTTTCTTATCCCTGTTAAAAGGGTGTTTTTCTTTCCACTGTCCCCTTAGGGCTTGCTCTGGGGGTTCAGGCATATGGGTTCTGTAAAGTGTCTTAAGACAATTTGACCTGTAATTGCCTCTTTATAAATAAAATTGATTGATTGATTGCAAAGTTAACCTGTTGGGGGGCAGTGTGCAGCCCCCCTACAGGCCACTTGTTTGATTTTTAACTTTGTCTTCCAAAATAAGAGAATCATCTGACAAGAATCCTTTTCTTGGCCCAAGTAGAGAAAACATCCATCGAACCATTATCTATACACTGCTCAATCCTAGGGTCGCGGGGTGCTGGAGCCTATCCCAGCTGACTGGGACACCCTGGACAGGTCGCCAGTCTGTCACAGGGCTACATACACAAACAAACAATCACACTCGCACTCACGCCTACGGCAATTTAGAATAATCAATTTACCTCAGCATATTTTTGGACTGTTAGGAAGCCGGAGTACCCGGAGAAAACCCACACATACACAGGGAGAACATGCAAACTCCGTGCAGAAAGATTCCGGGAAGGCCAGGACGCGAACCGGGAATCTTCTCACTGCAAGGTGAAAGTGCTAACCACTACGCCACTGTGGAGGCTAGAGTAAACATAAAATACAATAATTTCCTCATTTTACCTTAAAAAACCATCCAGACTTAATTTTCTTTTTTGTTTTTTTTTTCAGTATTTTGCATTGCCTTTCCTATTGATCAAGCTTCTTTAAAGCCTCATGTGAACTGGCTTTAAAATAAGTATATTTGATGTGATACACTGACTTAGAAAGTTCCTTTAGCTCAGGCCTTCTGACCGTTGACATGGAGGCAGTCCCCCTCTCAATCTAAAAGCAGCGGTATCATGGAAATCCAACCTTGTTATGTACTAACTGTAAATAAAAAAATGTATATGGTTCATTGCAGAGAGAGCTAGGGGACATTTTACATCCCACCCATCAAATTTCTAAAAAAAAATAAATTAATCATGTAAAATGAAACAAAGTACACATTCTAAGGCACTTTTCATTTGCTGCATTCGAGTACTGGTGTGTCTCCTGGAAGAATCGCAGCTACTAACTGAAAAGATAAGGCCATCAAGTAGTGTCCTGAAGTCACAATGTGGTCTAAAATAAGTAGTTACCTGTGGGTTCATGAAGACATAGATAATTGGGTTGTAGACAGCAGCAGTCTTGGAAAAGAAGGCGGGGATGGACGCCAGCCGGGGATCAAGTTCAATGGTTGGATAAGCTGTGACCAGGATGGAGAAGGCAGCGTACGGCGTCCAGCCCACCATGAAAGCCACAATCATCACCACAACCATACGGGTCACCTGTCGCTCGGGCTTCCTGGCAGTGGCTGGACGCCTGCGAGATACCTGTCAGAAACAGAACATCTTCATTTGCTCAACAGGTTCCTGTAATAGCCATGAATGATAATAGCTTTGTTTGTAAAGCACTTTTAAAAAGAAGAGTTTTGACAAAGCAAAAGCAGGACGCCCATAAAGCCAGAAAGTAAAGTCGAACAAAGCAAGGCAAAATGAAGGTGGAATTAAAATTAAGTTAAAAGTGGAATACAAGAAGCACACAACTGCATCGATAATAATACATACAAATAAAATAACAAAAGCAATAAAACAACAAAAAAACAACGAAAAGATAATGGTGCAACATCAAGAGCAAGACTGTAATGATGAGTGAGAAGAAGTCACTGAATATGTGAGCCATGTCCTCTGACGCTACGAGGTGACTCATATGGTTTCAACATCTGTGCTGCATAGACTGGGCTGTTGAATGATCAGCACAATCTTGAAATCAATTCTAAAATAAACAGGGAGCAAATCAAGAGAAGCCAAAATTGAAAAGATGGGATATGGCCTGTTCAAATCGGTCAGAAACCGAGCTGCTGTTTCTGTTTTTGGTTGAAATTTGCTGAAGTGCGGGTTGTGTTTAAACAGAGCAGAGAGAAGACAAGTACAGAAACAAAAAGTCTATAATATGCATTTTCTTTTCCAGTATTGGTAACACCTTGGGTCATGTACAGAAATTTATGTGCAAATGTCATGCTTAAAATATATTTTTGGTCAAATAAATAATAAGAAATTCAACTTTCCTTTATTTCGTTTTATGATGCATGGCATTTTAACTGTGTCATACTGCACACAAGATTTTTTTGTGTTCATTCTACTCTTCTGCTTTTTCCATGGAGGTGCAGGATTCTGTATTGTTGTGAGAAATAAGCAAACAGTCAGTAAAAATATGACAGGAAAAAACACCCAGAAAGTGTTTGGGGTACAATAAAACAAAATATCCAAATATAATATCAAATATTATACATTAGATGTACACTACTGTTCAAAAGTTTGGGGTCACTTAGAAATGTCCTTATTTTTGAAATATAACCACTTTTTTCAATGATAGATAACATTACATGAATCAGAAATACAGTTTAGACATTGTTAATGTGGTAAATGACTATTTTAGCTGGAAACAGCTGATTTTTAATGTAATATCTCCATAGGGGTACAGAGGAACATTTCCAGCAACCATCACTCCTGTGTTCTAATGCTACATTGTGTTAGCGAATGGTGTTGAAAGGCTAACTGATGATTAGAAAACCTCTGTGCTATTATGTCAGTGTTTCCCCCTTGAAATGGCCAGTGTGTCAAGTGTATTTTCAAAAGTTTCTCCGTCGAAAAAGGTATAAAGGTCAAAATGGTCCCCTGCTCAATAACGCACAATACATTGCAGATTTAAATTATGTTTAGGATTAAGTTATCCAACTAGTAAAATGAAGCAAAACAAATGTTAACATTTACACGTGCCACGATGAAATTTCTATGGAGGCCACAGCCTGGCTACTTCTGCTCCAACTCACCATTCAATGAATGAATGGCTGTGGGCCCAGCTTTGAGCAAAAACCTCCGCGTCACGTGACTTCCGGTTCAGACAAACGCGATAAACATCTATACAAAAAACAGTGAATTAATGACCAAATACATATACAGTGAACCATAACCAATGTGATTACAGAAATGGGCTGGTAACATTAGCACATGAATAAAAGTGTGAGATTTCATGGAAAACATGAAATTGCCTGGGTAACCCCAAACTTTTGAACGGTAATGTATAATATATAATAAACATTTTAAAAATTTTCGAAATTTCCTTAAATTGAATTGATGCATTTTAGCAAAGTGCTGAAATGCATTACTTCTCATTTTCACTTCATGCTTCTTAATACTACTATTGCTTATATTAATGTTATAAAATCTGCATAATATTCCCTGTAATTAAAGTCCCAATTCCAATCAACCAGACTAACTTCAGAGCACCACTGGAGTCTGATTTCTTCCATTCTCCCTACAGGTTTCTGTTGCTCTCTTCTAAGTTTCTGTCACTAAAAAATTCAGGTAGCACACTATAAATAAACTATAAATGTTTCATGAAGCAAATTTCAGAAATGAATACTTTCTGTGTGTGTTGTGAAAGATCTAACCTTTCTGAGCTTCTGAAGGAGTTTCCCGTAGCAGAAGAATATCACCCCAAGAGGCAGAATGAAACAGGTAGTGAAGAAAGTGATGATGTAGCTGTGATCTGTCATGTTGGTTGAATACCTGTTTATAGAGGGACAACAGAAGTGGTAACAATCAAAGCATTTCAGTACTGAAGCATCTGGATCACAAACCACTCCACATTCTATACTATTTACTGGTTTTACCAGATCTAAATTACAGAGGTTTGGGGCAATGCATAAATGCTTACTGGTTATAGAGATCACACAAACTCACTCTTCTTAAAATCAAAAATACTAAAATTCTCTGACCTGGTTCATTTTCAAACAACACAAACAATGTAAAAAGCAACAACCAACTTCCTGTAATTATTCAGAATTAGTTTTTTTTAACAGAGATAGGAGTTATATTTTGAGGGGCAATTAAAATAAAAACATGGTAGATTTCAAACAACACTAAAGTCCTTTTGTCTTTCAATATGTGGAGTCAGGTTATGGAACGGATTGGAGGTGGAGCTCAAGAAACGTCAAAGCACGAGCCAGTTCAAGAAGCAGTAGAAAAATATGGTTTTCACGAGGTACAGGAAAGAGGAGGGTCTTTGACACGGGTATACCACTGGTTTCTTAATATTTGTTTATTTATATTGTTTATTTTCTATTTCTTTGTAAATATGTACATGAATAACTATGGGAGTGGGGTACTTAGTGACTGATGGTGGAGATGGAGAAGGGGTAGAAGTAAATAAGCTTCGTAATAACTATGTTGAGTTATTATTTTTTGCTTTGTTTTGTTTAGTTTAAATATTTTGATTTGTTTTTGTGGCTTCTTTTTGTCACGTCCGAAATAAAAACATTCATTCATTCATTCATTCAACAATCAGTTATGCAGCATTACAAAGCATTTTCTTACGGCTCTTGATTGATTTTGTAATGGATACATTTAAGAACACCTCAGTGTCCCTTTAAGAACAAAATGGTTTGCAATCCCACCATCATCACAGCTATGAGCTGTCTGTGAAATGTCATTCTGAAATGTAGAGGCTTTTATCTGACTCAAGAGAAAGACAACAGTTGTGCATCTCATTTGAGCTTCAGCTAAAAGAGAAATTTCACAGCTGAGACAAATCTCTGTGACTCAATTAGGAGCCCAGAGGGTTCTAATTTAGTCTGATTATGTCATCTCCATGAGAACAGCGACCGTCTTCAAATGAAACAAGCTCCTGATTAATGTCTGGGGAAGTACCTGGCAGACAGAGCAGGGTGTGTGTGTGTGTGTGTGTGTTTCATATTTGCATGCATGCATCTTAATCCTTGTTAAACGAGGGAAGTGTGGCTGAGCTCACATTGTGATGCTGCAATTCACACCTCATTCCTCATTAATTTACTGGCATGTAGCAGAAGGAAAACGGGAGCTTGTGATGCAAACATGTTTGCTCAGTTTGTTCAAGTTGCAGTTTACTCAATAAATCATTGACACAAATAGGCAGTATGATGGTTATAAAATGACAGACTTAGGAAGGATCTGTTAGGTATAGCTGCATAAAGTCACTCTGAAAAAGACACTGCACGAAAGATGTAGCTCCGTTTGTTCAGCTCCTGGGCTGTGGGTTAACTGCTCACTAACAGCATTTGTACTCAACTGGCCGTTTCATCTATAAAATGGAATACATTTTTTATTGGAATTAAAAGTGAAATGAGTTCCCTCGTCTCATTTAACAGTTAATACATCCTCGATTCCTCTTCTGAACTCCTCTCCTGGTGTACTCTACCAGTCAAACATTTGGACACACCTTCTCATTCAGTGTTTTTTACTTAATTATTTTATAGATTGTAGATTAATACTGAAAACATCAAAATTATAAAATAATACAATAAAACAAAAAAGTGTCAATCTTCAGTATCAATTTACAATGCAGAAAATAATAAAAATAAATAATAAAAAGCATTGAATGAGAAGGCGTGTCCAAACTTTTGAGTGATAATGTATACTACTACTACTACTACTACTCATTTGTCCTGAGCTCTCGTAGGAGGCAGTCGCATTTTTCCTCTGTCCGTCTCTATTTCTGTTCTTCTCCCCACACCCTCATGTTTTCTGCTTACTGCACTTATGTCTTGTCTCGTCGGTCTGACTTGGAGCGATTGCTTGGCACTGGACCTTCAAAACACCGATCATGGAATTGATTGGCTGGTCTCTCAACGCAATAGAGCTCCGGGAGATGACGTCACACAATCGAAATCAAAACACCGCCATATTGGCAGGAAGGCGCGCTGTTTAAACTACTGCCAGCTAACTCCTAAACGTTCTTCAGTGTCGACATCAGAGATATGGTGGACAGTTGTTGCGCACCGGGATGCCAGAACAGCCGAGGACGAGCAAAGAGGAGAGCATTTTATCGGATTCCAAAAGATCCTGAAAGATGACAGAGGTGGATCACTGCCATAAAACGCGCAAGAAGCGAGCAGAAGAAAACGGAGCGGTGGGAACCCGCAGGCAACGGATTCCGCTTATGTAGCGACCACTTTGTATCAGGTACAGAATCCGTTTCCAAAGCTTTATATCTGATCGCGTAATTTCTAGCAATATGATGCTGATATGTTTCATGTTCAGTCAACATGTGAATTTAATAGGACAAAGCTGCACTTACCCTCCCAGTGACGACAGCGATATCCTTCGCAGGAAGACTCCAGATCTGAATCCCGGTGACAAAAGTTAGCCTGTGTCCATTTATACCCCTCAAGGCTTTTATACGCTTTAAGAGATTCACCGGAGTAAGATGAAGGAAAATTTATCAGGTAATTGTAGATGTCAGGGTACCGCAGGTCCGGTAAAAGGTCCGCTCCGACCGCCTCAAGATTCTTAAATAAGATACCGGGGGCATGATATGGATCGGATATGTCTAGTTTGTCCAGTTTGTTTGTATATTTTGTAATATCGTCTGATTTAAAATGAAAAGTAAACTCAGACGGCGTATATTTTCTACCAGCGCCATTCATTTTGAAGCGGAGTTTCCTGCCAACATGGCGGCGTAAACAAACGGAGTCACGTGACGTCCAGAGCTCTATTGACAAGATTGTCGCTACAAAGAGCTTGGGCCGAGGGGAGCCTATCTGCCCAGATGGGAGTTTCGCCTCTGGTTACGTGATCGACGCCTGGGGGAAGTGGAAGGGGATCATGTGCCTGGCACCCCTATCCGTGGAGGATGTGGAAGATGCTTATATATTCGGATTTGTGAAGACAGGTCTGCTGATAATTGGCTTCTTCACGGGCCTGAGCTTCTGGAAAATTAGGATGACTGCAAATAGAATAGACGTCCAAAATCTGCTGGTCTTAGCAAACGATCGGATCAAGGCTGCTGGTGACCGGAATGACGAACTCAAACGTAAGATGGACAATTTGCTTGGTGTGACTGTTGATTTGAGTCACACAGTGGATGTCATCAAGGTGAGGATCGCCACAGCTGAGGTCTAAAAAAGTTGAGAGCAGCTAAGGGGAGGGTGAAATTGCTCCTCTCCACCGCCTCAACAAGAAGGATACTGATTACATTCTGGCGCCCCTGGAACGATAAACTCCTCTGGAAGTCCCCCCCCCCGCCACACACACACACACACACACACACACACACACACACACACACACACTTTCCCAAGGACATCTGTTGACTTTTGGACCGGTCCATCCGACGACGTCTCCATAGCAACCATCTGTGTTATCGCGCTTCCACCCTTGCGAACTGCGAACTGAGACACCAGGGTGTGGGACGGAAGGAGATTGGCTACATGCGTACACACACACATTGGACTCATGAACTGAGGACTAAGCTCACATTCACACACACATGCCCATCCCCCCCTTCTCAAATTGAATTTCCCAACTTTGGAGGTTTCATTTGGTATAACGAACCTTTTTTCATTTTCCCCTCTGCTATCCCTACCTCGATCCCAAATGTCTTTGTTTTTTCCTTTTCCTCAAGCCAGGCGCGCTCCTAAAGGTGCAGCAGCCCGAGCTGCCATTGGCAGGGTAGCTCCAATGAAATTTCATTGTATAGGAAAGTGTGAAGTGTGAAAGGATTGATTGATGGATTGATTGATTGATTAATACTAACAATGAAAGGACACTGTCACATTAAATAACTGAGCTTAACTATCTGGAATTGAAATGACACTGTAATTAGTCTGAATTTTTTATTTCAGATGTCTAGAACAGGGGTCGGCAACCCACGGCTCCAGAGCCGCATGTGACTCTTTCATCCCTCTGTTGTGGCTCCCTGTAGCTTTGGAAAATAATCAGCAGACTATTTAATTAAAATTTCTTTTATTTTAGATTGTTAATTTTTAACAATTTAATTCTAAATTTGAAGATTATGGTGATCTTGTAACATCAAAATAAAACGTTTTAAATTTTCGTCTGTCAAAATATGCGTCCCAGCCGTCTATCTCCGACACTCGCCGCCTGCGGGTATTCATATGGAGTCCTGTTGATCTTTGGATCCCATTACATCCCTGTTCCTCACTCTCAGCCCCTTGAAAAACACCTGCTGCCTCCCTCACCTACTCAGGAGACCAGTCAGGGCACCACGGACGCCATTCCCATCACCTATCAACCCACCACGGACGCCAGCTTCCCGAGTCACCTGTTCACGGGCGTCAGCCATACTATCGCTGCCTCTCCCAGCTGTTGAGTCAACTGTTCCTCAGATTGGTGGAAGCCGTGGTCGACCAGGACTCACTCTTCATGGCCCAGTCAGCTAAGTTCCTCTAACCCAAGCAGTACCAGACTTAGTCAAAAAAGTAGGCTGCAGCTGTGATTCACAAAACTCTTCATGGCACTAACCTAATTATTCTGCCAAGGAAGGGCAGAGTTATGTGATGATCGGCGTACCTTAGTCTGTCTGTGTGAAACATTACTCAAACGGACTAGCGAATTTGGATAAAGTTTTCAGGGAAGGTCAGAAATGACACAAAGACCAAGTGATTAGATTTTGGCAGTGATGCGGTTTAAAGTCTGGATCCACAGCTTTAAGAATTTTCCATTCCCAGATATAGCTGCCGACACGATGTCGCTGTTTCTGAGTCCCATCAATTCCTGCTACATACTTAGGTCACGCAATGTAGCAATCCCCAGCAAAACAATGGTGAAGCTCCTGGTGTTTTCACAAAGCCTTTAAGTTCAGCAGTCAGCCTTATTTTGAACACAAATTCACCTTTCTGTCCTTCATTCATTTCTGCACCATAAGAGCTTGTTCCCATTGCAGCTAAGTGCTTAAGTTTAGACGCATCCTTTGCTAGACAGCAACAGTGTGAAACCGTTTTCTTTCATCTTTACGTGAATTTACAGACTTTTTGGCAACGCCTTTATCATGTCAAGAAACCGCTTCTTAGATAAACACTTCCTGTGCTGCTGGAATGGTGACAAAATAAAAGCCCACATTAAAAATTCCTCTTCAAAATAAAAGCATGGAGGGAACAGTTATTTTAACACCAGCAAAACAAAGGCTTGTCAAAAGTGATGATCAGCAGAACTTTATAAGAGCAATTTACTAGCAATTCGGAATCCATACATAACATGCACAACACATGCCTGGGCTCAGCGCAAAGTCCTTTTTCATTAAAGATCTCATCCATCAAATGATACATCAGCTGAGCAGCCTTGGCAGAGTACTGTGCTCTCTGAGTGCTTTTCTAGTTCATCTATATTCTCTGCATCAGTGCATGATGTGAACTGAAATTATCAGCTACAGGCTTCAGTGTTAAAGGGTCATTTCATCCAAATTACACAAAAGGATTTTCTCACTCTCTACTGCTGATATTGAACTATGTAGATAGTTTTACGCCTTTATCTTGATATTATGATCTGAAATTTGTGCTACCACCTCAGAATGGTGGGAGTGAATAGAATTGAAACTGTGCTGATCCAAGCACAAAAAATAGCATCTGAAATATTCCCACAGCTACTTGTCTCTTCAAAAACAATTCCCTGCTTGCAATCAATAATCCACAAACCTTGCTGTCTCCAGTTTCTATTAGCAGAATTTCTCAGGTATTTAGAAACTGCAAGAATAACATCTACATTAATGTGAGAAAATATGATTTTGAAACTAATTGCTCCCTGCTATCTGACATTTTAAACAGTAATAGATCATTGTTGGTTACATACCCTACCATTCAAAAGTTTGGGGTCACTTAGGAATGTCCTAATTTTTCAAAGAAAAGCTTTTTTTTTCAACAAACATTAAATTAATCAGAAATATAGTCTAGGCATTGTTAATGTGGTAAATGACTATTCTAGCTGGAAACAACAAATTTTTAATGGACTATCTAAATTGGGGTACAGAGGAACATTTCCAGAAACCATCACTGTTCTAATGGTACATTATATTAGCTAATGGTGTTGAAAGACTGATTTATGAGTAAAAAACCCTTGTGCAATTATGTTGGCACATGAATAAAAGTTTGAGGTTTCATGGAAAACATGAAATTGCGTGGGTGACCCCAAACTTTTGAACAGTAGTATAGATAATGAAATACTCACCAGTCAGGCTCACAGGTGGTTCCAATCTTGCTCACAGTGTATCTGTTCCAGCCCAGCACTGGAGGGAAGGTCCAGATGAAGGAGAAGGTCCAGACGAACAGCAGACCCAGGATGGCATGCTTTTCTTGCAGTGGGATGTTCCCCAGTGGCTGGCAGATCACAAAGAAACGCTCAAAGGACAGAACAGCCAGAGACCAGAGTGCCACGATCCCTGAACCAAACAGCAGGAGGTCATGTGGAGTTATTTTACAGCTTTTCAACTTTGCAATATGTGTATTCAAAAAAAAATCTCCAAAATTAACACTGCAGAAGTTGCATTTATGCATCCCTGCACATATTGGAACAGAAAAGGAGAAAAAAGAGGGTGAACCTACCGAAAAAAGTAACAGCAAACCCCTCCAGGATGCAAGCCCACCTCCCAAGGAAGAAATAGCCCCTGGCGTTTGTCAGGAAACTTATTACTCCACCGGTGAGAGAGACAAGAAAGTCAGCGATGGCCAGATTCACTATAATGTAATTCAGGGGCTGTCTGAGCTGCTTGAACTTGAAAGTGATAAACATGACGAGGAAGTTTTCAGTCAGAGACAGCGAGGTGACAACAAACATGACAACGGCCAGGATGGTAAAGTTCCACTGCTCGATGTTCTTAATGGGTCCATTGAACGGGTCATCAGTGGAGACTACAGGTGCCACAGTGTAGGACACCGCGTTCACTGACAAGCTAAGGGCATCCATTGTCCATGCCAGAGTATCGGCTACCTGCTTGCTGACACTAACCGAGAGAAAATCCCGTTTGGCTTCACGTGAAGTTGTGAGTATGAAAAAAAGGAGTCAACCCAGGCTCTGGAGCATCCTGTGCGCTCTGTAGACCCTCTCTTGGAAAGTTTGTGTGTCAAAATCCGTCTTGACTGAGGAGGAAGCAAGGAAAGGGAAGAAAAAATCTGCTAGATTACTACGATTTCGCATTAGAACGCGTGAGTCTGCTTGTGAGAGCGCAGCAGAAGTTGCACCATGCAGCCAGAGGAGAGGTGCTGAAAAGCGCAAGGGCACGACTGACCGATCAGTGGCATCTTGGAGGCTCTTATATAGGCGTCTCCGGCATCACTGCTGCTACTCTGTCCTTAAAGCACAAACCAATAATCAGTCCCATTCATCATTAATTTAAGTGAATCTCTATTTTTAGGCCCAGAATGGCACACTGAGATCTGGTTCCTTTGCCTTTTTAGTGCAGAGGCCTGACTAATCACCTAATGGTCTTAAAAGGGACACACACATCCCCCCCACCCCCCACCCCCCACCCCCCACCCCCAATTTCCAGAACCCTCAAAAATCTGTGGAAAGAGCAGACTTGTAAAAAAAAAACTTCACTCATCAATCATTTTGTTCTGTTCTATGAGCTCACAATGCACACACAATCAGTGAAAAGGATTAATTGTGTCCATGTGCTGAAAATACCTGGTTAGCATTGATTTTAAAACGACAGGAAGGCTGACTGAGCTATACATGCATTGCTTAGTTTGCACATCACACCCTGAGCTGAACAATGCAGCCAAAGCATTTCAATCGACATGTTAAAATAAGAAAGATGCACAATGTCCTTTAAATCCCTTTAATGGACCACCAGGACATTTAGTTAAATACTCTTTAAAGATTTTTAAACTTTAAAGATTGTTTTTAAACCTTGATACAATTTTGAATTTAGGGAACTTCATTGGTCAGGGAAACACACTGCATGTTCAATTTATGACCATAATGTTCGTATCAGATACACTACCAGTCAAAAGTTTAGACACATCTTCTCATTCAATGCATTTTATTTATTTGTGTTAATTTCCACATTGTTGATTAATACTGAAGATTAACAATTTTTTTGTTTAAAACATAATTCCATATGTATTCTTTTATAGTTTTGATGTCTTCAGTTTCAGTCTAAAATGTATAAAATGATTAAATAAAAACCCCTGAATCAGAAGGTATGTCCAAACTTTTGGCTGGTAGTGTATATGACATATACAAAACAAGAGGGCGCTGGTGATGCGGCAGCCTGTTACGGCAGCTCCTTACTCCTGTGCTTTACAGTTTGGTGTGTTTTTTGTTTTCTCCAAGTCTAACATTTGTACAATCATTGGTGATTTAAGTGTTTTTATTTAGCTGTTTTAAGTGTTCTGTCAGATTTTGTAGTGCAATATTTTTGGGTACAATGTGCTGAAAGTAAGAGATGATATAATTATGGCCAATGCTATCAGACTAAAGACCATAAATAAAACATATGTACTCAAAACATAATGGTGTAAACTTGAGGTATTTTAACTTTTAACATATATTGGAATAATATGTATGAAATCTATCACAAAATAATAGTAAGATGTGGAGCAAAAAGTCTGAACATGTCTGGGCATGTTCTCTGTAAAAGATGACCCAATGCTAACTTAATACAAATGTCTTCTGTAAAGTGAGATCTAGGGTGAAATATAACCTGACGTCATGATCTGACCAATAGATTGCATACATGGCAATTTTCCGCGGATCCGCGGATTTCCGCCGATTTAATTTCAAATTTGAATATTTCTGTGAATCGTCTAAATCCGTTGAGAAAATTGTAGGGGGGGTTAGGTACTTTATTGTCGCCGATGTTAACGAAACTCAAGTGAATAGTTGTGAAATATGCAAAAATATGCGCGATTCACCTGCTGTCTGGCCGCAGAGGGATGTGTCCTCTAATCAGACACTGGGTCTGCTGCGGGGTTACTGGACTGACAGCCTGTGCTTTGGGAGGGGGAGAAGCTCACAGCAGCACCTGCTGCTTGTTGAAAACAGTAACTGCAGAATGATCCGAGAAAAAGTCGCTAGATTTGTGGCTAGTCGCTTTTGACAAAAAGAGTCACTAGGACGCTTTGGAAAGTCGCTAGATTTAGCGAGACAGTCGCTAAGTTGGCAACACTGGCACCGCGCTCCGTATCAGCTCGTGCTGTGTGTGTGTGTGTGTGTGTGTGTGTGTGTGTGTGTGTGTGTGTGTGTGTGTGTGTGTGTGTGTGAATGCGCGAACTGATGACGTCAGGCCGGGCGTCACATAAAAACTCACAACTCCATTTATATTGGTTATAGTTTTCTCATTTTATGCGGAAATTGTGAAATCAAGCGGGATCCGCATATTTCTCCTTTTTTTCATGTAAATCTGAGATTCTTGCGGGAATTATGCACTGTTTTGCAGGGATTATGTGGCCTTTTGGGAAATAATTGACCCCCGCATAATCAGCGGCATTTTGGTGATTAATGCGGGAATTCATGCGATCGCATAATCACGTTTTTCTGGAGGGTCTAGTTACACTAGCAGCATCAACAGGTACTTCAAGTGCCAAGGCAAAAGATGCACTGAAAGAGAAGGAATTGGCTGCAAGAAAAGCCCACCAGCAGGAGTTGAAAAGGAAGGCTGTCCAGAGACTTATACAGCTTGCTGCAAAGAGAAGAAAATTGGCAAAATAGGAGTGTAGCAGTGAACTGACTTGTATATAGTGTACATAGTAGTATAGAACTCTTATAGATTTGTAAAATATTTTCAACTGAAGAGAGTGAGAAAAGATTGAAGAACATGTAAGTTAACTTTTCATTAAATTTGCTGCCTTAAACAAGTCCAGTGTATGTTTTCTTTTTCCCTACATAAAGAATCCCTTTATCACAATGCAAGCTTAGAGGTCTTTTCCACATACACACGTGGACAAAATTGTTGGTACCCCTCAGTTAAAGAAGGAAAAACCCACAATTCTCACTGAAATCACTTGAAACTCACAAAAGTAACAATAAATAAAAAATTTTTGAAAATTAAATAATCAAAATCAGCCATCACTTTTGAATTGTTGATTAACATAATTATTAAAAAAAAACAAACTAATGAAATAGGGCTGGACAAAAATGATGGTACCCATAACTTAATATTTTGTTGCACAACCTTTTGAGGCAATCACTGCAATTAAACGATTTCTGTATTTGTCAATGAGCGTTCTGCAGCTGTCAACAGGTATTTTGGCCCACTCCTCATGAGCAAACAGCTCCAGTTGTCTCAGGTTTGATGGGTGTCTTCTCCAAATGGCATGTTTCAGCTCCTTCCACATATGTTCAATGGGATTCAGATCTGGGCTCATAGAAGGCCACTTTAGAATAGTCCAACGCTTTTCTCTCAGCCATTCTTGGGTGTTTTTGGCTGTGTGTTTTGGATCGTTGTCCTGTTGGAAGACCCATGACCTGCGACTGAGACCAAGCTTTCTGACACTAGGCAGCACATTTCTGTCCAGAATGCCTTGATAGTCTTCAGATTTCATCGTACCTTGCACACTTTCAAGACACCCTGTGCCAGATGCAGCAAAGCAGCCCCAAAACATTACTGAGCCTCCTCCATGTTTCACCGTAGGGACAGTGTTCTTTTCTTCGTATGCTTGGTTTTTGAGTCTATGAACATAGAGTTGATGTGCCTTACCAAAAAGCTCCAGTTTGGTCTCATCTGTCCAAAGGACATTCTCCCAGAAGCTTTGTGGCTTGTCAACATGCATTTTTGCAAATTCCAGTCTGGCTTTTTTATGAGTTTTTTTCAGCAGTGGTGTCCTCCTTGGTCGTCTCCCATGAAGTCCACTTTGGCTCAAACAACGACGAATGGTGCGATCTGACACTGATGTACCTTGGCCTTGGAGTTCACCTTTAATTTCTTTGGTGGTTGCTCTGGCCTCTTTGGATACAATTCCAACGATCCGTCTCTTCAATTTGTCATCAATTTTCCTCTTGCGGCCACGTCCAGGGAGGTTGGCTACTGTCCCGTGGGTCTTGAACTTCTGAATAATATGAGCCACTGTTGTCACAGGAACTTCAAGCTGTTTAGAGATGGTCTTATAGCCTTTACCTTTAAGATGTTTGTCTATAATTTTTTTTCGGATGTCCTGGGACAATTCTCTCCTTCCCTTTCTGTTGTCCATGTTCAGTGTGGTACACACCGTTTCACCAAACAGCAGGGTGACTACTTATCTCCCTTTAAATAGGCAGACTGACTGATTATGAGTTTGGAAACACCTGTGATGTCAATTAAATGACACACCTGAGTTAATCATGTCACGCTGGTCAAATAGTTTTCAATCTTTTATAGAGGTACCATCATTTTTGTCCAGGCCTGTTTCATTAGTTTGTTTTTTAAAATAATTATGTTAATCAACAATTCAAAAGTAATGGCTGTTTTTGATTATTATTATTAATTTTCAATAAATTTTTATTTATTGTTACTTTTGTGAGTTTCAAGTGATTTCAGTGAGAATTGTGGGTTTTTCCTTCTTTAACTGAGGGGTACCAACAATTTTGTCCACGTGTGTACGCGCGCACAGACATTCACACACATATATATACTGTAAATATCTATATATTTATATTTCTATATTAGATGGGGTTTTTAGCTGAGAAGTTAGGCAAAGTATATATGTTCATTTGGACAGAATTCATTCAAAGTGAGAATTAGACTCTCTTTTCTTTAGTTGAAGAACGTGTAAGTGAACTTTTCATTAAATTTGCTGACTTAAACAAGTCTATTATTATGTTTTTGATCATTTTTATCAGTCTAACTGACTTCTATTTTTATCTCTCAGCTTCAGAACCCCCCCCCCCCCCCAATCAGGTCAATAATTTTCAGCTGAAATCAGAATTTCCTGTTGTCATGCATGAGATTGAGAAAAGTATAATCATGTCAAAACTGTCACTCCTATCATATGCCTTACAGGCATGGAAAAATGACCAACTCTCGCAGCATAAAAGACGGTACACAGCTGAGGTCCTTCAGTTCTTCTTGGGGTGTTATCACTGCTAAGAATTACTCCTGGATTTTTTGTCAAAAAATAAATCAAGCTGCCCTCCAAATTCTGACTTCTCTTGGTGATTTTTTGAAGATCTGACCATGGTCAAGTTATAGACACTGGCCTTGATTAATAACTTAGTTTACACTTTTTGGTGAGCCAGCCAGGAGAGGAGTGAGTCCTTTTGACAGCATTTTTCCAACCCCTGGTGATGGTCACAACCTACAGCTCAGATACCAAAGGCCCCTAAATTTCAAAGGTAAGCAGATCTTTTATTATCTGCTAATTATTATGGTGTCTGAGTGCAGAAAGTGTCTGCCCAGGTAAAAGAAAGAAGCCTCTTATCTTTTTGACTCACCGCTTACCTAAACTATAATAAATTTAAAGGAAAAAGAAAAATTCACAAGAGACGAGGTCAGAATCCGGGGACCACTATGTGGAAAGAGTCAGTTCAACCTCCTGGTTGAAGTGACTGAAGGTTTGTTTCATTTCTAAGGTTGGGGTTAAGGTCTTGACAGAAAAAAAGAATAAAGAAATAAACTACATTAAAAAAACAATTAAATCAAAGGAAGAAAAACATTTAATTCAATAAAACTTCTAAAAAGAAAATTAAACACGGAATACAATTAAATTATATTAAACAGACAAGATATTTAATTAGATAAGTAAATAGAAGATACAAAATTTAATTTTGAAATTAAATATTTTTAAGACAAATATTAAACATTAAAGATGAAATGTTTTAGATAATTAAACATTTAAGAATACAATTAAACAAGAAGAATATTAAACAATTAAAAAATACAAAACATTTAATTAGATTATTAAACCTTTAAAAAGAAAAAATATTTAATTAAAAATTTAAATGTCTAATTAGAAAATATAATTTTAAGGACAATAAAACTTTAAATAGGAATTAAACAGAAAATACAATGAAGCATTTAAAAAGAAAATTAAAAAGGAAAAAGAAATTTTTCAAACAAGCCGATAAAACATTTGAAAAAACAACAAACAAAAGACAAATTATTTCGAGGTCAAATCAGACATTACAAAAGAATAAAGGTGAGAAAAGAGCAAAACTAAACATTTAAGAAGAATCAAACTAAAAACAGATCATTTGAAAAGACACTAGTTAGACTTTAAAAGCTCAAATTAAACATAAAAGACAATGAAACGATCAAAAAGAACAAAAACGGATAAAGGTCTTAAAGCGTTTTCTAGTCTGAAATGAAAAAAATCAAGTTGTTTCTTCAAACATTTCCACTTTCTATGTTCTTGGTTTGACTGTGGACAGATTTACTAAGAACTCATTTCAGAAAACTGCTTTCCAGATAAAGTCTACCAGTAGTTGAAGGCATCCATCAAACTAATGTTACCTTCTGACCTCCACAAACTTTACTGTTCAGTGAAGAGAATCAAAGTTTGTTCAGGATTTCTAAAGAACCCACAGGTGAAGGTCTGAGAAGAACTCAGATGGATGTTCTAAATGTGAAATCAAGACTCATGGTCACAAGTTTTAAGGCTTCTGTTAACAAAGTTCAAACTAACACAGAAGTACTGAGAAACTTTTAAAACTTCAGCCCTTAGACTGTCTAAAAGCTCAAACTAACAGAGATCTACTGTTGGACTTAGAAGATTTCAGCGCTCAGACTGTCTAAAGGTTCAAACTAACAGTGAACTACTCAGGAACTTACAAAATTTCAGTCCTCAGACTGTCGAAAGGTTCAAAATAATAGAGATCTACTGTGGGACTTAGAAAATTTCAGCGCTCAGACTGTGTGAAAGTTCAGGTCCTGAGGACTCGGGAGGTGTGGAGGCTTTGGAAAGTCTTGGAACTGAGGGTTCAACCCTCCAGCACAAAGACTGAAGTCCAGCCTCCTGAGGAAAACCATCGAGACAAGACTCGAGTTAAAAACAACAACTCTAAAACGACAAAAAATTGATGATAAATGCACAAAAAAGAGAAGAATTGGTATCTGAGTGAGTAGCTCAGGGGGATGAGAGGAGAAACTACCAAGTGTAAGGTAGTAGGATCAAGTCCAACCACTGGTGTTTTTGTCTAAGGTTTTCAAAAAAATTGAAGAAGGTCTGGGTCTTGAACCACCAACCTGCAGCTCCATTCTTAACTCACTGAGCTACAGATCAGACAAAAACAAATGTAATGTCATTGTAGTTTCCAAGTGACCACATGGGTGGAGTCTGGGTGGAGCCAAGGCAGAGTCAGGGCGGAGAGAAGGCAGGGAGGTGGATGGAGGTCTCCCCCCTCTACTCCCCCACCTCCCCCCACTGCCCACCACACCTTCCCCCGCCCGACAAGTTTTCAAAAATCCGAGACTCGATGTGTTTTCCCGAGTTTCATGAGTTTCCACCAGGTCGGAGGCAGAACAAGTTGTCACGAAGAGGTGTTGAAATTGGCGAGGATAGAGTGACTTTTTACAGCGACTAGAAGGAAGACGACTAGAAGAGCAGGTCTTTAACCAGCATCCCTAAAATCCATGGAGTCGGCTCCAGAGAAATGAAGGGAGGTCAACTTTTATCAGCCTCCATCCAGATGTTCAACTTGATATCTTTACTTTGAGATTTTTAGCACCACAAACCTTTAGTATTACACTTTATTATCATTTATTAGGACTAATGTTTTTGTTGAGAAACTTTATTCTTGTCGTCATGGGACTGCAGGATTTAAAACTGTTCCTTCTATTTGACCTCATGTTTATTAGCTTTGGTGGAGAAAGTTATTTTAATTGTCCATTAATCTCTTAAAAACCAAATAAAAAATTGGATTAGTCAAGAGGTTTAAATTTCTTACTTTGTCATATTTTAAATATGACAACAAAATATAAAAATAAAGCATCTTGAGACAATTTGACCTGTAATTAGTGTTATTTAAATAAAATTGAATTTAAATTGTATGTATCTTGTAATGTTGGAGGAATTTTGTCCATTAATCTGTTGATTGTTTTCTGCAGTAATTCATTTCTTGTTTTGGATTATAAAATGTCAAACCCAAATATATTCAGTTTACTGTTATAAAAACCAAAAGATTTACATTAATGATGCTGAAATCAGGCAGTTTTTTTTCCTTTTTTTATCTTAGTTTAGTCAGAAAGATAGTTCATAATGTATGAATTGTTGCAGCTTGTGAGCCGTAAAAGGTTTTAATCTTTGGGGCCGAGTGTCAAAAAACATTTAGAAACCAACATCAACAAAGATTTGAACATCATTAAAGGGAAAGCCAACTTTTGCATGACAATGTCTAATAAAAGGACATTTATTTCTAATATAAATGCGTGATATTCAGCCTCTGGAGCTTTCTTTTCACATGGTCTTCCACCCGGACTGGTTTGGTCGGGAGCATGTGCAACAAACATCTGAAAAACTGCACTTTAACATCAATGAATGACACAGAAGTTTAATCTCTACATAAATGACACTGAGTCTGGATGTGCTGCTCTTTCATTAACTCCTAAATTTAAGGAAAGTTCAAACAAAAGAGGACAGTTCAGATAAGACTTGAGATTGAGCTTATTTTGAACAAACATCTCGACTTTCTGAGCTTCAGCACCTCTAGCAAGATATTTTAACAGCAAGCAACTCAAGAGATCCAGAAGTTGGAGAGAGTTAGCTTTAGCTGAGCCAAAGAACATGTGGGACGCTAACCTAGCCAACATTTCAGATTTTTCTCTGTGAATTCTGAGAAATAATTTCCTATTTAATGACAAAGCTATACATCTGAACTCAGTCTCATTAAAACAGACTCTAATTCAGTGTCATCCATGTATATTAAAGTGCAGTTACCCAAAATGTTTGTTGCATGAGCTCCAACAAAACCTGTCCAGGTGAAGGCCACTTTGACAAACGAGAATTGGAAGACTCCAAGCAGATTTATAGAAGGGGGAACCAGACTGTACTAAGTGTGGTCGAGTATAGAGGGGTGTTTTGTGGGTTTTTAAGGCTCTTCTTCTTGTTTTCCTTTCGGCTTTTCCCTTCAGGGGTCGCCACAGCGAATCAATTGCCTCCATCTAACCCTGTCTTCTGCATCCTCTTCTCTCACACCAACTACCTTCATGTCCTCTTTTACCACATCCATAAACCTCCTCTTTGGTTTTCCTCTAGGCTTCCTGCCTGGCAGTGGGAAACTCAGCATCCTTCTACCAATATATTCACTCTCTTTCTTTTGGACATGTCTGAACCATCTCAGTCTGGCCTCACTGACTTTATCTCCAAAGCCTCTAACATGTGCTGTCCCTCTGATGTACTCATTCCTGATCCTATCCATCCTGGTCACTCCCAAAGAGAACCTCAGCATCTTCAGTTCTGCTACCTCCAGCTCTGCCTCCTGTCTTTTCCTCAGGGACACTGACTCCAGACCAAACAACATGACTGGTCTCACCACAGTTTTGTAAACCTTTCCTTTCATTTTAGCTGAAACTCTTTTATCACACATCACACCTGACACTTTTCTCCAGCCGTTCCAGCCTGCCTGTACATGCTTCTTCACCTCTTTTCCACACTCTACATTGCTCTGTACTGTTGATCCTAAGTACTTAAAATCCTCCACCTTCTTGATCTCTTCTCCCTTTGACCTCACTCTTCCACTTGGCTCCCTCTCATTCACACACAGATATTCCATCTTACTGCGGCTAATCTTCATTCCTCTCCTTTCCAGGGCAAACCTCCACGCCTCTAGATTCGCCTCCACCTGTTCCCTGCTCTCACCACAGATCACAATGTCATCTGCAAACATCATAGTCCATGGAGACTCCTGTCTAACCTCGTCTGTCATCCTGTCCATCACCATAACAAACAAGAAGGGGCTCAGAGCTGATCCCTGATGCCATCCCACCTCCACCTTGAACTCCTCTGTTTCACCTACAGCCCACCTCACCACTGTCTTACAGTCTTCATACATGTCCTGCACCACTCTAACATACTTCTCTGCCACTCCAGACTTCCTCATACAAAACCACTGTTCCTCTCTGGTCACCCTGTCATAAGCTTTCTCCAGATCTACAAAGACACAATGCAGCTCCTTCGGACCTTCTCTGTACTTCTCTATCAACATCCTCAAAGCAAATATTGCATCTGTTGTAGTCTTTCTTGGCATGAAACCATACTGCTGCTCACAGATGTTTACCTCCGCCCTTAGTCTAGCTTCAACTACTTTTTCCCATAGCTTCATCGTGTGGCTCATCAGCTTTATTCCTCTGTAGTTGCCACAACTCTGCACATCTCCCTTGTTCTTAAAGATGGGCACCAGCACACTTCTCCTCCATTCCTCAGGCATCTTCTCACTATCTAAGATCCTGTTTGAACAACCCAGTCAGAAACTCTACTGCTACCTCTCCGAGACACTTCCATACCTCCACAGGTATATCATCAGGACCAAGTGCCTTTCCACTCTTCATCCTCTTCAATGCCCTCCTCATTTCATCCTTACTAATCTTTGCTACTTCCTGGTCCACAACAGTCACCTCTTCTACTCTTCGTTCTCTCTCATTTTCCTCATTCATCAACTCTTCAAAGTACTCTTTCCATCTTCCCATCACACTATTGGCACCTGTCAACACATTTCCATCCTTATCCTTTATCACCCTAACCTGCTGCACATCCTTCCCATCTCTGTCTCTCTGCCTTGCCAACCTGTACAGATCAGTCTCTCCCTCCTTACTGTCCAACCTAGCATACAAGTCATCGTAAGCCCCTTGTTTGGCCTTTGCCACCTCTACTTTCACCTTATGCTGCATCTCCCTGTCCTCCTGTCTACTCTCTTCAGTCCTCTCAGTGTCCCACTTCTTCTTAGCTAACCTCTTTCTCTGGATCCACTCCTGTACCTCCTCATTCCACCACCAAGTCTCCTTATCTCCTTTCCTTCCAGATGACACACCAAGTACTCTCCGACCTGTCTCCCTGATCACATTTGCCGTAGTTGTCCAGTCATCTGGAAGCACCTCCTGACCATCCAAAGCCTGTCTCAACTCTTTCCTGAAATTCATACAACATTCTTCTTTTTTCAGCTTCCACCATTTGGTCCTCTGCTCTGCCTTTGCCCTCTTCATCTTCTTCACCACCAGGGTCATCCTAAACACCACCATCCTATGCTGTCTGGCTACCCTCTCACCTACCACTACTTTGCAGTCACTGATCTCCTTCAGATTACACCGTCTACACAAGATGTAGTCTACCTGTGTGCTCCTACCTCCACTCTTATAGGTCACCCTATGCTCCTGCCTCTTCTGGAAGAAAGTATTCACTACAGCCATTTTCATCCTTTTTGCAAAGTCAACCACCATCTGTCCTTCTGCGTTCCTCTCCTGGATACCAAACCTGCCCATGACCTCCTCATCATCTCTGTTTCCTGCACCCATGTCCAAGTCTACACCAAAGACAACTCTCTCACTTCTAGGGATACTCTGAATCCCTTCATCAAGGTCCAACCAGAATTTCTCCTTCTCCTCCAGCTCACATCCTACCTGTGGAGCATACCCACTAACAACATTGAACATCACACCTTCGATTTCTAGCTTCAGGCTCATCACTTGATCTGACAGTCTTTTTACCTCCAGGACATTCCTAACAAACTCCTCCTTCAAGATAACTCCTACTCCATTTCTCTTCCTATCTCCACCATGATAGAACAACTTGAACCCTGCTCCTAAACTTCTAGCTTTACTACCTTTTCACCTGGTCTCCTGGACACACAGTATGTCCACCTTCCTACTTTGCATCATGTCAACCAGCTCTCTACCTTTTCCTGTCATTGTTTCAACATTCAAAGTCCCTACTCTCAGTCCTAGACTCTTGGTGTTCCTCTTCTCTCTATTTCTACAAACACACCTTCCTCCCCTCCTTCTTCGACCAACAGTCGTCCATTTTCCAACCGCACCCTGTAGGTCGTCAGCACCGATGGCGGTCGTTGTTAACCCGGGCCTCGACCGATCCGGTATGGAAGTCATACATTTGATTCGCATGTTTGATTTGGCCAAAGTTTTACGTCGGATGCCCTTCCTTACACAACCCTCTGTATTTATCCGGGCTTTGGACCGGCACAATAAGACACTGGCTTGTGTCCCCTTGCGGCTACATTGTGGGTTTTTAAGGCTGATAGTGATTAGTGAGACATTTGGAGAAGATATTCATTTGCAGTAAATGAAAGTATTTAAAATCTTGGAGTTTAACTTAGAAGACAAACTTAACAGAAAACTTTGTTGCATTTTTCTGTTTACAGATGTTAAGTTAAAGGAGTTTTATTCATGACGTATAACCAATCAAATCACTCCAGAAGACAGAGCGACCACAGCTCGATAAAAGTTCAGAACCAAAGTAGTACTATTTTTAAATTGATTTACCATAAATCAGTAAAAACTAAAATACTGATAGTCAGCCCACAATTACAATTCTACAATGTATGTCTCTTTCCTTTGACTTGTTAGTTGTACACTATATATATGGCATTTTTTTCATACCAAAGGCAATATTATGTTTTCTCAGAGACATACCATGCTACTCTGTTGTTTTCTGGATTGTTCTCAGCTGCATGCCTTCATCCACTCGGCCTCCGTTGACTCATCCCGCCTGCCGTCTCTGGAGCTGAAGTTGGACTGGAACAGACCAAAGTACAGTCCAATCACGATGCCAGCTGCCACTCAAAAGGCTCCTTCATCTGGCGGCACTTCTTCTGAGGGGAAGCTGAGCTTCAGAAGAACTTTGGAGATGTGTTCCAGTGGTTGGTGGATGTGTGGGGAGATAGAGAGGGACCTTTGAATTGCTCAGAAAGGAAAACAGAACCCATTGGTAGTTTTAGTTTAGGATACTCCTGCGGTGTGCTTTTGGGTTTTAAGAGGTGAACAGGAAGAGGTTTTTTTTCGTATTGATAATCTTTTACTTTGTTCCTGGCTGGAATGCCCATCAATGTCAATGTGAAGTTCACTTTTAGTTCTGTTTATTTTACTAACCCATTTGCTTTTAACCCCATCACATGTTGTTACGAATTCACAAGGAGCTCAGGAGCAGGAAAAGGAGCGGACAAGCAAGAATAGTTTAAAGATGTTTATTTTACAAAACGGAACTCAATAACAAGACAACCAGCGACTAAACTCAAAACACGCACAAACTAGTGGCAGGGAAGACTAACTGCAACTAAAGACACTGACTCACATGGGGTAACACCCAGGCAAGAAAGGATTTTAGAATAATTAACTGAAAACTCTGACATGCACAAAACTTTCGTGTTGCACAACTCAAGGAATTTATCAGAATATTCTCTCTGGACTGTGACTGTAGTGTATGGACTATTTCTTCAAGCAGAGTTATATCACCCCCTTGTGCACATCATAGTAATCACATTGGCACAATGATATGTGTGTATTAGCTGCTCATGCTCTGTTGTTGTTCTGCTCCCTGCCGTTCCCACAGTAAAGCACCATACTAGTGGAAGCTCCGTCTCCGTTTACTTATTTTAAAGTTGTTACAGACACAACAATGACTATGAGGTCACTAGGGAAAACAAGGTCGTAACTCAAATAGCTCAAACACAAAACTATAAGCAAGACTAAAGGCAGATGGTCGGGCTGGGCTCACACCGAAAAGCACTTGGTGGTCTCATTCCGTGGAGGCTTTGGAGTGGCAGGTAGGTATGGAGAGGACGCCAGAGGATAGTTCTGGAAGATAATTCCTGTGTGACAGAGAAGGCGAGGAATCCAGGTAGGTCCCAGCAGGAGCAGGCAGATCCAAAAACTGCAACAAAGGAGGATAAAGATAAACAATGTTACCACAGGTACTAAACAATAGGGAACTCAACTGTTATGAGTGAGTTGACCAGTACAGGTTGTATCATGATCTGGCGCTGAGAGAAGAGTGGCGTCTGGTTAAATGCAGAGCGAGTGAAGTCTGATTGGCGCTTGTTCCACCTGCTCCTGATCCAGCTGATGAGGGACACCTGCCACGGTAATTACTCCAGAAAAGCACCTAAGGAGGAAGAGAGGAGGAGGAGAGGGAGAGGGGAGAGCACTATCTGGATCTGGCAGCTGCCAGCCTGACACGTTGTGTTGTTGTAAACTTACTCTTTCAAATAAATACTAGTCTAACCCTCTGGAAACCAGCATTTGGACTGTCTTTGTGTTGCTCCTCACCTACTTCAGACAGACTGGACAGAACAACGTTTTGTGGACCAAAGACTATACTATGACATTTTTAGAGTGACATGCTAAACTATGATGTTTTTTGGACGACCTGCTATACTATAGACTTTTTAAATTGACATAATACTATGACTTTTTTTTGTTTTAGTTTTTTTGTTGTTTTTTTAGCAACATATAAAATTTGAACAGTTTTAAAAATTACTATATGTTTACTTGTGCAATAACCTATTATTCTATGGCATTTTTTAGACGACACATTTCACTCTGATGTTTTCTTGAATGAAATGCTATTTTTTGAACCACATAATACATGACAATTTTAGGCAACATGTTGCTTTTAGTGATTTTTTTTAAATAAATTGCAAATATGAGGCTTTTATTTTTCTGGAAGTAAAAGGAAACTTTGCTTATCCATAGTTTTGCTAACTTAACTTTAGCTGCACTTTCACCATGTTCTAACTGATAGATCTTTTTTTATATTAAAATAGCTGCACTCCTTTGTATATTTGGTCATTTCTTAATGTAGCTGCTATTTCATTGCAATTCTATTTTAATAATATCACTTTAAATACAGATAATTGAAAAGAAAAAAACCTGGCTCTGAAATACTCAAATGAACTGATACGTCATCTAGTATTAAACTGAATAAGAATTCTTAATAATATAAAATGTAACTGACTAAGCTGTTTTATTAAATCGAGATATTTCAAATTGAAAGAAACACAACATTGACTGAAAGATTTCAGTCAATTAAACCTTAAATTCATTTACTAAAGAAAACCATCCTTTAATGTCTTACCTTAAAATGACCTACATATAAAATATATGTATATATATATATATATATATATATATATATATATATATATATATATATATATATATATATAGCTGCAAAGTAAAAGTTTCACACGAAAGATGAATCACTGATGAACATTTAATGGCATTAACTCAATTATTATGAGGAAGCAGAAATCCATTTATAATATTTCTATCAAATATGTTTATGTCTATAAAATATACTGGACATCAATAAAAATGTCTGCATAGTGAAATATATGAAGTCCATCTGCATTTATACCTCATATTGATGATTAAATAACAGGAACTGCAGCCCACGTTCAGTCAAGTTAGTGGAATTACGGATAAACGTTTCCAGGGTTCTCTACAAAACAAAAGTCGTGATTTGTTTTAAGGCAAAATTACATGATTTCAAAAATGTGACTTTGAAAATGTAATCAAACTGTAATAAGCATTAGCTAGCTGCTCCACTTGCTCTGGATATTCTTGTTCTCATCTTTGTCAAGCCCAAACAAAAAAGTAATCGATATTCTGGCTATTTATGAACCGACAACAGCATCCCTGGAGTGACCGGAAGTTAGCCAACCTAGCGGAAGTGCTAATGAGGTCTGCTCTGGGACGCATTATTACCGTCACACATGTAGCTTTTAAAATAAATCCTGTCCAAGACGCAGAGCTGTAGCTCCGTTTCAGTGTGAGGTTTAATGTTTCTCTGACTGTGTCTGTCTTCCTCTAATAATATCCTTCTGTCCACTGGGAGCTGCTGCCATATATATATATATATATATATATATATATATATATATATATATATATATATATATATATATATATATATATATATATATCTTTACTGATTCATATCTATGCACGCTACTCTGGTCCGATGCAGTCTCAATGATGACGTTTAACAAGTACGTGAGAACGCAAGTAGGGACAATTACGTCCTGAGAAACGGCCACAGTCTTCTTACCGCAAAGGTACAAAGCTGCTCGTCTTCTCCTCTGGCATCAGGAAAAGTCTTCAAAGCTTCTTCAAATGCAAACGAAGTACAATCAAAAGATTAAACTAATGTCATTGATGCATTCAGGTGCAGTCGGACAACAAAGTTGCTTTCATGAGCATCGGAAATCGGAGTATCAGTCATGTAAATTTCCAACGAAAATTTTGGGGGGGCACACGGGGTGGTCAATAAGATCCCGGGGGGGGGGGGGAGGGGTACTGCCCCCGTCCATGCCCTCAAGGAAGATCCGCCACTGTGCAGGCCTAAATCGAGTTTCAAGTAATGACTTTGTGAAAGGTCTTAAGTAGATTACTCTCAAGGCTGCATTGAATGGTACGCTCTAAAAGCAGCAGACCGTCTCCAGGGCTTTTGTATTTGTATTACCGCCAATACACAAGTCATTACAAACAAATCTCCAAAGCGATCCCTCAGGGGTTACCTGTTGTCTTAAAATTACTGTCGAATTAGTTCGATGTGTAAGGGAAAGTCAGGTGAAGTCAACATCCTTGATTTGAAACATTTGAAACAACAGTCATTGAAACAACAGTACACTCCAGTAGAGTAAAAAGGCTGCTTTTATCAATTTACCCAATGAGTTTAAATGTTACAGAATTTAAACTCATGCTACAGTATGTTTGATTATATGAATTTATCTGAGCAATTTTAACATCACAGTTAAAACCCCACAATATTGTATAAATATTTGCCTATCTACAATAAATATCACAGTAACGACCCTGCAGGGTAAAACTGTCCTTTGAGGTCAGTTGTTGTGTTGCTAACCTCCCACAAACACAATTACTTCAGCAAGCATTACAACAGGAACAGTAGTAAGTCTGAGTAATTGTATTCCCCTAAACGAGAACAAATAGGAAATAGGCAGATTTTAAAATAATCTTGTGTAGATGCCTCAATCCAAATCATACAGTTTTTTGCACTGAATCTCTCAAATCCAAGAACATTTTAAACCCGGAAACTTGCAGTGAGCTTGAAAATGTGCCAGAAATAGCTTCTCCGTTGAAGATTTATGGATCTCCTTTCCTGCCCGTCTATTTTAAAACACGAGAATTTTTACCAAAACAAAATCATGTCTGACAGACTGTAGCAATACATAAAAACCACAGTTACAGAAAGATTGATAATGTACGATAAAACAGTGATATGAGTAATGTGTTTTTTTTATCATGACCTTATAGATCATGCAATCTGCCATCTGTGCACTCAGCAGAGGTTATAAAATGCTCTGAAGAACACAAGAGGAAGTCTACTAATTTAACTGACAGACAACACTTCAGCCTCTGACGCATTTGAAGCATTAGTGCTGCACTGGGCTAGAATTAAGTGTATATGTTCATGCATGCACATGGATTTTGCATGAATACATTGAATTACTTTTTCCCCTACAAATAAACTTATCAATGCTGATGCTTTTTTTTTCAAGTCACAGATGAAAATGGGATAGTTAGAACACCTCAGAACCAGTGTTCCACATGTTGCCAGAATATTCCCTCAGGAATTGATAGAGAGTGAACACTGGACCTAGACTCATCAGGTGGGACTGTTGGTGAATAATAATGTTGCTCAGAGACTGTGAGGTGCATGCTTTGACAGAACCAGACTCAGTGTTAGCAACCAGCTGCCTGGCTGACATGAACCTGAAAAAATGACATGTCCACGGTGTTTCCACTGATCCCAGTGGCCCAAAAAATGTGTATATACTAAGAAAATATAAGTCATAACTTATGCTTCAACTGTGGGCTTTTTAGTATTAAAACGGAAGTTTAAATGATTTAGTGGCAACCAACAAAGCAGACAAAATAAATAAATATGTAATGTAATAGGTGAATATGTAACAATAAATTTGTAATGTGATAGGTTAATATGCAAGAATAAATAAGTAGTATAATATTTAATAATAAATATGTAATAGGTGAATATGTAACAATAAGTGTGTAATATCCATCCATCCATCCTCTATACACTGCTTTATCCTCTACTAGGGTCGCAGGGGGTGCTGGAGCCTAAAGTGTGTAATATGATAGGTAAATATGTAATTTAATAGGTGAATATGTAACAATGAATTTGTAATATAATATGTAATAGTGAATGTGTAATAATAAATATGCAATGGTAAATATGTAACAATAAGTAAATATGTTATTGTGTGCAAATATGTTAAAATATCTACATTTGTTTCACAAAAAAATGTTGTAACTTGTGCCCTAATGTACATGTTCTTTGTACATAAACGCCACATTGTCTGTAAAGAAAGGCTTTTGCATACTTTTGTTTTGGGCTACATCACGTTGCTGCTCAAAAAAGAGAGTACAGCGGTCCCAATGTCCGATTTGCAAACTTCTTCCATTTCCTCTGAATACTTTCTATAGGTATGCTACATCCATAATTCTAAATAAGTAAAAAAAATTTAATGCAAAGATTCTTCACAGTCACATAATTGTGTATTTACGTGGTTTTCTTCAGAAAACGCATGGCTGTCATATTGACCTGTTTAGGTTGACAGGGGAGACTTGACCATCACAATATGGCGGCCGCTTTGACATATCGAAGTGGTGGGCAGACACAGGCGTCTAGTGTGTATGTCTATGTCTGTCACTGCTCTGAGGTGCACAGACAGACTATAGCTCAGCGCTAGCACTGTTTGTCTCAAAACCGAAGTCCTGAGGGAGGACTTTAACAACTGATAGTCCGGTGAGGAGGCTTTGCAGTGGGATTCATTTTAACATGGTGTTCTTGCAAGATGACTGACAAAGTGAAGTGAGCATCCTGTGTGTGTGTCTGACTCTACACACACCTCTCATCAGTTATAGCCGCTACTTCACCCCACACGGCGTGCTGAGAGGATAAAGTATGCCAGGCTTCTTTTTGTTTCTGTATGTTTCTTTTGTCATGGGCGAAGTGCATCAGAGAGATGTATTATTTTACTGTCAGTGAGTTGCAGTGTGTTTCCTGTGTTTCTAAGAGGCAATGAGCCATAGATTATTTATTTCACCAGAACTATGTACATGCATTTTCACAGAATTATGGACTATTGCAGTATAAATACAATAACAATAACAGAAGAATTTGAATTGTGATTTTCTCAACCTCTCATTTAAACATGTCAGTACTTGTTTATAACATTTGTATTTATATTGACACAAATTAAATATAATATGTAGAAATATAAAATATATAGCCTTTATAACTTTGCTGTCTTGCATAAAGTGAATAGGCAAACTGAAAAGCACAAATACATTCAAAAACATGGGTGATTCCATGTGGTTTCACCAGATGGTGGCCACACCATTTTCAAATTAGTCACCTTTGAAAATGACTAATTTGAAAATGGTGCAGCAAAACCCCCAAGGAATATCTGGTCATTTCACCTGGAATGACCCATATGCCTGACCCCCAGAGCAAGCCCCAAGGCGACAATGGCAAGAAAAACACCCTTTTAACAGGGTAAAAAACCTTGAGCAGAACCCGGCTCTTTGTGTGGGGGGACCCATCTGCCTGCTGGCTGGGCGGGTTAAGAGGGACAGAAGAGGGAAAGAGGTAGAGGTAGAGAGGGCAGAGAGGGGTAGAGAGGAGGAGGTAGAGAGGTAGAGATAGAGAGAGGTAGAGGTAGAGAGGGGTAGAGAGGAGGAGGGGAACAGGGAACATAAAACACACAATTTGATACATGCATGATCAGACAGATGATACAAAGTAGAAGCTAACATTGAAACTGATTCATAGTTTACTGTTACAGCTCTGGCCATAAATATACTACATATATATAGCTGGTAGTAAACTCAAAAATATGTAGAAGAGCATATCAAGTAAAGTGAGGATGATACAGTCGGATGATGGAAATTGGCAGCTGGAAGCAGAGGGCTGGAGGAAGGTCAGCAGCAGCATCCCACAGTGGACATGATGGAGACTAAGCCAGTTGGTGGGACAGCAACCGCAGGCCTGAAGCATCCAGCTCTGGGACCAGGGACACTCAGAGAAAGAACACAGGGAGAAACAGAGTTAGTGCAATGCAATAGCAGTATATACATTGAATATAAAGGTAGATAGAGAAGACAGAGAAGGGCTCAGTGCATCCAGAGAGGTCCCCTAGCAGCCTAGGCCTATAGCAGCATAACTAGGGGCAAAACTAAGGGATGTTCAAAAGGAAGCCAGATGTGCCAAAGATGACACCAGCTGACTCTCTCAGGATCACCCAAGTCAGCCCTAAATATAAGCCTTGTCAAAAAGAAAGGTTTTAAGCCTGGACTTAAAAATAGAGAGGGTGTCTGCCTCCCCAACCCAAACTGGGAGCAGGTTCCACAGGAGAGGCGCCTGATAACTGAAGGCTCTGCCTCCCATTCTACTTTTAGAAATTCTAGGAACAACAAGTAAGCCTGCAGTCTGAGAGTGAAGAGTTCTACTAGGATAATATGGTACTAGTTTGTCTTTAAGATATGATGGAGATCGGTTGTTAAGAGCTTTATATGTGACAAGAAGGATTTTGAATTCTATTCTAGCTTTTACAGAAAGCCAATCAAGAGAAACCAGAAAAGGAGAAATATGATCTCTCTTGCTGACTCCCGTCAATACCCTGGCTGCAGCATTTTGGATCAACTGAAGATATTTGAGAGAGCTATTTGGACAACCCGATAATAAGGAATTACAATAGTCAAGCCTGGAAGTAACAAAAGCATGAACTAGTTTTTCTGCATCGCTCTGAGACAGAATGTTCCTGATTTTTACAATATTTCTCAGGTGGAAAAATGAAGTCCTACAGATTTGTTTTATGTGCGAGTTAAAGGACATGTCCTGGTCAAAAATAACTCTGAGGTTCCTCACAGTTGTACTGGAGGCCAATGAAGTGCCATCCAGAGTAACCATATGCTTTGAAAGGGATTTTCTAAGATGTTTGGGGCCAAATACAATGACTTAAGTCTTGTCTGAATTTAGTCGTAGGAAATTACAGGTCATCCAGGTCTTTATATCCTTAAGACAGTCTTCCAGTCTAGCTACCTGATTAGTTTCATCTGGCTTCATAGATAAATACAATTGAGTGTCGTCAGCGTAACAGTTGAAATAAGACAGTCTTTTCTCATAATATTGCCTAAAGGACACATGTATAATGTGAACAGTATTGGTCCTAAGACAGAACCCTGAGATCCAGAATGAAGTACTCGCTGGTGAAAATAGTTCCATTGACATAACCACACAGCACAAGCATTAGAAAGTTAAATTCTTGATGACGTTCTGTGTAGAATATCTGAGTAACCGTGGTGTCTTTGGATCAGTCTTAGTAAAAATGTGTGTTTTTTTTCTTCACTCTCTCATCACTGCAGTCTAAAAATGTCAGTTTAAAAAAAAAATCCCACCTAAAGTGTCTTTAATTTCACAAGATCTTATAGCTTTTACAGTGTGCTTTTCTTGCATCCCACAAAGTTAAGCTGTACACTAAATGTATGTGGACTGTGTTTCCTGCTATCACCTAAAAGTCTTCAAGAATCTCCGTAGTCACTTTACACTCAGTAACTATAAGCTTCAAATTTGGATTATCTTAATATTGCATAACCAGAAATGTACTGTTCAGTCCATGATCCTGGCATACAAGCAGGATGTTTCTTGGATCAGAGTTTCTTGGCCTTCTCCTGGATGCAGGTTGCCATCTAGTGGCTTTACTGGGTTCACTGGTCTCCTCTTCTGTGTTTAATACTCCTCATGGGAGAGAGGATTCACATTATAGAGGAATTTACACTACGGTTATGTTTAGATCATGGCCAACATATTCTGTGAAAAAATAATAAGAAAAGATAAACTTGAATCCATTCAGTGGATTCAGGGTGGTCACACCCTTTTATTTACAACACCAAACACATAATTGTTGGCATTACTTCTAGCCCAACTTTTCTGCTATGATGTAATGCCAGCAAGGATTTTGGAATTTGGCATGTAAAGATCACACAGTCATCTTCTTCTGGAGTTCAGTAAAGGAGGAATCTAATGTTTTTTGATTGTAAAAACAAATATTTTAAAAAAAAATCGATTTGTTAGTTTTCCATAGGTTTAGATAGAGTTTGTACTTGTAAACTAAAACATCCTTTTTGCACATAGGTTGATATTATGTGTGATACAAGAAATTTTAAATGCAAAATCAGAGAGTTCTTGTTTTGCGTGGTAAATTCACATAAAATGTAAAAAAATATATATTAATTTCTGCACTAAAGATCCTCTTTTTTATATCTCAGCTAGTTGAAAACAAATGTTTGGATTTTCTGGGTTTGTTAAGGATGACATAAAACTACCTCAGATTTTTCAGTGTCAAGTCAAAAAAATCACTTCAGTCATTACAACCAAAGAATCGATCACAAAGCACTAATGAAGGCTATAGGATTTAGATGACCATCTGATCTTGAAAATTGCACTGTAACAGAAAATATAAGTATTATTGGTGGATTTTTTTTTAGAATCAATCACAATTCCTCGAGTGGTGAACACACACACCACCATCAACAGAACAGCTCCCATCAAGCATTTAGCCTTGAATAAATTCTGAGACTTACAGCTCCTTCAGAACTGATGAAAGAAAAGAACCAAAAGTTTACTGAGTCACTGTGAGGTTCTGAGTGTGATCGATGGAAATTCTGGCTAACAGGAGAAGGAATAAAGGTGGAATTCTGCAAGACATGTCACATAAACAACTTAAATATGTACGAACATGTTTGTTGTAAATGTTCATTTTTTATTTAATCAAAAATACAAAATTCTATTTTTTAATACATTCATGGCAAAACAAATGCTGCAGAATAAGGGTATTATAATGAGACGACCTGTGGTTTGTAAAGATTTTAGTGAAATGAGCAAATGACAAAAGTATAAAAACAATTAAACACAGATTACTACATAAACGACATGAATACTCATGTAGGAAGTGGACACACACAAAGAGCTCTGTGTTACTACAGAAGGACTGCGTTCTTTGAGACAGCAAAGAAAATAATTTAGTTTCACACAGTTTATTCTTTGTTTTGAGGATGTTGTGTCTTCCCTCTTTCTCATTTCTGTCAGCTTATTTGGAAATGTTTTCATGACTAGTGAATAAATAAGTTGAGACAGTCTTGATTATTTCTTTGAAAAAAAATAGATGTCTGGATGTGATATCAGGATGTCAGTGGTTTATCTGGACATGACTCTTTACTGGTGACCTGCCCAGGATGCCTCGTGTCCAAAGTCAGCTGTTATAAGCATTGACTTCCTGCAACAGTCTTCAGAATAAAGCAGTTATGAACGGAGGGATGGACAACCACACACATCATCCCAACCTGAATTGACCAAAGTGCTAAACATATTTTCAGATATACAACATGCTGACACAGTGGAGGAGATCCAGCCCATGCTGTATAGTGATGGAAAAAAGTTCAGATACCCCATGCATTTGTAAAATATTGCAATAAGAATCACTATCAGGTCTTCAAGTGCAATTTCTTTTGGTACAGTCACAGCCAAAATACTAAACAAATCCTTAAAAAGCCATTAAGAACTTAAGATTGATTGGTTCCATAAAAACACAAAACAAATTTTGAGTTTTGGGTCATTTTGGTACCAGTGATCCACGAATGAAGGTTGCTAAAAGACACAATTTCTGTTGCCATGCTTCATGTCTACATAAAGTTCACACATTTGAAAGTTCTTGAGGGACAAAAATGACTAAAAACAAGGAACGTAATGCAGGAAACACATCTGAAGATACACATTCTCAGCCAGAAAGGGTACAGCTGCTGCCAGATAGCCAGGAAGTGCAGATGCAGTCCTTCAACAAGTGGATACACATTGGAAATACAGACAAAACAATAGCTTGGAAGACAAGCTCTGGGCATCCAAGGGTTTCTTCAGCAAGAAATGACCACATCCTGATTTGCATGTTCAGCGAAATCTGCTGAATGAGCTTCAGCAGCAGTGGTCAAACCAAACCAGTGTCCAGTGTTCCACTTGCACTGTACGTGGCCGACTTTTAGATCATGCCTCAAGGTCCTACAAGGCTGTCAAGAAGCCCCTGATCAATGAGAGACAGAAGTTAACCCAGCATTGTTGGGCCCAATCACACAAGAACTGGACATCCCGGAACTGAAAGAAGATTCTGTGGTTAGATGAGTCCAGTTTCCAGCTTTACCTTCCTCCTGCTAATGTGAGAGTACGCAGAAGGCCAGGAGAAGCTTTATCTCCAGCATGTACAGCACCTACTGTCAAGCATGGTGGAGGCAGTATAATGGTTTGGGGATGCATGACTGGTGCTGGTGTTGGTCATCTCACTGTCTGTGATGGTACATTGAATGCTACCAAGTGTTGTGCTATTCTCCAAACACACATGCTCTCTTCTGCACGTGTACTGTTCCATTGAGGTCAAAACTGGATGGTTTCAACAAGATAATGCCCCTTGAACACATCCAGGACCAGTAGAACTTGGTCGGGATCATAACAATCCAGGTCTTAGAGTGGCCAGCTCAGTTCCCAGACATGAACCCCACTGAAAATCTGTAGCGGAGAATCAAAAGATCCATTTCAAAGTGCAAACCAAACAATTTAGCAGAATTAAAAGCAATAATTCAAGAACACTGGGACATGATGATCCCTCAACAGTGTGAAAGACTCGTGGGGAACATGGCAGCCAGGATTAGAGCTCTAATGCGTGCTAATGGCAGGACTACTAAATATTAATTTGATGATGAGATGGTTTATTCATTTTTGTTCAGTTTTGAACACATTCTCTGTTATGTGTTGATTTTGATACCGACAATTTTGAGAACTGACATGTTGAAACTCTCAAGAATTTAGTTTTGTTAGTTTTTCTTGGAAACAATAAACAAAAAATATCATTTGCATTTGTTTCTGTCTGTCTAATGCAGCCACACCTTTTGAAACACAAGAAACATTTTTCCCACAAATATTTCATGATAATATTTGAGATTGTGTAAAATTTGAAGGGTGTCCGAAAACTTTTTTCCACCACTGTAGATATGAAATACGAAATAGTAAGGCCACTAAAACAACCAAAAGCCATTTAAAATGTGCATATGAAGTTCTCCTCAAAAGTATAGATAGAGGAGGGACATTTTATTGAATAAGGAAGGCTGAAGTTTTGGAGCTGCTACTTGCTACAGCCTTGATAGTGGATCAGTTAAATGCAGTTGTTCTGAGGACCTAAAACAGCTGGAACAAGAGCAGGACCACAGATTTTTTTATGGAATATCTACAAAGGGGTACAGAGGAACATTTCCAGCAACCATCACTCCTGTGTTCTAATGCAACATTGTGTTAGCTAATGGTGTTGAAAGGCTAATTGATGATTAGAAAACCCTTATGCAATTACGTTAGCACATGAATAAAAATGTGAGTTTTCATTGAAAACATGAAACTGTCTGGCTGCCCCCAAACTTTTGAACAGTAATGTGCTTCAGTGCTGAGTCAAAAGTGACACTTAGATTCCTGACATGAAGGTTTGCTGTTGGTGGCTTTATAAAAGCCTGACCACTGCTTCAATGTTTTTTTTCCCAAGAGAAGCTACATACATAATTTAATGGTGTTGTTTCCAAATACCAAGGGAAACATTATTTATTACCACACAGAGTTTTTCAGGTGGTTTCAGTGTGAAGCACTAGAGGGCGCTGCTGGCCAAATTATGCAGCTGTTCATGCTGATGTCCTGACTTGAATCAAGTTTGAAGGAGGGTCTCTGTCCTGTTTCTGTGTCTTTCCCTGCGTGCTTTGAGCCCTTAAACAGCACTAGAACAGCTGTGAAAATATGTGATGTGCTGAGTGATCACATTTTGGTTTTGTTTTTTCCCCCCTTTTATCTTTCACTTTTATTAATTTAATTGCCATACATTTTGCACTTTGCATTGCATTTCTGTGTCCAGATTTACTGTCCGTGACCACATGAATAATTGAAAGTGCAGAGGGACAGTGACAGGCGCTGAAGCAGCTGAACGCACCGGTGACTGGACACATCCAGGCCTCCACTGACTCCAACAAGCGTCTTTTTGTCCAGACATCTGCTTATCTCTGCCGTTGCTGCTCTGTCAATTCCCATTCGTGTGGAGGTTACACTCAGATAAGATTATCTTGACGCTGTTTATGAACTTATTTCCTTTGGATGGAGGGACAAAGGGCTGCGGTTCGCGCCATCAGCGGGCCAACGAGCCTTTATTCAAAACCACAGTAGAATATACTTCATAAATCAGCCTCAGACTGTCAGTAGCGAGCAACAGGTCTCACTGCAAATTTAATCACGAATAATAAAGTCAAATGAAACTATTGGATTTATGGTAAAGGCATGCTTAATTCTATTAATGCCACCATTTTTTTATTATTCTTATTTGACGCAGTAAATCTCTGACTTTATTCTCTTAATGCTGCTGCTCAATCATAGAGAAATAAATGTTAGGCTCCTTTCATTGGTTTCATAAATTTCCCAATAATTATCAGCGCTGATTTTTACCTTCCATTCCTGTAGATAGGGGCCACGTCCATGTCTGTAACAAATCTGAGTTTAAGAGTTTAAACTTTGAATTACCCTTAAATTTAGGAGATAAAAAATTCCTTCATTATGTTAAATTGCGATTATGGTTTTTACGGTGACGGGCTGTTTGGCAGCTCTCCGCTTTGGCTGCAGATGTGCTGGAAAAAAGTGCCAATCTTTCCGTCATTGATCTCCCTGCGGGTCAGGCCCCAAATACTTTATTTAACTCACTGATATATTACGAAAAACTAAAGGCACCCACTGAGCAACGCTGCGCTGCCTTAAAGTTACAGGATTTTTAATTTTCCCCCCAATATTAAGCAATGATCATTTTGAAAAGAGCTTAAAACAAGATAATAAAATGAATGTACATAATCAGAGGAGAATATACGCATATAAATTAGAAATAGAGGAGCCATTTTCAGGATTAGAAGCCGTGTGCGGCCCTGCAGCATCCCTTCAACATCAAGAAATACAGGCAAAATTGTGAATCACCTCGCGTTTGAAAGCCTTTTAAAATCCACAATCTTCCCCCAGTGCGCAAATGGGCAGCAAGGTGCATTTGCTGAAGCCTTTCAAATGCTAACGTGGCCATATTTCACTCTTACAACCTCCTCACATCTCCATAAAATATTACAGCACTCAGAGTGATGACTGGAGACCGCAGACGGATTTTTTCTCCCCCCCCCCCCCCCCCCCCCCCACACACACACACACTTTCACCATAATAACGCAGTTTGTCTGAAAAACAGCAGATTATCTGAGTCAGATTAGAGATCATGCTTTAATGACACACTTCGGTTACATCTCAAATTCCGGGGCCCGTTTCTCTCCTTCAGAGCTCCCAAATAGCAAATAACCAACATTAAATGATGCTGATGCTAGAGACTGAAGTGGGAGAAACAGTAATCTTTTACGAAGGCAGCGCTGGAATAACTCACTTTTTCCGAGCTTCATTTCTTAAAGTACCATCTGAAAATACAGAAATAATAAGACCTGCTGACTTCCTGAAAAATCCCAATAATCACAAATGTCAACGAAAAACAAATTTGGAAATAGATAATGAAGTCGAATCGAGTTATTTTTTCTTATTCGAGATTAAAATGTCATATTCGATCTGCGTCAAATTCAGCAGAAACACGCAGAGTCCCTCCTCTGACGCTGTTTAATTCACTCACAGTGTTTCAATGTAAATGTATATTCACTGTCAAATGTGGAAACTGTGATTTCCACAGTGTGAGACGCATCATTAACAGCAGCGCTGAAGATCTGAATGGAGTGGGGCTGCTGGTGCGTTCACGATCTCATCAGACGCCAGGTTTTCGGCAAAGTTAAATACTATATTTCAGCTTGGTGCAACATTTAAATGATTTCAGCGTCTGTGCAAAAAAATTCTAAAAATCAGATTTGGTCATTAACATTCAAAAATAGAGCACAAGCCCAAAGAAAAAGTAAAAACCCTAGAATTTGGAGCCGCTTTCCTCATCCAGCAGCTGTAACATGGATAGTAATATTAATAACCCAAGCTGCTCTGAAACGTCTCCTATCACCATCATCATACAGAAACAGTCAGTCCTAATGAGAGCTGAGGAGCGTCGTTCTTAAGAACCTTTGCTGGAGTTTCATGTTTCCGACAGCACGTTAAGGCAGCACCCGTCCGGCAGAGACGCACGTGTGAAGCAGCGGAGCTCGCGTGTCATCCAATCAGAGCGCAGCTTCACTCAGCTCTGTCCAATGGGAGCAGCGCGCCTGCAGGTGGCTGCGCTGTTATCAGAGAGTCCCGTTTCCCTCCCAGCAGAGCGCCAGTGAATTTATGGACGGACCAGCAACCTTTAATGGTTCCCATCAGAACCCCTAAAAGCATCATCAGACCGGCGAGGATCCTACGGCGGCCCCATGCAGCTGGTACTCCCCAGAATCACAGCGGAGACACTTTGACCGAGCTCCCAGGAGAGAACAAGTTCGGCTTTACTCAAGTTTCTCCACTCCGCTCGTCCTGCTCCTCCAGGATACTTTTGTTCCAGACTCTTCTTCTCCTCTCATTTCACTTCCACTAGTTCATCTCCAGTTTTTATTCGAGCGAGTTTTTCGGTTCATGACCACAAATGTTAGCGGTCGGGCAGATGGAGGCTAACCGGCAGAGTGCTTTCGTCCTGGGCAGCACCCCGCTGGCGGCCCTGCACAATATGACCGAGATGAAGACGTCCCTGTTCCCGTACGCGCTGCAGCAGAGCCCGGCCGGCTTCAAGGCGCCTCCGCTCTCCAACCTGAACTCTCAGCTCTCCGGAGGGACCCCGCACGGAATAAGCGACATCCTGGGGAGACCCATCACCACCGCCGGGCAGCTGCTGTCCGGGTTTCCGCGGATAAACGGCCTGGCTACCACCGCGGCCGCTGCGGCGGCGGGGATGTACTTCAGCCCGGCAGTGTCTCGGTACCCGAAGCCCCTGGCCGAGCTGCCGGGGAGGGCGCCCATCTTCTGGCCCGGGGTGATGCAGGGGTCTCCGTGGAGGGACCCGCGGGTTCCTTGTCCAAGTAAGTCGTGTGTGTTTGGAGTTAGTTTGTGCAAGTTTAAAAATCCAAGGCTGCTCTGTGAGGCTGCTGATTTTAGACTTTATTCAGGCCAGTAAGAGAGAGGCTTGCAACTGTAAACACAACTAAACATACACAGCATTTTACACAAGCAGGACAACACATCTAGACTCTCCTGTCTTATTCTAGATGCTGTGCAAAAGAGCTCCAAATATTCTGAAGGTTATATGGTGACCATGAAAGTATGTTAGAGCTGCACAAACAGAACATTTACTGTGTACACCATACCTGCCCTCACTTTTAAACTTGTGTGAGAATAATAATGTTATTAAAAGCATTAATTGTGACTAGTTGGTCAGTAAACGCCTCATGTAGCTCAGAGGAATATTTGAGGCTCATTTAGACTCAGATGTGTTAGAGGAGCTTCACATTTAAAATATAAATACAAATAAAATAAAAATCAGGATCCGTCGCCCACATTTGAATTCGTTCTAACTCTGGGTCCTTGTGTTGTTTCTCCAGCTCAGGCCAACCTCATGGTGGACAAGGACGGCAAGAAGAAACACTCCAGACCGACTTTTTCAGGACAGCAAATTTTTGCACTGGAGAAAACGTTTGAACAGACAAAATACCTGGCCGGTCCAGAGAGAGCCCGGCTGGCCTACTCTTTAGGAATGACCGAGAGTCAAGTCAAGGTAAACGTGGAACACCTTATTTGACCCACTAATTTATTATTATTATCAGTGTTATTATTATTACAGTTTCTATTGTTATTTATTCTGTACATCAGTGATTATGTCGACCAGATCTCCTCAGTTTGTGGATCATTTCAGTTTCTCCTCTCCGGACCTGTTGAGCATCTGCGCGCTTCTCTTTCAACAGGTTTGGTTCCAGAACAGAAGAACCAAATGGCGGAAGAGACACGCAGCAGAAATGGCCTCGGCCAAGAAGAAGCACGACTCTGAGACGGAGAAAATGAAGGAGAGCTCGGACAACGAGGACGACGACGAGTACAACAAACCACTGGACCCAAATTCAGACGACGAGAAAATCACGAGACTGTTGAAAAAGCACAAGGCCACCAACCTGGCGCTGATCAGCCCCTGCAGTAACAGCTCGGACACCTTGTGATGCCCACAGCTGGAGGGGCAAAGTCGGGAGGGTCTAAGAGACAGAGACTTGTCGCACTCTTTCTGACCCCATTTCCACCTGACACCACCAACATGCGTCTGAGGGGAATCGCGTTTTGCTCAGACGAATGCGTAAAAACCAAGCGTGCGCCAAGACGCACGGAGGACTCGCTAACCAAAACGTGGCCAGAGACGCGTTTGACTGCATCCAAAGCCACACGCAGACTCTGTGAACACGGAGCTATATCTGCTGTCAGAACTGGACTTGGAGAAGACTCATAATGACGAGCTTATGTCAGTTGAGAGGACAATTAATTTTGTGGAAGGGAATAGTTTTGGCGGCGCGAATCAGTTTTTACGCACACAAAATGGGAGTTTTAACAACAGGTGTAAATGTCAACGAAATATTATATACACACAGTCCGGATCAGTGTTGAGCTCATCAGCGTTGCTTGTTACTTGTAGGCCACAAGTAAAGCTGAGTTCATCCAGTATAATTCATGACACTTGTTCCATTATTTGCCGTTAACAACCAGACACCTTTAGAAGTAAAGGGAGGTATTCCTTTACTCTGAGATCCACTGAGTATTTTTATTATTAATTTGAGAGATTTATATTTTAGTATTTATAATAATATCATTTTAAGATAAATGCTTGTTCTGTTTTTTATTATAAAGTGAACACCTTTCAGATAACTCAGCGCTCTTGTGATTGGATTTGTCTAAACAAAAGCGAACATATTTTTTTTCATAGTTCTAAAAGTTTTTAATGAAGCTGATAGATTATGAGTCAACACTGATCCGGATCCCAGACGCATGTTTTAAGTCGACAGGTGTGAACGGGGCCTGTGATGCTTCTAAAGCTCAGTTTAACCAGGGTATATCCACTGTCCTAAAAGGCAGCAGACTAAAACGTTGTGGAGCGGGCGCAGGTTGGACATGAGGAAACGATTCGTGCTGTAGCCTGCAGATGAGGTTGTATATATTTTTACTGAATAAGTTATGTTGTGTGAAGCAGTGGAAACGTGGCAGCCCTGACGCGCTTATCCCCCCCTCAGATAGACCTGCTGCTTCCTTTTCATTCCTGCACCGTCGCCTCTTTTCTTTTTCTCTCCCCTTTTCTTGAATTCTCCACACCGGCACACAAATGTATAGACGCAAAAAATAGAAAATAGAAAATAATAATAAAAAAAAATGCTGTAAATATCCACTGTAAAAAAAAAAAGAAAGAAAAGAAAAGCAGCTTGTTTTAACGACATCACTTTGCTTTGGTTTCATTTGGAGGACTTTCTGTTTTACCTCATCACGCAGCGGAACAGAAAACTGGAGCTTTGTTTCTGTTGGATCTAAAGAGAGTATTATTGCTTCCCTGAAGGTTATTGGAAGAAAAAAACACTTTGTATTATGAATAAATTATTTAACAAGCATTTTAGTTTTATTATGTTTTTTTGTGTTAATGTATGCTTAATAGAAATTAAAGATACATTCATGACTATCGGTCATTGAAGTTCGTTACTGGCAACAAGGAGGCTTTCAGAAGATTAATTCTGGTGGAATTAGTTGGATTTTATTTTAGAGAGGTTAGAGCATCACTTAGTATTATTAATAATGACTTTTATATGGGATATCAAATGATACCTATCAAAAACAAAGTTCTTTTTTTAAAATTTAGGTTCAACTTTAATTTTATTGTTTTCCAATAATACTTCGATAAAGGAATTGAGATTTTATAGAGCTATATATAGAAATATTTTAGGAAAACGATGAATGTTTGATATTTATTGTAACAGTTATTGTTTATACTCCATATTATAATTTATTTCAGAGATCAGGGTTACATATGAACTGCTGTATTGTACAATTTCACAACAAATGCAATTGTAAATAAGTGTGTAAAATCTACCTATCAAATTTAAAGGCATGTTTATTGCTTTATAATTATTACTATTATTGTTATTATTATAATTAGGTGATTTTTAAACTTTGAAAATTACACTAAAATCTACTAATTTGCCTGCATATGGGTTAATGTGATGTAACTCAATGATTTCTAAAGACAAAGTAATAATTTAGGGGGTTCTACTGCTTCGTGTTTGTATTAACCTGGTGATTAGCAGTGCGCCCCCTGTGTCTGTGAGGCGGTACTACACCTGCTGTTAGTCTTTCCTGCAGCCCCAATCAGCCAATCACAAATCAGCAGTCATTAAACTCAAATCCCACTTTGAAGTCTTTGATAATCCTTGCATGAAGTGAACACCTGCCGCCGTTTAAAAAGGCTCCAGAGGAGGAAATAAACACGAATGTGGGGCTGACAGAGGCCGCAGTGGTGGAGGAGTTCCTGAAGAGGTGAACAAAATGAGGAAAACACTTAATGTGCTTATGGGGATTTTTTTTTGTATTTTAACTTTAATCTTCGCGTGACAAAATTCATCTAAATCCAAATTATTACAAGGGGAATTGTTAAATTCCCAGAAACGTTTAAAATTTAAGCTGAAGAGGGTCAAAATGTCAAACTTACTTTGTATATATCTTTTAAATAGTAGTTAAATTTGAAATATTTCTGCTCTGATTGTTGCTCGTCCATGGGCTTTAAATTGCACGATTTTTTTTTTAAACTTTCGCAGAAAATGATGGTGTATTTAAATCAGGCTATGAGAATATTGGAAAATATGGTCAAACTGAAGTGGAGTAGAGGAGAGTCAGTGTTGTGATCGTGTTTAGGCCCGTGTGGAACATTTCTTCCTCCTGGTAAAAATGATGTGTTCCTATACGGGGAGGATCCCGCAGCAGCAGAATTGATTCTAATGTGTTTAATCACAGATGAAATCAGACAGAATGAGGACAGGACAGCGGCTGAGCTCTAATGGTTTTTATTGCTTGAGAACTGCATCACCTACAGTAGAGGCCAGGCCGTCCAGAGGGGCTAGAATAAAATCTCTATCTGCTTTATAAGATGGAGTGAAGATAAAAACTGCGGCTTATACTCCTACAGTATACTCACAAAGAGCAGCGGGAACAAAAACAAGCAGGGCTTCTCTCTCTTTTTTTTAAAATATGTTTTTACACTTTTTGCCTATGAACCAAATCACACAAGACGACATAAATTCTGCAGCAGGCACAAAATCATTTCCACTTGCGGTGATTTAGATGAAAAATAAAATAGGATAAAAATCACGGAGGAAACCTGTAGTGTACTAAATGAAATCGATGAAAAAGAAACGCTGGCGTCTTTAATGCTCCAATTGTTTGCAATGAAGGCTGCTGAAGGCTACATTTAGAACAAATAAAAACACTCTCCCTGCCCTGTCCCCGCGTTTAGAGTTTCTTTTTTTAAAACATTTCAAAAATCAACACCTCTTACCGTCTGACTTAAGTATTTTAGACTCTTACACACTTCATGTCTGTGTAGGATACTTGGCACCATAATGCAGTAACAAAAATAGACAAAAAAATAAAATAAAAAGAAACAGTTTACATTTTAAGGACACCCAAGCCTATCTAAAATATCACATTCAGAACCATAATATTATAGAAATAAGTTAGAGTAAGAATAATAATAATGACATAATGTGAGAGTGCTATATAGGAAACATTATCTTATATACTTGCATGGTCTATGGCACTGCTTACAACATTCTTGGATAGGCAATAAATCACTGAACAGTTTCTCTGCTTCTCTCTTCTTATTCAAAGGTCACTGTGGCTGCAGGAACACAGAGCCAGGCTCTCCGTGTCTGCACACACTTCAGCATAAACATTTTGGTAAGAATTATAAATTATCTCTTTAAAAAGTACAGCATATAAAATGAGACTCAACTGATGTGTCAGGCATGGCCGTGTGTTGTGCACACAACAACAACAACGCAAAAACAAAATGAAACAAACAAAAAAATCTTTATATATATATATATATATATATATATATATATATATATATATATTGTTGTTGAAATAAAGTCAGAAGTTTCTATCTATTCCAACAAAGGGACCACAAAGTTTGGTCAGAAAAGAAAACGGCACTAAAACCATCAACAACTCTATGTTATACTGTCCAATTTACAAATAAACCTAACAATATAGATATACAACTTTTTTTGCATTGCACTTTTCTTTTTTTAAAACACCTTACATACTGTATGGAAAGTAGCTTCTATACATAGAGGCATACCTAAAAATGGCAAGTACGGTGTCTAAAAGGATGTAGTAGGACTGATTTCAATTAGAGTTTTGGCAATGTGGCTGTGGCATGGAAAAGAGTCGTCCTTCCGTCTGTCCTGTTTTTTTTCTTCTCTGGGGAATGGGGTTGCATGGCAACGGTGAGGTCAGCGATGTGTGTCTTGTCTGGAGCCGGGCCCTCGGGTGCTCGTCCACATCTCAAAAAGTGTTTTATGGAGAGAAAACGGCTGTGTTTTCATATGGATGAGGTGTCCGGACAACTGCAACTGGTCAGCACTACTGAAAAAGTTTGTCTTCAGTGTACGCTTGTGCAAAGTGTGTGTGTGTCTCTGTGTGTGTGTGTTTGTGCAAGTGTGTGTCTGTGTGTGGTGTTTGTTTCTCTTGTGTTCTCACAGAGGCGCTTCACGGAATATGTTCTCCCCCCTTTGGCAAGACTTCCCTGTGGAGGAAAACAAAAAAAAGAAGAAGAAGTTTTACTCTTTAACCGCAAGTCGATGTTTCGGTCAGAGAAATTTGATCTGAAGCCCGTTCTGGTTGAAGTTAAGCTACAAGATGTCAGTAGTTTGTCACTAAATGTCTTAAAATGTCTCCAGCATTTTAAGCAATCAGCAAACAGTTTCTTCACTCGTGATGTTTTATTTGTTTGGAATAAAACTCTTCAAACAGGCACGTCGGCCTGGTGAAATGTAATGAAAAATCAAGCAAATCAAAGCAAACAGTGGCAACAATGGGAAGAAGTAGAATAAAGAAAAAAAGAATATTTACCACGACATCACTGCACCACACAACACTTGTGCTTATTTGCATTAGGTTTACCTGCCCCCGCTGTTATTCGGAAGGACAGGAAGACAGGCTGGCAGGGGGACAGAGACAAAGAAACCACGGTGAGAAAAATCAGGCCCAACACTTTCTCTTAGTCCACACTCGTCCCCTCTGAGCACCTATGACACGCAGGTTAAACTCACATATCAGCGCGGCGCATTTTTGGGCCTGCCTGCTAACTACCCTGGATATTTCTTAAACATAGGCAGCTGTGATTGCAGCAGTGATGTGTGTTTTGGAGCTGAGGCTGCTGCAGTAACTGTCAGAGTGCTCAGGTCACCTCACACACACACACCACTTTCTCTGTCACACTGTGCAATGATGAAAGACCTGACTTGAGGCGCCTCTCTTTCCCTGCAGGACCTTCTGTCTGACACGGCACAGACTGAAGCGACAGTGTTAAACACTTTCTATACAGTAGGTTCTACAACAAAAAAAGAAAAAAAGCTCTGAGCTCTCTCCCATTTTTTTTAAGTTTCCTACTAGAAGTTGATATCATGGATTTTTTCCTCCTGTCTGGCAAATTGTCTAAAACCGTGTTTCCATAACACCTTTTTAGCCACATTTTGAAGTTTTCACATTAGTTAAAAAAAAAGGAAATAGTAAAATTTGAAAAGAAATATCTTCAGTTTCACAAATAAGTTTCTATGTTTGTTTGAGATGCTTTTTTGGGAGTCGTTTTTGATTTAGAATGATGAACATAAATGATTAAATAATTAGATTAATGCAAATAGTGGGAGATATACACAACAGTTCAAAAGTTTGGGGTCAGCCAAGCAATTTCATGTTTTCCATAAAAAACTTTATTCATGTGCTAACATAACTGCACAAGAGTTTTCTAATCATTAATTAACCTTTCAACACCATTAGCTAACACAATGTAGCATTAGAACACAGGAGTGATGGTTGCTGGAAATGTTCCTCTGTACCTCTATGGAGATATTCCATTAAAAATCAGCCGTTTCCAGTTAGAATAGTCATTTACCACATTAATAATGTCTAGACTGTATTTCTGATTAATTTAATGTTACCTTCATGGAAAAGAACTTTCTTTTAAAAATAAGGACATTTCTAAGTGACCCCAAACTTCTGAACAGTAGTGTAAGCATCTTTTTGGAACAGGTGTTTCCACTTCTTTCGGTGTATTGACCTGTAAACAGCAGGAAACATGGCCGATACCAGCTGACATGAAGGACAAATGACAATTTCCCTGATTGAAAACAATTCCTGGAGACTTTTCTCTATTTTTCTCTCAGAGGCCAATTTTTTCTCTTCTTTGAAAATTTTTAGCAACTGGCAAAAAGCTGGTCTTGTGTCCAGGATCTTCTGCTGTCCTTTTCCAGCTCCACCTCCTGAGACAACGCAGCCTCCTTTATTCACTCATCTGTTAATAAATTCACTTGACAAATACATGGAAGCATAATTTATACTCTTCCATTTAAATCTGAGCTATCACTTTCCATTAAGTTGGAAACAAAGTGTAATAGGTTGGCAATTCTTTCTAAATAAGTCAAGAAGATGTCAGTAGAGGTAAAAGGAATGAGGCTTGTGGGTTACCATGACAACACTCCAAATGGCAATGAGGCTTTTAGAAAGTGACGTGTAAATACGATAAGTAAAAAGATAAACACTATAGTCTATTCACACAAAAGTGTGTTGAAAGATAGATAACATACTGAGTATGTAGAACACAGTGTGGAACTTTGCTTCCAGTTTCTTCTAGTTTGTCATGTGTAATGTAACTTATATCACCACCCTCTAATATTCGACAGCTCTGGAATGACATGAGCCGTTTTACGTCCCACCTATCGCATTTCAAAAAAATCCACAGACAAAATACTAAAACATGCAGTTGTGCAAATTTTCTTGTCCTGAAACCAAAAAATAGGAGAAAAGAAGGTTTGAAAATATTTTTAAAATTCCAAATAAGTCTGGAGTTCCCCCTAAAATGCCATTTTTCTCTTGTCTCACCCCCCTGATGGATAATCTAAACCTTAAATAAAACAGTGAAAATGAAATTTAAATCTCTTATTTTGGTGTACTTTTTTCATTGATGTCTCTTGTAATTGTGGGAATATTTTTTTCATCAACATAATATTTTAGGTAATAATTTCTAAGCATGGAACGTGTGTCTCCTAACACGTTAGTATAACCATTTTAGCTGATAGAAGAAGAAAACAGTGAATCAGACCATACACTGGAGTTAACATCAAACAGTTTTCCTAAAGAATAGGTAGAACAAAGCTATGTTCTCTCTGCTATTTTTCATATTTTCATAGCATTGTTAGTCTTGATTGAACGTTTCACTCTACCTCATGCACCCACTTTATGCATATTACCAGGAAAAGACAAATTCTTTTTATTTTTTCTTTGCTGTTTTCCATCAGTCAGTTTGTCCTCTTGGTCAGCACTAACAGCTAGCTAAACAGCCAGCTTCTACTCCTGAGAAAAAGCTAACATTAGCATGGATTAGCAACCCTGTTACTGTGGTTAGAGTAGGGTTAGCAAACAACAAATAAAACATTGACGTGTAAGCTGAGCCAATCAAGCCTTTGATAGTTTATGACTTTTACTAATGAATATGTAGCAGAATATTGTAAAAGATAACGTACATTTTTCAAAATTTTTGAAGCCCAAATGTCCTCCAGTTCTGAAATGAGCCACACAGTTTAGTTTATTCACTCCAAAGCAGTAAAGGAAAGCAAGCCTTGGCATTTTACTTTCTACAATTCTTTTTGTGACATTTCAAAAGTTTCTTTCAAATTCATCTGACAGTATATGGAAACACGGTTTGAAATTAGGGAGTTAATTATGAAATGTGTTGATAATTGAGGACAATTCAAAGCATCAGTGTAGATGTAAGCCAGCAGAGCACTGACTGGTGTTCTAGTACATATGCAATGAGACAAACAATACAGTGATTGTTAGAGGCTGAATCAGACTCCAGCTAAACCACATCTTATAGCCTTTAATGATCTATCAGCTCATACAGTTGTAACATGTTTATATGCCCCAAACCCATTTGCCCTCCACATACTGGTTCACAGAATATCCAGTTTAATCACATCACAGCACAATGACACACAGTGAGGTTGTGGGCAGAGCCCCTGTTGTTACCTTGTGGTCCCCCATGCAGACATTGGGCCCAATGTTATCATAGACTATAGACTTCTCCTCATTTTCAGGCTGCAAAGACACAAAATCAAACGTTGTGTGATGGAAACGTGAACAACAGTTGTATTTGTCTGGACATGGTGCTGCAGGGTCACACCGTAAAAACACACAGGATGCAGAGTCAGCAGCACAGTGTTTGTGTTTACACGCTACAATCATTACAGGCCCATGTGTCACGTTTTATGGCACAGTCATGGACGAGCAATCAAAGCAGCAGCTTCATTAAACACAATTAGCAGGATCATGTTGTTGGTCTCAGAATAAAAGTCACCTAGAATCGTAAAACGGGGAGATTAAAGAACGTCTACATAACCAGCCGCAGCAGCAGCTTCACTTTTTGTGTGCGGTTCTGAAATTAACAGTCAGGACAATGACACTTTGTTTAGGTGCCGATAAAGTCCGTATTATTTTGCCAGTAATGTCACTCTGTGCAGTTTATCTGTCGTCTGGATAAGATTTCTGGTCAAGATACTGTATACTCTATGACCTGTTCAGTCTGAGTCATGGTGGAAGTATTAGGAAAGAAGTAAGGAAGACAGATTTAAAGTGAAAACTTAATGCAACTGCTAAGTAAGTTAGGGTTTATTCAGCACTTTAGATTTACCTCAGGAACAGCCATTAGTGAAATTGAACCAATTTATAGTTACAAAAAGGAAACACAGTGACCAACAGAAAGTGAAAAAGCTGATTTTTCTAAATCATGTTACACAAATATTTAAACAAACCGGAGTTCTCATCTGTAAATAAGTCAGGAAACAAAAAGTTAACTTAGGACAGATTCTCCCAGCAGCACCTCGAGAATCTCTGCGGTTTTAACTTCAAACATGCGCACGGTGCAGTGAAGAGAAATGAAAAGCAGGAGTCATTTACACTCACGCTGGAATCTGAGAGCACCTATCAGAGAGAATCACGTTTCACAATCACTTTCTGCACACAAAGAAGCTGTTTCCCCACTCATACATGAATCTGCACACCCGAGTATAAATCACACTTGTCTGGTTGAACTAAAGACTTTTTAAACACCCCCATCACACACACACACACACACACTCAAACACATTCACACACACACACACACACACAGACACACACAGACACACACACACACACACACACACACACACACACACACACACACACACACACACACACACACAGATGGGTGCTACCAGTTGTGACTTTGTGAGCTGCTTCAGAAGAAAGAGACAGAGGGGTTGAGAATGAACCATAAAGCGAAATCCAAATTAACTTCAGACCAATCCTGCAGTGGAGCGGGGTCAGGACACGGTGTGCCTCCACCTCACTACCTTTTCAAGCGGGCCACGCACTGCCACCTCTCTATTTGTCTGGCAGCCGGGCCCCGTGCCGCTGCCTCCCACAGCCCGAGATACATTCATCAAACACACACTTGATAATTTACAAAGGCAGCATAAAATTGTGGATTTTCGGGCTGCATAATCTTTAGACAGATAAACAAATTACCCGGGGCCCTCCGGCAAAGAGGGAGCGCTCGCTCGGCTAAACATTCATTACCGGCGCTCCCGGAGCTGGTGCCGCGGCGTACAGCCAGCGGGTAACCTTTGGCGTGTTAGGGCTCGGCAAGCAGAAAATAACATGATGGCGAGTTAACCGACCGTGCCATGATAGATGACGCCTCACGCCGGGCTGTTTACGGGCCCATGTCTCAACAATCTGTAATGCTCAGAGCCAGAGAGTGTGTGCTCAGTGAATCATCAGCCAATCTGTGAACACACTAACTGTTCGACTCTGTCCCTGCATTACAAGCAATTAGCCGGTGCTTGTGGGGAAGAGAAGCAAACAACAAACCGACTGAGTGTGTGAATCAGCTTTTACATAATTCTGACACATTAAGTGGGTGAAACAAACATTTTAAAATGCTTAACAGTCACTGTTTTTAACAACTCGCTGTAATGCAGTGGAGCAGAGTTATTGTTCCAGTCCGGTCCTTGTGATGCTTCGGTCAGTAAAGAAGAAAGATCAGGAAGGAATTTCTCATTTATCAAAGACAAAAGAAAAGCAAACTTCCTGAGCAGCCCCCCCTGCTGTGGACTGGTACTGTACAATACACTGCTGCATCCCTCTCACACACATTAACAGATGAAAGGCTGTGCGTCCCAGCACAGAACAGACTCAGGCCTCTAAAGACAAAGTTGAGATTCCTGTGACTAGGGATCGAAAATGCTAAAATCAGAAATCATGCTGGTGGTGATAGCAGCCCTGCAACTCAAAGAACGTTGTCTTGTGGAAAACGGGGGTAAAACAAATCTGGGAAAACACTGCTTGGCTGTGTGGCGGATCTTTCACTAATCCAGCAAACAAATTAGTGAGTCAAGAGTGAACAGACTGCAGCATCGGCTGTAGGAGGAGGAGAAGGAGAGGGGCACAGCAGTGGCAGATTGGCTGGCGTTTATAATGCTGGGACGGATTTGAAGCCGGGCGGGGGCCAGCAGGGTTCGACTCTCGGGAGGACGAAGACAGATCTGTGGCTTTATGAAGAAGATGGGGCCCATTGGAACTCTATAAGTCCCAGGCTATATATACTGTCTGGGTGGACCAGCAGCTTAGCGTTGCAAATTAACATTCAAAGACACCTCATCCTTCCATCTGTGAAGTGACAGAGGAGGGGAGGGTAGATCAAGGATGATGGAGTTGTAGAAATAGGATGAGGCATTGATAGAAACGCTTGTATTTTAGTTGAGGGAAGAGTGGTGATGCTTTGCTTAAATATGACGGAATCTGACTTGACAGTATAAGAATTGGATAAAGTAAGCGGGAGTTTTGCTCACCTTCAAGACCAGGTCCCTGGCAGAGGGAGACATGAGGATTCGGTCACACCAGGCAGGGCATCTGGTGTTCATGTACTCCTTCCCCTGACTGCTGTCTTCACTGTACGGATAACTGAGGAGACACAGAAAAGCTCACATGACAAATATTCATGTATATTCAAGTGGTGTCCAAGATGTACTGGATTTTATTTCTAAGTGAAGCGTTGCACAAGAGAGCCAATAAGGAAACCAATAAAAATGATGAATCAACAGGGCTTCGGAGGAGCAATAAATACGAGACGTTATCTGAGAGACAGAGATCAAGATGTTTTCCCCAGAAAACAGGAGGTCCATTAGTATGACCAATCATCTGAGTAATCTCTTGAATCAACACACATGGATGGCTCAATCAAAGCAATCCTTCTCTGCCAACTGTACAGGTTGTGTGTGTTTGAGCGAGAGAGAGGGGGGAAAATAAAAAAGTACGAATGAAAGCGATTTAGGCGGAGCGGGCCAGAGGGAGACTCAGTTGCCCATATGTATAGCTACATCCCTACACGGTCATCAAAAACAGATTAGGTGCCGCGGCAAATGGCCAAGAGAGATTGTATCTTGGAACAGCAGGGAACAATCGCATGATTTAAGCGGCGGCAGGGCTGGACTCGGGCGGGGAGCCATCGAGCTGATACAGATTTACATTGTTGAGAATTCAATTTGCCCCCTCGGCTCATCAAACTGCTTCAGATTTACACGCCACCAATCCAATTTGTTTGTCGGCGCTCATCAGGATGTAAGATCGGGCTTACATACTGTTATACCAATCCAATTTGCTCCTTCAGTGCCACGCGTGCTAACCGTAGCATTACACAAAGTGCCTCTTCTCTGAGGATGGTGATATCCTAATGATAAAATAAACACACATACTGGGCTTTCGATTCATCACACTCGCCAAGCTCTGATAGCTTAATTGGACTTTGTGCTAAAGCAGGATATGGATCTGATTGTGGTTCCCTTCAGGGGTTTTTGCATTCAGATCACTGTAATTGTAAGTGTTATAACCACTGTTACTACTACAGATACTGGCATTATGCTCATTTTAATACTAGATAGAGGACTGTAATTTCTCCTGTCAGCAATGCATGTAATTTCAACCCATAATTTCATCTACTCTAATGAGACCTGGATTATGCAGAGCCTACAGTTTTCATGTGGCTGGATGTACCTATGCTTAGGTCTCAAAACACAAGAACGCTGCTTTGTTTTACAATTTTACATGAGCAGAACAGGGGATCATCAGAGTGATCTTGAAGGGAACATGAACTGAGGAGTCATCCTCTGGGAAACATGAATGTAAAAATAGGGACTGTAAACTTCAATTCTGTGCTGGTGGTAGAGGAACGAGAGGATCGTCTGAGGGTTATGAATGCATGTACAAAATGTTGTGGTAGCTCATTTCATAATTGCCAGGATATCCTTTTTAAAGGACCTGTTTATTGGATTTAGTGCCACCAAGCGGCGGGATAACAGATTGCAAAAGAACACCCCTCGTCTCACTCTGCTCCTTCCAGCATGTAGAAGAAGTTAAAATGAAAGACAAAAAAAAAAAAAAAGCCTTCCTTCTCAAGAGTCCCTGTTTGGTTTGTCTGTTCTGAGCTTAGATGGTAGACAGTGGTGCAACATGGAGAAATCTGTGAGAGAGGACCTGCTTCCTTCAGTAGATATAAAGGGCTCATCGCTTCAGGTTCCTTATTTTTATGTGAATAATGAAAATATTATTACTCTGCCAAGGAATGCAGCAGAGTTATACTACTGTTCAGAAGTTTGCGGTCACTTAGAAATGTCCTTATTTTTGAAAGAAAAGCAGCTTTTTCAATAAAGATAACACTAAATGAATCGGAAATCCAATCTAGATGTTGTTAATGTGGTAAATAACTATTCTAGCTGGAAACAGCTGATTTTTAATGGAATATCTCCATAGGGGTACAGAGGAACATTTCCAGCAACCATCACTCCTGTGTTCTAATGCTACATTGTGTTAGCGAATGGTGTTGAAAGGCTCATTGATGATTAGAAAACCCTTTATGCAGTTATGTTAGCACATGGTTAAAAGTGTGAGTTTTCATGGAAAACATGAAATTGAATGAGTGACCCCAAACTTTAGGATGGTTGTGTGTGTGTGTGTTACGACTGCAGTTGGTTTGTCCATCTGTTTGTCTGTTCGCAACATTATCTAATAATACTATAATTAATAATAAATTGATTTATAAAGCACAGTAAAAAAAACAGATAAAAACGGTAAAAACAGATATTACTCACTCAAAAACGGACTCATGGATTTGAATGAAAATTTCAAGGGAGGTCAGAAATGACAAGGACCAAGTGATTAGATTTTGGCAGTGATGCAGCTCCATGGATTTGTTAAACATTTGTGTATTGCTAGATAGTGGTACGGTGTAACTATGACTACAAGTGAACACTACGCCAGCTGCCTGCTGAAAATCACATGATTGCGATCCTACTACAAATAACCGCTGCAATAACCACGTATAATCAGAAATTATACGACTGAGCTTTTCTTGTTCTGAATATTACATTCCAGCTGTCCAGGGTGAACTCTGACTTCGCCCAATATCAGCTCCAGCCGCCCCGCAACCCTACAACCATTCCTCCAAAGCTCTCTGCAGCTCAAGCACACCAGCTCACCTATAACTCTGCTGAAACACTGTAAAACTATTTCACACTACACAATAAAAAGTTGCAATATAGGAGTAATTCAGTCACACAGAAAGCGATTCGCTAGATGACAGGATTGCTTCCTTAGGTTTGTTCCGTTTCTTTGTATTTGAGACATCAGTACACTGCATTTTCAATGTGGGAAAGCTCAGCCATCATATTTACTGTTTAATTTGTTCATGATATGTCCTCCGCCCTACAAAAAACCCCATGAAGCCAATTTTTAATGAAAAAGGAATTGTGTCATACCTCCTCTATTTGAAAACATTATATTCAATGGAAGCAGGAACAGTCAGTCAGCATTTTGTATAAAAGAATAAACAAGTGATATTTACTACCAGTGCAAATGACAGTTTTCTGTGACTTGAAGCTGCTGCAGCTCAGTAATGATCAAACATTAGGACACCAGTTATCTCCACTGCTGCCATCTACTTGAATGTCTTGATCAGTCCTCTGGTATTCCTTAGTGACCAACTTGTGTTAGACTGTGTCATTATTTTTTGACAGATGTGTGGTGCAGGCATTTATCTTGTGTACATCTAAATTCTATTGAGATACATCATTTTATTCTATTTTCAGCTCCTTTTCCACATCAGGCCATGCATGATCAATGAATAATAAACACTGTTTTGGTCAAATATGTAAATAAAATGACAAACTTGTGCTGATTAATAGTTCGCTTTATTGTAAATTAGTCGCTGGAATGTAAATCTGCTTGCTTTTAATCTGTCAATCAGTACAGCTCTTGGTCAAATTTGCCCTACGGTGCTTGAATATTATATGAAGATTGGAGCTGTAACTATTGTTTATTTGAATAGTCAATTAATCAATGAGAAAATACTCAGATTGATTATCAGAATAGTTGACAACTAATCGATTAATCCATTACTATTTGTTAATGAAGCCTAATGAAGACAGCAATACTTGTACTGAAATTCTACAGTGGCTTTATTCTGTAGGAAAATGAAATCAGTGACATTTATCCTCAGCCACACACATTCACAGAAAAAGAGATATGTGATGGCTTCATACCAGTGATACAGTAAGCACTTTTGTAAATCCTAGACGTGTGTGGGTGTCTTTGTGCATGGGGTTAAGGCTGGGGCATGTGGTGGCCTGACTCATGCACCACTACACATAGAGCCCCCCCACCAGGTGTACAAACAGACCTGCAGAGAGCTACTTAAAGAAGTTCCTTGCCTCCAATTAGCATTAATAGCATTTAAACCGTGGGGGAAATGCATGGGGTTTTGGTATGCTAATCAAAGGGCTAAAGCAGTGATCCTGGGATAAAGGAGAGCATGAAGAATAGGATGAGTGAAACAGAGATGGACAGGCAGGCAGAGGAGAGGGGATAAAGACGGATCAGACAGAACGAGGCAAAGTGAGGGTGGAAAAGAGCAAAGTCTTCAAAGGGCTTGGAGAGCTGCTCGACTTCAGGGTGGCCTGAATGCTGCTGCTTCCTGAGGGACGGTCCCGGCCTTAAACCGCCCGCTGAACAATCCTCCTATCACAGACTCTGTTATAGCTTTATTGACTAACAAGCCAGGGGTCATTTTGGTGTTAAAAAGATTGAGAGAAAATCAAGTTTTCCCCCTCACCTCCTTCAAACAATGAACTCCCTCTTGATAGCGAACTTCCCTGTGCACTTCGACAACCAAACTTTGCAATCGTTCAGTCATTTTTGATGACAGCCTGCCATTGTAAAAGCTGATTAAAAATACTCAACAATGGTCATTAAAGTGCCATTCTGCGTCCCTGTGTGTGTGCAGGCATAAGTTGTTCCTTTTACTGTTTTACCGCACCCTCCATTGGCTCCAATAGAGATAACAAGTCTTAATGCAACGGCAAACAGTCGAATGGTGCGCTGGGGCCAAAGTGATTAATGTGTCCGATTAGCGAGCTCACAAACTTATCTGGGAAGGTAAACGGTCCAAGAGGGCGTGTGGGCTGGAGGCCGTCAGCTCATATCAGACACTCATTGCCCGCAGAAAGACTAATTACACTAATTAATGAGCTGAACTGATAACTACAACAATTGTGTGTCTGGATAGGAGGAGGTGGTGCACTTCAAGGAATCCACACAGAAAATGAACATGGAAACAGCCACAGACATGTTTTTTTGAACCAACTCTGGCCCAAGGGCTAACACTACCAACAGAGAGATGTAAAGGCAAAAAGAATGAGTACAAATTTTGGATATGTATGACATTTAGTTGGGTCAAACGTAATAAATAGATCAACGGTTAAATACAAGGTCGTGTCTCAGGAGTAGAATAATTTGTTGGCGGTGATGTAATTATAGATGAAATGGCTGACATACTGCCACTTTATTCTGACCTAAATGCTAATGACACAAATTTGTTTTGCTACAGTTTAAGATTTCTTGCAATAAATAAGGAATTACATTAGGAATATGCATCTCTCTTCCTGCACTGCAGCACCACAGAGAAACAGTTAGAATTTTAATTGGCAGTACTCAAAATCTACTTTTATTTAGTAATGTACATGGTTTGTTGAGCTAAAAGCGATTTCAAAATATAATCAGCAAAAAATACTAAATAGTTTTGGATTTATTATTCACTAAAAGTAAAAAGGTGAACAGTTTGCCCTCACTGTATGATTCATGAGTGTTTATCAGTGAATATAAAGCCACAATATGCAGCGATGAATTGTGCATTTTGCCAAATTTAGTGCGTTATAGATGAGCACTTGCTATTCTCCTGCAATTCTATGCACAATGACTAGAACAGAGAGACTGCTAAGACGCAAAGAAATTAATCAAAGCTAACTGTGAAAGAAAACCTCAGAAAACAAAAATAAAATCGACACTACATTGCTGTAAAAATACTTTGTTGTTTCTTGTTAAGCCTAACTGGCAAAGACATCATAAACTCACAGTCTGACTGAAAACTGACAATTCTTGCCATCCTTTTTTGAAGTTGTCTTTGTGTTGCATGCCTAATTATTTAACTGACTAAAAAACTCAAATCAGTATAATAAAAAGATTAATATACAGGCTGTGCTGCTCACAAGTGCTGCCACTCAGCAGGCTTCCAGGAATTGCCCAATCAGATGAAACTATAAACTGTATAAACGGATGGACTCAGCCACAGTGACGTCTCCCACTGATATGTAGGCTAACATTGAGAAACCTTGAGTTTGGCATTTGGTCGTTTCAAACAGCTGAGGAGTAGTGACTGGGCAGCACAAGTTAGCCCCATCCTAAAACATAAAATGCCTCATCATCTATTTTACTCTAAATAGTAACATAATTTACAGAATGAACATGGCGCTGAAATGAAGGAGACTTGAAACTGGTGGTCAACCATAAACTCATTAGGAAAATGGTTACTGAAGTAATAAGTCCAGTCAGAAGTATGCTCATTTTCTCATAGACTTCTATACAATCAGACTTCTTTTTGCAACCTGAAGTGTCACCCCCTGCTGGCCATTAGAAAGAATGCAGGTTTAAAGCTTTGTTTCAGACACTGGATGAAGAGAGAATCAGTTTAAGATATATAAGGATTTTTTTGAATCATGCAAAACTATTCTGAAGGAGTCCAAAATAAGTAAGTAAATAAATCAATGAATAAAGCTAAAAGCATAATACACCCCTATTGGCTACAGCTGCACATATGCAAGTGTGATAGCTGAAAAGATCAGCACATGTATGCCTGTGCCTTTAAATATACTGTAAACTGAAGAGGCTATGGCTTAAAGGTGACACTACTTTCTTTATAGTACAACCTGGACATTATTTAATAGCAAAGGGCTGAAGTGAAATAGTGACAGGAAAAAAGTTTAAGACATCTGACTGAAATCAGCGTTGGATAATGACGCGGACACTAGAGACAGTCTGAAGTATTTGTTTATGTTATTGCTGTCTACATTTTTACAGTAATACCACTTAGTGTTAAGCTGAGGTAAGAATACAGCTTACTTCATGTTAATCCACCCCTTTGTGTTGCTGACCACTTCACAGATGATACATGTGCCTTCGGTCGCATATCGAAACCCTCTAGCAGTCGTTGAGAGCCCATTCATTCATGCTTGGTCTGGGGTTTAATGTTTGACTTGGCTGCTGGCACATTACTCACATGTGTCGCGGCCAATGTCAGCTTGTTTGTCTAGTAACAGTAAAAACTGGCGAGGTGAGCAGAGGCCAAACCTATGGTGTGTCACTCAGCCTCACCCAAGGGAGGGAGAGGCCACCCTGACATGCATTACTGTATTATATAGATTACTAATCTGTCATTTGTACAACACCATAACACTGAATTGATAAGGTTTTTCTAAACATTAAAACAATGATTAAAGTTCTCGATGCCATTTAGAAAGATAAAATACTGTGTTTGAATCCTGCATTTTGTTTTGTTGCTAAATGCCAGACTTCTTTGTCCCACATTCTCTTATCTCCAAATCAAAAGCTATTACCTTGTTCTACATAATGACAAATAAGTGACAGGCCAAACAGTGGTGCGTTCACTTACTCAGTATTTAATGAGGGCAATATAAACTTGGGAATATAGGCAGGACAGGAAGCTAAGATAAGAGTTATCGTATCAGCGACATGAGGTCAAGGGTGCTAAAGAGCATCATGGGATGTTGGAGCGGCCACCGGCAAGCTGGGATTGGCTAAAAAGTCAAAAACTGCGGGTTTCGAACGACTTGCTGCCTCTACAGCTATGTTTGTTTGCCGTTGTCAGGGGAGGCTTGGCAAAACACAACACATGCACACACACACACATACAGATTCAAAAAGATCAGCCAAATGCTATCAATAAAGCTGAATGTTTGCTTCAGTTTGTAGAGCTGGGAGGCTCGCAGGCACAACATTGGCATAGTGCAGTACAAACAGAGTAAAATGCCATCAGTAGCTCATGGTGTACAGCCTGCTGGGGTTCGACTATGACAAGCTCTGCTCCTAGCTGCTCTAAATAAAGACAAGCAGATGCAGATGGCATCCATTTACTCCTCTCTATGTAAGATTGTTTTAACAAAGCCTCCTACTCAGTGGCATCGTCTCAGACAAGAGGCAACAATACATGACAGCGGACAATCTTCAGCTATTATCGCCACAGTGGCCCCTCATCATTTTCACTGGCTCTCTAGTAGTTAGAATGATGGATGCGCTGCTGCTTGTAAAACAATGTTCCTGTTCAGTAGATCAGCCTGTAATACTGGATCCTGCGGCAGTGCTCAGCCAACACAAGCTACACACTTACAGCGGCTGGGACACAGCGCTTTAACCAAACAGTGTCGTTCAACTAAATCTGTGGCGCTCCTTAAGGGGAGTCACGTGCTTCAGCTCCAGTATAGCGTGGCTGTTCACAGAGCAGAGAACAAGAGGCCTCCTTCATATATGATGCAAACACAAGGGATGTAGAACTAACGTACAGTATTCACAATCAAACACACATACAGAGAGGGTGAGATCATTCGTACAGGCCTTCAGAGGGCAAGGGTGGAATGAAGAGTGTTGTTCACAGAACAAGGGCACTGACTGTATACATCTGTGTGTGCACTTCCTATGAGCTCACAACGAGTCTCAAGGAATTCTCTGCTGTTCTGACAATTCACTCATATGTTCTTATTAGCAGTTATTGAGGAACTGGCAGGTAGCCATTTGTGTCACTTGACTAAAATCTTCTCTCAACTGAAGGGCAAAGTCATTCTGCCTGGCATCAGCTTTCAATCCTCCCCCTTCCTCTTTCATGAGCATGTGAATGTTGTAGGGTTTCTCAGCAGGCAAGTCACTTTTTGGCTTGTCCTCATAGACCAGCAGCTTTGTAAAAATTTATGCTAACATGTCACTATCAGTCCCAGGGTGCTTCCTAAAGAGAGAGAACACAACTGTTTATCAGTTTCTGACTTTTAACAGGCCTCATCTCCTGACCACTGTGCCACACTCTGCTTCTTCTCCGGGTCGCATCCCGAGGATCTTCTAGCTGCAAGGCAAGAGTGCTAACCACCAAGCCTCTGCACAACCCCACCTTCAACTAGGCCTTTCTATATGGATTTAAAGAAAGGGCCAATGAAATAAACAACATTTCTGTAACTTATATTCAACGTTAAAAATTCAGAAGGTCCAATGCTCAAATTATACTTTGTGTCCATGTAGCTACAAGAGAGAGCATGATGTAAGGTGGTAGGTTAATCATGAACTCTAGATATTGATCTGTTTTTGTTGAATTAAGAGGTTTGATAGGGCTATATATTTTCATTCATGACAGCGGTGTTGTTCTTGGGATGACAATATGACTGTTCAGTCCACAATCACAGTCTAGACCCAAATATCTTAATGACCAGTGGGTGCGTTGGCTTTACGCTTTATACAAATATTCATCCCTGATAGGATGAATCAAGCTGACTTTTTCTCTAGTGCTACATAAGGTCACACTTGGTCAGCATAAAGAAAATCTGGTAGCATGCTAACATGCTAAATACAAGAGGCCCATGACCCATGTGCAATTTCTCCATGGACTGCAAACTGTAGCCAGAGAAAAAATATCGCATTCTGTGTCAGTAAGCATCTGGGATGATTCAACGTTCATGTGGAGGATCATCAACGGTCATGAAAGGTGGCTCCCTGCCACAGGGAGGAGAAACAGCAGTTTTCACAGTGGAAGAGTCGCAGCTTCCACAACTGGATAAGACATGTCAGGTCAGGAGTGCACCGGGAGCTTGTTCAATATTTTCCCCAGCATCCCCGTGGTTGTGCACTGGGATTTAGTCCCTGAGGGTCGGGCTGTCAATGCAGAGTTCTTTTGTAACATCCTGAGATGTCATTACAACACCAGTGTGCTTCTTCAGTGTAACGTGTCAGATTGTTCAAACGCGCTGCAACAGCAGCTGAAGGATGCAGGACAATAACTATGATTTCCTCGCTCAATCACCTTCCCAAAGACCCATAATTAGTGTAAACATGTGCTGATAGAAATCTGCACTGCTTGTAGTAATAATATAGTAGTAATAATAATAAAAACAATACATTTTATTTATAGGTGCCTTTCAAAACACCCAAGGACAAAGTAAACAAAGTTAAAAGACATTCACATTATTAATCAAAAAATACATTCATGAAGTAAAAATGCTGTCCCTCTAGACTCATGGTACACCAGCTATCATTTCTACTTCTGTCTTTTCCTATCTGTCCTCCCACCAGCTTCCACACTATTTTCCTGCTTTGAAATCACGCATGATTTGTCCATTGATAGAGTTGTGCCGCTGCTCTGATGTCACTCAAAATCTCACTCAAAGCCCATTCCCAGTAACCATGTTACAGGCAGAATACATTCTCCCTCTGCTCCTCACTATTCACTGCATTTCTTCCAGAAGCTGGGGTCCCGATTCAATTTTTGCATCGATCTCGTGTAAAAAAACAGTAACAAAATCAGATCAGAGGACTACTAAAAGCTTTCTCCTAAATCAATCAAAATACATGAATAAGTTACTGGTGCCATAGTATGTTTTAGGGGACATTACCTTAGTTATGCCATTTCAAATATAAAATCAAAAGTACCATAATCCATGGTAAAACCTAGCATTATTTTAATTGATGGTCGTGCTGCAGCCTATGCAAAGATCGTTGCATGGTGGCTGGCTGTAGTCTCATATATTACAATAGTGTCTAAATAAATGATTGGTTTATGATTAACAGACTAATTCTCTCTCAGATCACTGGTTAGGAAAACTACTAACCATACACAGGTTTCTGTATGAACGTGCAGCAGCCTATCAGTGTGCGGCAGCCGACTGGCTCCAGGTCCAACTGTGACAAGGCCTGAGCAAATTCCTCACCCCAGTGCCCAAGTACTTAGACGTGTCACGACCAACTTTGACAGATGACTTCTTGAAAGTAAAGAGATATGCATTTTACAGCTTGAAGCTAAAGCGGAGAATTCATGAGCGCATGTACGAGGACAGAGATGAATGTCTGCCAACACTGGACGTCCATTCAGAAACTGAAAGGCAGCTGCTGGCTGACGATGCTTCAGCTGTTGTTACTGCTGGAGAAAAGCTGCAGATATTATTTAGTGAGTTAGTGCTGCTGCTACAAACAGCATGTTCATCAGTCACTTTGTTATCCAATCCTTAGTTCACTCTTGACAGCATGTCTCATTTTGTGACAACTTCTTATCTACCATCAGGCAACAGACAGAATTAACTTGCAGATTAAATGTTTGTGACTCGTATTGATTTATAGATTGGAACCGAAGTGAGCCGTGCATGTGCGTGAGTGTGTGTGTGTGTCGGCGAGGGTGTGTTCTGATGGCCTGCATTAAAAAGAGTAATAACCTCACAGATGGCGAGGGGCCGGTCTGGAGCAGGCTATGTGATGGAGAACAATCGTTGAGGCTTGATTGCTCAAGGAGCACAAGGCAGACCTGACAGGGGGAGGGTACCAGGATGTGTGTGTGTGTGTGTGTGTGAGAGAAGTGGGTGGAGGGGGTTGTTTAAGTTTAACTAGACCACTGCTACCCTTTACAAGGCTGACAATGATGTGGTTTGTCGCACACACAGAGTAGATCAAATCAAATTTCATATGCTGCTCCCGGGTTTCATCCATTTGATTCATCATCACCTCAAGTATGTGGAAATCATTTGTATTCTTTCACAGCAACACATTCATTCCTCCCTGTGGAGAGATGATTCGGTATTATATGGATAGGTGCAAAAGTCAGCCAGTGTAAAAGGACAATAAATCCACCTGTCACTTATGCAAAGTGATGTAAATGGGGTCCCTGATTAAGACACAGAGTCATTTAAAAAACAGGGACTGGCAGAACCTTGACACACTCACACACTCAGTCTCCAGCTCTCAGCTTTACACATGTACGCTCACACTCAAAGCCACTCACACACATGCTTTGATAGTTCTATGTATCTCAAGCTCTTACACACACACCCACACACATGCACACACCAAATCCCCCGCCGCCCTGCGCCTGCCACTAGAGCAGTTTATCAAGTAATTATTGTTTGATTACAGCGTTTCATTATCTGCACTGATTGAGTCACAACCGACGGCAAAGGTCAAGCGCCATTAACGCGCTGCTCCCGAAACATATTTCCACGCCGGCCGCGTGTTTGCCCTCCCTCTCCTGTGAAAGGGCTAATTGCAAATGCATTTGTTTGAGGAAGAGGAGAGGAGACCACCCGCTCCGATCTCCCCCAAGTCCCACTGAGACAGAAATATCAACGCTGCCCACAGCATCATACAGGGACACACACACAGCATACACACACACACACGTTTATACGCAGATACACATGGGAGCAGTTTGGGACCGTATGCAATCATACTTAACAAGTGATAGCCATCAAACACAGATCCACCAGCTTTCATAAAACCATTTTGGACAATAAGCTGGTGATTGACTGCTTCTGCTTTTACGGATTAATAATGAGTCCTTGTGGCCGAGATCAGGGCAGCAACATCACTGCATTTAGCAACATGTGAGAGAATAATGCAGATGAAAGAATGAGCCTGAGGGTTTGCACTTTTAGGAGTAGTTGTCTTTCATCTGCCATCTATCTGTAACTGTGAACTTTGGATTGTCCATATATACTGAAAGATCAAGTTGTCCTTTATGATTTGAGGAAACTATTGTAAAACCCCCAACAGAGCTGAGAAGTGTTTTTCTTGCCTCATAAAAAAATGACCTTTTAAGCATACACGCTTTTCATAGTAAAACAAACACTTATTATCCTGTCTCTTATGACTGTTGTCGTCAACTTGGTTCTATGAAATCCATTCTACTTATTCTTTTAGTCTTCATTTTTGTGTGTTTTAGTGCAGCTTGGAATAACAATAAATAACTGGGATTATGACTTTGGCGTCATTCCTTGTCAACAGATCATTCTAAATTTCAATGGTCAATCTCCAGCCTTTAATCAAAGTGCCTGAAAATTTAGCGAATATTTTTCTCCGTTGAAAATCAAAATGTTGTTTTTATTTAAACTTGTAAACACGTCAATACAGTTTTCTTTATATGGGACAAAACATAACTACATGCAAAATAAGCTGCCAATGTCATGGGTGAACATTTCAGACATGTATCATTATTATTCTTCAGAATTGGGTTCTGATTCAAACATACAGGGGTGAGTGGAGAGAGGGAAGGGACTATATACACACGTGGACAAAATTGTTGGTACCCCTCAGTTAAAGAAGGAAAAACCCACAATTCTCACTGAAATCACTTGAAACTCACAAAAGTAACAATAAATAAAAATTTATTGAAAATTAAATAATCAAAATCAGCCATCACTTTTGAATTGTTGATTAACATAATTATTTTAAAAAAACAAACTAATGAAATAGGGCTGGTCAAAAATGATGGTACCTATAACTTAATATTTTGTTGCACAACCTTTTGAGGCAATCACTGCAATTAAACGATTTCTGTATTTGTCAATGAGCGTTCTGCAGCTGTCAACAGGTATTTTGGCCCACTCCTCATGAGCAAACAGCTCCAGTTGTCTCAGGTTTGATGGGTGTCTTCTCCAAATGGCATGTTTCAGCTCCTTCCACATATGTTCAATGGGATTCAGATCTGGGCTCATAGAAGGCCACTTTAGAATAGTCCAACGCTTTTCTCTCAGCCATTCTTGGGTGTTTTTGGCTGTGTGTTTTGGATCGTTGTCCTGTTGGAAGACCCATGACCTGCGACTGAGACCAAGCTTTCTGACACCAGGCAGCACATTTCTCTCCAGAATGCCTTGATAGTCTTCAGATTTCATCGTACCTTGCACACTTTCAAGACACCCTGTGCCAGATGCAGCAAAGCAGCCCCAAAACATTACTGAGCCTCCTCCATGTTTCACCGTAGGGACAGTGTTCTTTTCTTCGTATGCTTGGTTTTTGAGTCTATGAACATAGAGTTGATGTGCCTTACCAAAAAGCTCCAGTTTGGTCTCATCTGTCCAAAGGACATTCTCCCAGAAGCTTTGTGGCTTGTCAACATGCATTTTTGCAAATTCCAGTCTCGCTTTTTTATGAGTTTTTTTCAGCAGAGGTGTCCTCCTTGGTCGTCTCCCATGAAGTCCACTTTGGCTCAAACAACGACGAATGGTGCGATCTGACACTGATGTACCTTGGCCTTGGAGTTCACCTTTAATTTCTTTGGAGGTTGCTCTGGGCTCTTTGGATACAATTCCAACGATCCGTCTCTTCAATTTGTCATCAATTTTCCTCTTGCGGCCACGTCCAGGGAGGTTGGCTACTGTCCCGTGGGTCTTGAACTTCTGAATAATATGAGCCACTGTTGTCACTGGAACTTCAAGCTGTTTAGAGATGGTCTTATAGCCTTTACCTTTAAGATGTTTGTCTATAATTTTTTTTCGGATGTCCTGGGACAATTCTCTCCTTCGCTTTCTGTTGTCCATGTTCAGTGTGGTACACACCTTTTCACCAAACAGCAGGGTGACTACTTGTCTCCCTTTAAATAGGCAGACTGACTGATTATGAGTTTGGAAACACCTGTGATGTCAATTAAATGACACACCTGAGTTAATCATGTCACTCTGGTCAAATAGTTTTCAATCTTTTATAGAGGTACCATCATTTTTGTCCAGGCCTGTTTCATTAGTTTGTTTTTTTAAATAATTATGTTCATCAACAATTCAAAAGTGATGGCTGTTTTTGATTATTTAATTTTCAATAAATTTTTATTTATTGTTACTTTTGTGAGTTTCAAGTGATTTCAGTGAGAATTGTGGGTTTTTCCTTCTTTAACTGAGGGGTACCAACAATTTTGTCCACGTGTGTAGATCTATGTGCAATCTAAGTCATTTTAAGGTATGAAGGGATTATTTATAGGGGGAAAAAGTCTTAGTTTTTAGGTGTCCAGGCAACAACAAGGGAGAGACCTTTTTTACTCTCATTGTGAAGACAACACATACATTTGTAGTGTGACTGTCATGATGTTTTTAGTTTAAATCAAAAGGTATCAAACAATGCTGTGAGTATGTTCCATACCTGGGTGGGAAAGAGATCTCCAGCTCATGCAGCCGATCCTTGAACACCGACAGCTCTTTGTCAAACTCTAAAAGCTGTGGAAAGCAAAAAGGAAAAAAAAAAGATGTATATGAGGAAACAGAAAATCATTCCAAATGATTCCTTTTTTATTATTTATTCTGATCAGGACAATCAGATGAGCAAACACATTTTTTTCCATTCATCCATCATTTATACAACACTTAATCCTCATTAGTGTCACGGGGGGCTGGAGTCCATCCCAGCTGACTTAGGGTGAAGGCAGGGGACACCCTGGACAGGTCACCAGTCTATCACAGGAGTACATATAGAGACAAACAATCACACTCACATTCACACCTATGGACAATTTAGAGTTACCAATTAATCTCAGCATGTTTTTGGACTGTGGGAGGAAGCTGGATTACCTGGAGAAAACCCACAAGAAAAGCGTGCAAACTCCACACAGAAAGATCTCGGGAAGGTGGGGATACGACCCGGGGATCTTCAAACTGCAAGGCATCAGTGCTAACCACCAAGCCCTACTATTTTCCAGTTTTTCTGTAACTGATATTAATTTAGCCTTTACATTCTTATCTAAAAGCTGCTCAGCACAAACAGTGTTCTACTGTAGGACCACATTTCTGATCAGAAAATTTGAGAAAAACATGCGTCACTATAGTCAACAAAAAGACGGACGACAAGACATCTCTTTGGATTCTGTCAGGGGGATTTATTTTCTTATATGAACTGAACCTAGAGGTCAGTGCTTGAACAGGAATCGCTCAGATCTCGTCTCGGTGAGGTGGGGACAAGAATGAGCCCAAAGACAGCTGATAAAGACAGAAGACCAGGGTCCCATCTTCAGGCTTTTTCTGCTACATCAATACACCCTACACCAGTGAAATATTGACAGCAGATGACCAGTTGTGTGTGTGTGTGTGTCACTAGCCCTGTCCTGCTGGGGTCTATCTCTCCACACTGACGGTGCATCCACACACTCTTCATCAATCATGTCTCCTCCCCCAGCTGTACTCACTCACCAGAGTGTACACACACACTTCCCCCAATTTCCCCCCTTTCACAAAACCCATAAATCATTAGTGAAAAGTGCAATTAGCGGCTCCTTGTACACATTAATTATCTGGGAGATGAACAGGTAGCTAGGGCACCTGCATGACTGCCTCCCTGAGAGACTGACAGCGACGTTTCCCAGCAACCCCTGGAGGACCTCGCACTAGCCCCACCCTTCCCTTCCGGCAAGAAGACATGGAGATGGAGCTGAGACATGTTTGTTTAGTGGTAAATTGGGCTATTGTACATGTTTCAAACACCGGGCTACAATCATGGCCTGATGAAGACCTCAATCCACGACGTTATGAGCCTGACAGCAGCTCTATAGGCAGCCTGACGTTAATGACATTACATTGGTGTATTACATGCAGCAGTATGTTGATAGGTACATAATGAAATATCAACGGAGATGACGTGGTGCACATGGGTAACATTTGGAAGGACGTCCTCGCAAAGTGGAGGCACGGAGGAGTGAGCTGGATGTCATGTGGGTATTATTATATCAGCACAAGGTAACTACTGTCTTCCATCTACACTGACATATTTATGTTGTGCATGTGTGACCGTCTATGCATTGTCTGCCTTCACGTCACCGCTGAGCACACATTTATAAATAAGTCCAGTATGTGGCTCCTGTGGGCTTGTGTGTATGTGTGATTATGTGCCAGTGGTGTAGAACAGTGGCCATTACTTGAGGCAGAGGGGCCTCCCAGACAGAGTCTCAGAGGTTCAGGAGGGTAGATGTGCAGCATTCATCAAACTCACAGTGCCGGGGTCACAGGAGAGACTCACCCACTGTGGATGAGGGATGGCAGAGCAGGGGATGCAACCCCACGCTGCACCGTACACCCCATCTCACCATCCAACCCACTCACACCTTCGTCTGCTGTGTGTTTTACAGCCTGAACAATGCTGGGATTTTGAAGTCGATAAAAAAATATTCAGAATTGAGAGTCTGAAGGTTGTTTGTTCATAAAGTTGCATAGGCATGCTTGAATAGAAGTTCCCCAAATCACAGCAAGACAGAGACGCTAATGTGAGCTTACACTCCGATATATTAGTGCAAAACTTGAGAGATTATATCGCTGAGACAGGCGCATACCGGCCATCGAGAAACCTGCCCGCCAGAGGGTCTAATCTGGTCCACAGGATGACTTAGCAAAGTGTAAAAAGTTACAGAGACGACATTACCTGTAAATTGTAAATTCATAAAAACGGTAAATTTGAAGTAATTTCTAAACCTTGGCAAGTTGTTTTGATCATAAAGTCAAACACTAAATTGTTCAGTTCCAGATACAGCGCCCTCCATAATTATTGGCAATCCTGGTTAAGATGTGTTGAAAGCCTTAAAATAAATTCAACCCTGAAAACTGTACAAAAATGTATTATAGGAGAATATTAGGTGCTGTTTTGTTGGCAAAAGGAGGTTGTACAAAGTATTAACATCAGGATTGCTAATAATGGTGGCACACATGATTTGATGTAAAAGAATTATTTCGTAATGTGTGATTTTTTTTTCCCCCACTGAATAAATGCACTTGAATGAAAGGTTGGATTTTGCTCTTTTTTTCATTGTGGTTCTATATTATTTAGGAAAAAAGATGAATTTATTAGAAGCTAAAGAACACATCTTAACCAGGGGTGTCAATATTTATGGAGGGCGCTGTACCTGTGACTAAATGTTTGGTGGCTTTGTAGACTTACTGTCATCTGTAAGTTGTAATGTGTAAATGAAAAAAACTGAGGCATGAACTTTAAAAAAAAGTTTCCTTCAGAAATTTCAAGTAATTTCAAGCCACTGTATCACTTTAGCAATGATCTGTTCCTTTGTTCTGTGCTGGCACCTGTACCGTTTTTGTACATTTTTTGTAAAGATTTCTACTTATGTCTTATACTCCACTATTTAGTTATTCTGTACTCTCATTTCATTTCCTTAACTTATTGATTTTCCATGTTTAAAAGAGAGAAAGTCATCCAGAATTTCATTGTACACTGTGTACAATGACAATAAAGCTTTTAAAAAATCTTATCTTAAAAAGACACTTCATCAAACGTGAACACAGAATACATATTTGAAATTGTGATTATTTACCGGTATAGGTTTTTATGCTGTAATTTTACTGGTCTGGCCCACTTGAGATCAAATAGGGCTGAATGTGGCCCCTGAACTAAAACGAGTTTGACATCTACAGTATATGATCATGTACAGATATTCAGTGGGTCATCTTTGCTGAAGTCCATCATAGCAGCTATCAGTTGTCATCACAACTGATAACATCTGCTGCTTAACAGTTATTTTGCTAAATAGTTTTAGCAATCATGCTGAAATGTGCTTAGAAGCCCTGGAGACGCAAAAGAGAAACCGAACAAAGAAAACTCTTTGCTGGCTGGTGGCACAAAGTGTGCTAAGGTGTAATAGGTTTATTCAAGCTGCCTGCAGGTGATGATAAGGATTGTGGCAGAAACATCAGAGAGGTTTGATCATCATGCTTACACGCTCTATACTGTGAACGGGAAAAAAACTAAATGTTTTCATTAAGTTTGGAGTTTCAATGCCGGAGTCCTGATGCAATTTTGAATTTTTGGTCTCTAGTTTAATCATTTTACATTTTGTCTCTATATGTAGCCCTGTGATAGACTGGAAATCCTGCCTTCACCTTAGGTCAGCTGGGATAGGCTCCAGCCCCCCTGCGACCCATTTTAATATCCATTTCAGCACAGTTTTGACAAAGAGAAAATACAGTGAAAGTGCATATGTGGCCATACATGCTCATACTGATATGATGGAGAGTGCTCAAATCATCTATGTGTTCACAGGTGTGACTGTGTTTGTTCGAGGTAACAGTGTAACAGTTTGGGGATGAGCAACATATGGCTGTGTGTATCCACAGAGTCTGGTCCTTAAGTGAATGTTGAGTAATTCATCCAGGTGAACGGAAAACCCTGCAGCCACAAATTTCACACTACATTTCATCCCAGGTCAATTAAGCATAATGCTCTGCTGCTCTGCTAGGTCAGTGGTTTGAAAAAAAAAAAACAGCTTATATGGGTTCAAGGCCTCATGACATTATAAAGCCAGCAGTAGTTTGTCAACCAGAAATGACCTTGGGAGTTCTGGAGGAGGTGGTGCGAGATGATGCCACTCCGGCAATATCACAGAGGGAAAAAGATGAAGAAGTGTCTGGATAAAAACTACCCTGTCATGGGCTCTAATTTCTCACTTTGCTTGGATGATCAGCAGGCTCCTAAATCAGACCGGTGCTGATAGTTAGGAGGCGGGAAGTCGAGAGGAGTAAAAAGAGGGAATGCGGCGTCTTCGGCCTCCGACTGTCCCTCTCAGCATGCTGGCCGCTTGTCCACCACCTGTAATTGTGCTTTGATTTACGCATTGTCAAATATCCCCTGTGACAACACCTGCTGCCATTAAAAGCCATCAATAAATGTTGGGGTGAAAGGTCATTTAATTTGATTTTTACACCTCACACTTGGCTTTCATTGCAGGGGTCATATTTTTCCTTCTTTTTATGGGGTCTTCATTATTTTGTGTGGAAAAGCGGTAAACTGTCACTGACGGGGGTGAGTGGGGTGGGGGGGGGCGATTGCTGCTGAGAGGGGGCCTGCTCAAACAAAACACGAGGCTGCAGCTCACTGCAAACTCATACTGAATGACTTTAGAGAAATGTATTCTGACAAAATGCTCAGTTAATGGTACAGTTTTGTCTTTATTTCCCTTCAGGAGCATCACTACAAGAGCATTTAATGGCAGCAGTACATAAGGCTCACCGTACTTGAGGGCTATCTCTTGTGATAAGGCTAAGTAAGCAGTCAATACTTGCCCGAAGCATTCAGAACAGAGGTGAGCTAAATTAAAAGACATACCCAATGTAGCATCAGTTTATAGAAATCCTTTAAGGTCAGATTTCATTTAGCAAGGCTTCTGTATTGCCGCTTAAGAGCTCTGACAGGTGAAATATGAAAGAACTCTGGGCTGGGGCAGCATTTGTTCTTTATTTTTTTTTATGTCCCTCTCATGTTTAAAATGTCTTGGGGCTTTTGAGTAATGCTGAGGACTACGCTGCCAGCATGACAAGGAGAGGCATGCCAGACAGAAAGGTTCATCACTTGCTGGAGCTAGTACACAAACACACCCTCCTCTCCTGGTCCCCCATCTGCCGACACCACACTGATAAAGTTACAATAAAGAGATACTGAAACAAAATCAATGGGGATGGAGGAGGGAGGCTGCCCTGCGTGTGTGTGAGCGCGTCAAGGAAAGGAAGAAACTGTGCGAATCTCATCTCCTGATACACAAACATCCACAGTACGCATGCACACACACACACACACACACACACACACACACACACACACACACACACACACCTCCTCCCATCCCTCCACCGGTGCAAGGCCCCATGGTGCCCCTTGATGCCACGAGCGCCCGGAAAATTTAATCTTCCCAAATACTCATCAGGGCTCTCCATCGTCCAGACGTGACAGCGCCGGGGATAATTAATTATACAATTTCGATGGGAATATCGACTAAACAAAACTATTAATCATAGCAAAAGTCAATAGGCATGGACACATTCAATCATGTCCCGGCCAATGATTACTCCTCTCAAAATACAATAATTATTTTCAAGAGCTGCCTCGAATTAAATTTCTGTCAAGCTGGTACAAGTCTTGCAGTTGATGAAGGATGCAATGGATTTTTTTTCTCTCTCCCCTTCCCCAGTGTAGGAGTGTGAGGAGGGACATTTATCCTTTTGGAAAGGTAGTTTGTTTTATAAGGATCATAACATGGTGTGTTTAACTAGACCATGACCATCAGATTATCTCTGATGTCCCCATTATGCCATCCATCTTGTCTGGCTTGGTGAGGAGGAGGTGGTGGGAGGAGGGAGAGGGGGTACCTCAGCCTCCCACTGCTACTGTCTCACAGAGAGGCTCCCACACATTTCTGCTGATCAAATTCAATCAATATCTGCTGGCTGACAGTGACCTTGCATGTTGTAAACCAAAAAACAGCGAGCCTCCAAAATGACGTCTTTGGATAACCGGCTGAATTGCATTTTTGTACAAAGCTTGTTAATATGATTTTATAGAGAAACAGATTTTTAAAAAAGCAGCATTTAATCAGGACTTAGGTTGAACATTTTACATTAGTGGTCCCAGTTGACTATAAAGTTCATTCAAATGAAGCTGTGTGATCAAGCCTCAGAAAACCTGCAGAACTTAATTATTAATTCCTTTCCAGATCCTTACGACCATTGTGTAGCTGAGTAGCTAAAGGTTTGGTAACAGAAACTTGGAGATGTAGCTTCACTGCAGTTGTAGATAAAGCTCATTAACCTCTAATGTCCTTAATATACAGCCCTGTGTCCTAAAAATTGCATTCTTATACAACTAAACTGCACTCTCAATTAACTTTTGAGTGAAATGTGTTGTTTTTTTATGTGGATTATATTTGCTTGGGATACATCACATTGAGAGGGACGTGTCACTCTGGCCACCAGCAAAACAGAGGAAAAGCTTCTAACGTTCTGTAAAAGGGTTGTATTTCAACCCAAACTGTGCTATTTTCTAAAGCCACAGAAATAGTTTTGCTATTAACATGGGCTTTGGAAGTTTTTCCAACTTATCTTTCAAGGAGAAAATGTTTGTTTCAAACTGAAATTAAAAAAATAAATGAGATTGCAGTGCAGTTTTTATAGACCCAGAGAGAGGATTGGATACTTTCCAATAGTACAAAAACACATCTTCCCCTCAAGTTAAAGAGATAAATAAAAATAAGGAAGAAAAAGAAAGCAGAGAAAGTTATGGAATGAGACCCTCTATCTGTGTACTGTCTACGTACACAAAGCGCATTGTGCCTGAAGAAGAGAAAGTAAGGCAAAAAACAGGCACTCCAGTCTGGTTTTGGGCCAAATTAATGGAATTGAGAAAATATCTTTTGAGGACACTTTTGTACAACTGAAAAAAAATACTTTACACCAACTGTGTTGCAGATAAATCCCACTCAAAAATGCAAAAACACTCGGTGGCCTAATCTCATTTATGAGCATGCAAACACAGCTACAATCATAAACAGTTCAATACAAACTTGACAAAGAGATAAATGCAACATTACCTATAAACACAGACAGTTTATCAATGGACACTGAGTCATGTGGTGCATTGTTCCACCCTAGTCAAATTATGACTGGGTGATACTGAAGAAATCAATACAAATGTATGTGTAAACTATTTCTGACAGCTTGATTTATATTGTGGCATTAACCCTTTATGCTTCAGTGCGTCGTAGGTGTACCGCCGGCGGTACACCTACTAATTTGCATAGGAATTTCAAGAATGTCCGATGGCTGCAAACCCGATTATACAAACACTATACGCCGATGGAAAGCTTAGATTCTCATGAATCCGCCGGTATAAACCACTTTCAGATGCGATTACCACAGCGGGTGAGAAAAACACATTTGTCCGACAAAAACAAATATTCATCCATCCGTTCTCTATACACGGCTTCAACGCACACAGCGCGACTCACATTTCCGGGTTCATTATTACACACAGAAAAAAAGATTCCACAAAAAACGGCCATAATCCAACCTTTTACATCCAGACAACACAAGCCAGTAAACTATTTTGTCCAAAACATGTCCTGAAGTCGGTATAAAATCCACGAATCGGTCGTTTTCAAGAAAATGCACCTCGCGATGTGCGTCCAATATTCCCTGTATTTTTCGTCATTTTTTTAATTTAAAAATAGAATAATAGCGATTTTTTGTACTGAAAACGGCTGGAATTGACTGAAGCTTAAAGGGTTAAAGATGCCTTTATTTTGCTCAAATATACAAATGATTTAGAAATAACAGACATTACAACACAAATCCAAAGCAGGTTGAGAAAGGAGAATTTTTTTTTTGTCACCCAAAACAACTATTATATCTTTACATCATATATCCAACAACATTAATAAACTCTGGACTTCTAGTCTGCTGCTTCACAGTTCATTCTGTTGATGTATAGGTGTGTGCGTCCTTCACACGGGTTTTAACAAGGTCCAAGTTTGAACTACTTAATGTAATATACAGCCATATAAAAGTGAAGTGTGTACCTGGTGCTTTTCTTCTGCAGACACTTAACACTCACCTCATCTACACTCGAGTCTCGTTTAGAAGTTATTCCAAAGACATTTGGTCCCTCGAGTGAGGACAAAGACGGTGTTTGTTGGGTCAAAGTGATGCGAGGGCACCAGCCAGCATCTGCATGACTCAGGTCAGCAGTTTCAAAGGCCTTGTTGGTACAAGTGTTTATTAGCCTTTCTGTATCCACTATGGAGATATGATGAGCCATCAAAGCAGCATTTGTAGCTGCAATGCATCTTTCATATTCTCTTAGGCTTTGTTCATTTCACAGACAATCAATGTGCCATGTTGTAAATGGCAGACACTTTTATTTTACACTGGAAAATGAAAGTCTATGAAGTTGATAAAAGAAATTAAATGTAGAATAAACAACTACAGGAGGAGAGGTGAGAGAGTAGATGGATATATAAAGGGTGAAGAAGTAAGGGGAGACTTACTGAGGTCCCATTGTTTTCCCGGAAAACGTCCTGGTTGACATAATTAAAAAGCTTCTTTTCAAGTTGAAGAACAACCTGAATCAGTGCAAAGAGAGAAATGGTACTCTGATTAATAGCAATACTAATGTGAACTGCACTTAGTAATTAGAGAACTAATGAAAAGCAGTGAGCTGCAGTGGCAGCCAGCGCTGTTATTTCTAGATGCATCTCAGAGGCTTCACATGATTTTATTTTCCATTTCAAACTCAGTCTGTAATACCTCCGAGCAGATATATGACAAATACAGAAAATAATCTGGATTTAAAGCTACAATTATATGGCCCAGAAGTATTATTTTCAACATTAAATACAGATCCATCATCATGGCCCTATGGAAGCATGGTCACACCATCGTTTAAAATGCCTGCGTTTTGCAAGGAAATCAATTCATTTCAATGGAACTGCAGCAATGATCAGATCTGACGCACAGTTTTACATCACTGACCAGCAGCAAGTCATATCACAATCTTGACCTTTAAAGGAGCGGCCATGTTAGTTTTTCTGCTGTGTTTATATTTGTTTAACATTTCTCTGAGTGAGTCAGAGTATCAACTTTTCCACAAAAGGCAAGTTTTTTTTTTTAATGAGGCAAGAGTCAAAGGTGAAGATCTGGCTTGAATACACAATATGGAGTTAATGTCCGGTTAGCTGAAGTGATGACACATTACAAAGAAAATAGAGAACTACTGTGACTGATCTTGCCTGCTGGTATTTCTTCAGCTATGTTGGTTCACAAAGCAGCCATGTGAGCAGCCAATACACAGTCTATTTCACTAAGACACACAGATACATTTTGGGCCTTAAGACATGTTAAAATTGGATTCTGGCAAAATGATTTAAGAATAATAGCAGCGTGGCTTAAATTTGGACAAAAAAGTGATGCTTATTTCTTTGTAATAAAAATGTTGTAATAACTCAGACAACCATTAACGCAGAACGGCTTACCTTTCGGTCATTGTCACTTTCTCGGAATATTAGCTTGTCAACTTCATTGGTGTCGGCAGCTCTGACTGTCTGCATGGTGGCAGTAGAGCAGAGACTCTGCAGGTGAGAGAAGACAGTGGAAGATCATGAAAATACATTGAGGAAAGGTCAAACTCTCACAAATACCTACTGAGCTTTCACAATGTAAGAAAAATAAATCCACTAAAATGGAAATAATTTATGAATTAATATGTATTTTACTGTCACCCAGATATCTAGATGTGTTTTGTACAGTAGATTATAAGAGTATAATGCAACACCATGCATTACACTGTGCCGCATCTGAATAGGTTTTTAAAGACCATCCCACAAACTACCACCTCACTGTCCCTTTTCTTTATCTGGGTCTATGTACTGACCCCCATGGACTGTGTGCATGGTTAAATTCCTCTTTGTGGACTCTCTTTACAATTAGTTAAACATTCGGCCATCTGTGTTTGAAGACAGTTGAATGAGGAAATCCCTCAGCCAGTGGTTCCCATACCACACACTAGAGACTGAGTGACCTGATTGAAATTCAAAGCACAGATTAGATAATCGGGTCAAGCCAATATAGCGAGCAGAAAAAGGCCCTTTAGACTGAAATGTCACAAATCAGTCCTGCTTCGGCCACGAAGAAATGGCACACCAGATTAGAACAAACACCATGCCCTGAGAGAAAGTGGAACAACTCCTTGCAGCCCCCCCTAAACAGCCTCAACCCCATTCCTTCATGCTTACCCCCACTCCCCAAAAGCAACTTTCTAAAGCCCTAACAAATCGCTCCATCTTTCACTCATTTAGGCCATCCAAATGCAGGGTCAATATGGTCCCCTGGCAGCCAAATGCTAATGCGCTTAAGTGCGCTTAAGCAGCTTTGTGCAATGAATAGGCCAAAGAAGGAGCTGTGAGAGGGGCAAGAGATACTTTCCCTGTCAAAAAGTCATTGTAGCCACAGAGAGCAAAGACGATCACAGAAAGTCATTTTTGCTATCTCTGATGAGCGTCAAAAGCACCAAACGTGGTATACTTTACATGAAATACAATTGTATGGTCTTGTTCATTTCAGATATACGTAGTAAAAACTCACAACCTTTCCAGGTTAAGATATAGCAAATGTTGTGAGTTTCACAGTATCAAAAAAGCATTGTTTAAATGTTTTTTAGAAGCCACGCGGTCTTGTAATTCTTCTAATCAAGTGCCCTTCTGTTGTCTGCTTTGCAAATCCAAAAGTCAGTCAAGCAGAAATCCCCGCTTATTTCACAGTTAACACCGAAGCCAGAAGCTCACGCTGCTCACTGGCACAATGAGCATCAATATTTAAAGGACAGAAGAAGCCTCTCCATTCATGTTCAAATCATTCTGATAATCCATTAAGCGAGGCTTGGATCAAAATCCAGTGACTAGTGAATACACTCCCCTCCAAAAGTACTGGAACAGTGAGGCCAGTTCGTTTGTTTTTGCTGTAGACTGAAAACATTTTCGTTTGACATCAAACGAAACAAGAAATCAATATTTCAGCTCTTATTTCCAGGTATTTACATCTGGATCTGATACACAGCTTAGAAGATGGTATTATGTGGAACGGAACACCGTATTTTTATGTGAGCATAAGTATCGGAACAAATAGACTTAAAATAAATTAAAATGAATAAGACTTCATATTTAGTAGAAGATCCGTTGCTATAACTGCATCAAGCCTATGATCCACTGACATCACCAAACCTTTGCTTTCTTCTTTCGTTTTTTCAGGCTTTCACTGCAGCCTCTTTGTTATTGTTTGTTTCCTCTTTAGCAGGTAAAACGCAGCTCTATAGGGTTGAAGTCTGGAGATTGACTTGGCCAGTCTAAAACCTGCCACTTCTTGTCCCTGATGAACTCCTTTGTTGTTTAGGCAGGGTGTTTTTGGTCATTATGTTGCTCCACGATGAAGGAGCTCCCAATCAGTTTGGTTGAATCTTTCTTTAAACTGGCAGACAAAATGTTTCTGTAGACTTCCGAGTTAATTTGCTGCTGCCATCATGTGTTACATAATAAGTGAAGATTAATAGGCCCGTCCCAGAAGAAGCCATGCAAGCCTAAGCCATGACATTACCTCCACTGTGTTTCACAGATGAGCTTGTATGTTTGGGATCATGAGCAGATCCTTGCATTGTCCAAACTTTAGTCTTTCCATCACTTTGGTAAAAGGTTCATTTTTTTGTCTCATCAGCCATAAATCTTTGTCCAAGAATGTTTTAGACTCATTCTGTGATTTTTGAAAAATTCCAGCCTGGCCTACTTGTTCTTCTTCTGGTATAGTCTCTGCACTTGTGTTCATGAAGTCTTCTGTGAACAGTAGGTTGTGATAGCTTCCCTCCTGCCCTCTGGAGATTCTTGCTGATGTCACCAACAGTTGTTTTAGGGTCTTTCTTTACAGCTTACATTATGTTTCTGTCATCAATTGCTGCTATTTTCCTTGGTCTACCCGTTACATCTGTTACTTAGTCCACCATTGGTTTCTCCCTTCTTCAGGACATTCCACATGGTTGTACTAACTATGGCCAATGTTTGGGCTGATTGATTTTCCATCTTCTGTCAGCCTCATAATTGCTTGTTTTCACCCATAGACAACTCTCTATGTTGGTTACACCTCTAACTATAGATGTAGTTTGCACAGGCTAAACCCAAATCTGAAACTGAACGTAGACATTGAGTGCTACTTATTGTTTGAATAATCAATGTAATAGGAAACACCAGGGCAACAAAGCCCACCTGTCAGTCACATGTTCCAATACTTTTGTTCACATGAAAAATGGGTGGGTTCAAACAAAAGGTGCTATCTTCTAAGTTACACATCAGATCCAGATGTAAATACCTGGAAAGAAAAGCTGAAATGTTGATCTCTTGTCTCATATTCATCGTTTGATGGGAAACCAAAATGTTTTCAGTCTACAACAAAAATAAAGGAATTGGCCTCACTGTTCCAATATTTTGGAGCCTAATGTATGTCCTCTACATTTGGCTGTGGTTACAGATACTTAAGTAAGTACGTACATGCAAATGCATGTGGGTATAACAGATAAGAGATGATATGTGTAGGCTTCTGTACAGTAAACAGTAGAATAGGCTGATGATCATATGGTTAGGGTGCATGACACATGCATGCAAATGGTATCAGCAGTGAGTCCCTGATTTGATTGCTGGGCAGTCCAAACATTTACTGGAGACCATCCTTCTGCTGTCTTTCCCCATATTTCTTGACTCTCTTCACTGACATTATCTAATAAAGGCAGGGAAAAAACTCTAAAAAAGAAGAAGTAGAATGGAATGATGTAATCGCCTTTGAGATAATTGTTCTACAGGTTTTGTATCATGCAAGCTTACACCTTGTGCCAAGAGTGTCACTGCAAGGAACGTTCAATTAGAGAAAAAAGGCAATTAGCTAATGCAGCCGTTTTTGTGAAAAAAATCTTCTCCTGGAATGATTACACTTCACATTCCTGGGTGAATAAAATCATTTTCACTTCAGGGAATCTCACAATTCAAGTTGCATATTTTGGAGTCAGCCTGTTGGAATAACAACACGCAAGCTCCAGGCACCTCATTCATTCATTATGTATTTTAGATGAACTCCAATCCTAACTGAATAGAATACAACATGTTTAATACTTTCAACGAATTTAAGTCAGGTCAGCAGATCAGCACTGGCGCAGGCTGTCCTTTAAAGTATCTTGCGGTGGACATTTGCATACTGCTGGATGCTGACGTGAGCGATTGATCCATTCATATGTTCATTGACTGAACAATCAGTATGTCAGTGCAGTCGGTGGTGGCTGATTGCACTCGATTGATCTCAGCTCTCCAACTGTCGGCTTCAGTGAAAAACATCCCACTCACTGAACACACACGGAGCCTTCACGAGTCCTCGCTCATCCCTGTGTCTCTGTCAAAAGACCTGCACACCAAACACTGACATGGGCAAAATGAGAACCTCATGTTGTCACTTAAGGCCAGATCAGTGCGCCGATGTGCCCTTCCTGCTTCCAGTAGAGACCGGGTGTTTGTGTAGAATCTCTGAGCAGTTATCTGCCTTCAAAGTTGCTCCTCTCTGAGCACGTTACATGCAAACACAGTCTCACTGACCACCTTAAATGACATTACAGTAATTCCTGTGGTTGCAATTGGCTTCTTATTTGATACATGTCAATTAGTCTGCAGAAGGCAAATGAAGTCAGGCAGAGGGGAAAAATTAACAGACAGCTGTCAGGAAAAGCAGTTGTAGTCCAGAAGACAGTAGGGATGTCTTCACTCCTGTGGCCTCTTTACACTGATCCCGCAAAGTGACTTGGCATTACATCTCTGCATTATGGGTCATAGGTCAGCACTGAGTGTTTGTAGAGGGCCAGGGGCTGGGGGGCTGGGATGAGAGGTTGCTGAGGAAGGCGCTGGCTTTGTGTATCAATGGAGGATAATCTCATGACTGTCGAAGGAGGAAGCGGCTGTTTAAAGGAGCTCTCTATTCCAGCTGCTCTCCCTAGAAGAGAGGTTAAAGCAATCTGTCCCACTTCAAAGACCAAAGACACACACACACATTCAGCCTTCTGTCTGTGGTCCTGCCAACAGATGGAGGCGATCCACTGTGGCCAGCAGAAACACCGAGGAACCCACACACAACACCGCAGGATTCGTGACAATGCATATTGCACAGAGGGGTGTCAACTTTTGGGGAATAGAATAATAATGGGAGGCGGACACAAAGGAGAACATTTAATTAAAGTTACACTACATTGGCTTAAAAGGCAATAAAAAGAATTTAATTAAAGAAAAACAATAAAATCCTCATTGTGTATTATGGTTAACAAAAAATCCATTTCCCTGGCCCTGCTGATGTATATTTGTAAGTCCTTTTCCCAGTCGATTATAACTTATTTCATAGTCTATCCTCTGGAGCACATTTACTACAGCATTTTTAGGCCCTATATAACTTACCATCCAGTGAGCTATTCTTCGTTTACCAGTACAAACAGGAGAAATCTGTGACTTAACAAGGTATCAGCAAAAGCACAATTCATTCCAACTCTTCTGGGTTTTATATTCCACCTCCATCACCCCAATCCAATGCAATGATTCACACCCCTCACTAAACTGTCATTTCACCAATGTAATAATCCACTGAGTGCATTTAGAACTCGGTGATTAAACTTCAATTAGATAGAGAAAGCATGAGACTATGTGCCGGAGGAGACAGAGGATGAGTGGACAATGAGCTGACTATTCATTCTTCGTTACCAGAGGCAGGGGACAGGGGCTTACCTCTGTGTCAGCAGGCCACTGGCTTTGTCAGAATGCACCATTATTTTCTCGCTGCCATGCAAAGCGGGGCTGCCAGCTGAGTTAAGGTGTGCCAGCAGGGCTGGCAGGTTCAGCGTGAATTGCATAGCACTCCGATCACTTTTATTCCACTCGCCACCATTCATCATGCCCATCCTGCATGCATGATTGCGACATCTGCCCGAACAGGGTAGAAGGGGGCATCCAAAGTAGGCAACAACAAATTCGGCTTCCTGCTTTGCTGCCAGCTATTACGCAGGAAAGCCAGTAAATCAGCTGTGACCCTCCCCACCCCATCTGACTGGACACAAGCCAGAGTTATCCACTCCTCTCTCCCTGTGGTCGGCTAATTTAATGCCTCCAAACACAGTGGATTCATCATTGACATAGACGCACACACAGCAGGGATGGGGATTCAGCATGCAGGAGAGTGGACACATTATCACCCACAAAGTTAGACTGTGAGCGACCCACTGGTCAGCGGTTGACCCCAGTAAACCTGGCCTGTGTCTCCCTTAACAGCACATACAAACGCTCACCCCCTCCCATGAACTCTATGAGCTGTGTGAGAACTGACGCCGAGGGCTGATGGCAGTGTGTGCGTCGTAGGAGGTCTCCTAACCTGACACGCCCTCACCGAAAACGAGCTTGGAGAGGTAAGAGGGCGTGCGAGGTAGCGATAATGTGCCCTATTTATCTTGTGCATTATAACATCTGGGAAACTTCTCTAAAAACAATGGCACGCATTGAGAGCTGCCATTCTGACTTTACCTTCAGAAACCGGCCAAAAGCATTTGTCCCCTTGGAATGGATAATGGACAGGCCACAAATCATTCAGGACAACAGGACGGAGGGGTGTGTGTGTGTGTGAGAGAGAAACTGAATGTATGTGTATGTTTTGTGTGTGTGAGTGTGAGTGTGAGTGTGAGTGTGAGTGTGAGTGTGTGTGTGTGTGTGTGTGTGTGTGTGTGTGTGTGTGTGTGTGTGTGTGTGTGTGTGTGTGTGTGTGTGTGTGTGTGTGTGTGTGTGTTCCCCCCTGGTATTTAACTTCTCTGCTGGCCCATTCTGCAGGGCCCCGCAGGACAAATTGCCCTGCATGGTTGTCTTTAAGAGGCAGTGCAGCGCGAGGAGAAAGGGACAGGGCTGAAACACAGGGAACAGGCCTATAAAAATTCATCACTTTGACCCCTGTGACCTCCCACTCCTGGGGGGTTACACACACACACACAGATGCACGAGCACGCACTTGCCCACCCACCAAAGCTCATAACCCTAGCTGAGAGCAGTTATTCAGAAGTGATCTCCAACCATTTTAAGATTCAAACTAGCAGAAACAGTAAGTTAAACAAGACAGCTCGAGCTACAGAAATATACTAAGCCTCCTGATCTCTCCGATTCCTTCTCTCACACATGCACACTTGCAGTGGACATAATAGCCATGGAAAAGCTTTCTTCACAGGAAAAGGCCACCAGATGCTTCATTGTGACTGTGTCTCTGTGTAAAGTAGTGGCAGTAAAAGGAGGGTGGGCTCTACTGAGGCATATTAGTCCCACTAAGAGGAGGACATTGTCTCAGGAAAGGCTCTTGACACATTACTGCCACCTGTACAAAGAAAACCTAATGAGAGATTTAATCTGAAAAACCTCCCCTGCCACTTTTAGTCAGCACTTTGAAACCAACCACGGCAGATGTCTGCAAGACTGTTTAACGCACCAGCTTTCCTTAACCTCTCAATAAGGCCATGCATACTTAAATTGTTCAATAGCCATTCATTTGAATGTTGTTAGCTGCAGTTGTTATGTTTCCAAAAGGGAGCTTTGTGATCTGAAGGAGTAGCCAGCAGCACGACGGCCATTCATGTTTCCTTTTGAAGGCCTCAGACTTTAAGAGAGCATTTATCCTGTTAATGAGAAAACAAATTCACATCCAACCGTGAAGCAATCATTGTAGCACATTTAAATATAGCCAACAGCAGTGCCATTGATAAGATTATAAACACTTACTAAGCACCTGAAAAACATTGCACTCTCATTTAATTTACCTATTCCACCGCAGCTCTAACTGGGAATCAATTAAAGGAAACAGGCGGCGAGGTAATTTGTCGTTGCTGAGTCAATTACAGAATATCGAAGATCCAATCAGTGATTGGTGATTAGTGATGCTCCAGTAAGAATGCAGCGCATGTTGAGTTCATTACTCTGGTATTCGATAAAATCAGGTCCAACCAATTAAAGAAAGTCTAATTCTGTACTCTTAAAAGATGCTGGTGCTTGGATAGCACTACATATAGGCACTATATATCTGACTCTTACACGCTGTAGAAAATGTACATTGAGATTCTTTGCGTTAACACTAATTTCACAGATGGAATATCGTATACAGGTGATTAATCAACAAAGTCAACAAAGAGCTTTTACTTTTCTTCTCTGTAGCAACTGTTGAGCTACAGAGCAGTTGATGGCTTTTTCAGGCAGGCAGGTGACCAGCTTTCTTCCTCCCAGTGTGCACTGGGAGGAGAAGACCCCGATGAGGCACAAAACCCTCCTCACACACAAAGAACATTGATTCATTTGGAGCACCACCCTTTAATTTGTTTGCACCATTTCATCTAAATGACGTGCTTGTCCGCCAAGGAGGGAGGGAGAGAGAGAGGGAGGGAGGGAGGGAGGGAGGGAGGGAGGGAGGGAGGGAGGGAGGGAGGGAGAGAGAGAGAGAGAGAGAGAGAGAGAGAGAGAGAGAGAGAGAGAGAGAGAGAGAGAGAGAGAGAGAGAGAGAGAGAGAGAGAGAGAGAGAGAGAGAGAGAGAGAGAGAGAGAGAGAGAGAGAGAGAGAGAGAGGTGTAATTCAGCCGAGCAAAGGGGGAAAAGGAAGGTATGGAGGGCGGGGGGATGAGGGGTCTTGACACCCCACCACAGGGCGCTAGGCAACCATCTAGTGGGTGGGCTTTGTGATACATTTTACCAATTTTTCATGCCCATCCCTCTTGATGTGACCCCACTCAGGGCCTTTTATGCCCCTGACAGCTCTGCGCAGGAAAACATGCTGCCACTCTGATAGCATGAAATCGGGAACAAAGACCCCCAGGGAGAGGAGAAGGGGGCCATCGAGGCACGCTGTGCTCCGGTCCCGCCTGGCTCTGGACACAAACAGATGTTAGACCAGCCCCGGCTCTCACTGTCCCCTGAAAGAGGAGGCCCTGTCGGAGAAATGGGCCTGAAATGCATTGTTTCGGGCCTTCTCTAAGACAAAAACTGGAGCCACTCCTTCTGAAAGGGTCCGGCAATATGGTAGTCACAGATAAATCACACAAGGGAGACCGAGAGAAAAGCCCATGAATTCTAAATGCGGCCCTTAATGGGCCCTCTTAAATATGATGGGATATTTGTGTGTGGTTGTGAATGTAGCCCAGTGACTTTTAATGTCAGTGGGCAGAGTTGTTTAAAAGCTCATGGTGCCAACACTGGGTTTACAGCTGTGTTACAATGAGCCCTTCTATAGGAACATCACTCTGCTGCTGACAGTAAACATTCACACTGGGAAACCTGAGGCCACGCTGTTTCAATAATCCTTCTGCTGGCTTCTTTAACAACAGCACGACATTTTATTATCGCTCATCCTTTTTGAGTTTGCAGTGGAATGAGCCAAAGCAACCAAATACCACAAGTTAAATTGTTGCCTGATTTGAATGGGAACAGTGACTGACTTGTTGAGCAGGCTGTGTATTCAGCCATGTGCAGCCATTCTTATACAAACTGCATATGCATTAGAACAAACTATTATGATTAAAATGCCAGAAGCGTAACAGAAATGGCGTGGGTGTGCATGCTTGTGCACAGTCCCCAGAGACACCATGTGTTATCTAAGCAACTACTCCATCCTTCAGAGAGAGAGAAAAACTATTATTGTGCTCTGTTTTACAAAGGCTGAGGACTGCATTAGTCAAAAATAGACTGACATCATACAAGTTGGACACTATGTGCCAGGCACAAAGAGATCCCTATCCTTCACAGTTTATGCCGCATTTCATCTGGACTAAATAATAGCATCACTGTTAGCTGCTGCTGATCCTCCCTGTGATTTCAAAGCTGACCAACAGAAGAAAAGATAAACCATCAATAAAGCAAAAGACACAGAAAGACAGCCAGAAGCCTAAGCAGGTTGTTTATGATTTAGAGAGATATCACATCACTTAGAAAAAGTGGTGGAGTGAATAAAATAGCCATACACTGAGCCCGCTTCAATCCAGAGACTCATCAGACTTTATCAGTAATTAGATCTTAAATATTTATTTTGTTTGCATAAAACTTGAAAACTACATCAAAGCTACTACAATAAGTCTGTAATGAAGGTCATTCATTTACATATGATGATAATAGTTTCCATGACATTTAATAGAAACATTTGACAAACATTTTTTCCTTCCATTATTATTATTATTGTTAGATACTGCAGAGTTGTTTTAACTCTGTCACTCTCTGAGCCAGGAGCACTTTCTACATGTTTTATTTATTTGTTGTTGTTTGTTTGCTCCTGTCACTTCTTTACTCACTTTGAAATTTTTACTGCAAAATAAAGTCCTGCACCAATATGGAAACAGTACAACTGTGTCTTTTATGCAGCACAGCAAACTTACAATACCATTTGGGTCATTCCAGAATCGAGGGACAATGTACATCCCACCCGTCAAATTTCAAATAATCCAGGAGCAAAATATTAAAACATGCGGCTTTTGTGTGAATGTACCTGTCCAGAAACCAAATCTAAAACACAAGGAGAAGAGCATGTTTGAAAATATTTTTTTAAAATACCATGTAAGTCTGGAGCTCCCCCTAAAATGCCATTTTTCTCTTGTCCCATCCACCCGATGACCAATTTAAAGCTCAAATAAAACATTTAAAATTACATTTAAATCTCCTTTTTTTGGTCTTATATTTTGTTGTTGATGTTGTAATTGTGGGAACACTTTTTCCAATCAGCATAATATTTGAATTAATAATTATTACACTTGGAACGTGTGTCCAACAGCATGTATGCAACCCTGTTAGCATAACCTTTTTAGCTGGTAGAAGAACAGTGAATCACACGATACGCTGGAATTAACATCATCAAACAGTTTTCCAAAAGAATGAATAGAGCAAAGCTATGTCCTCTCTTCTATTTTTCAGAACATTGTCATCCCTGATTGAACATCTCTGTCTCATACAACCCTGTCATGCATATTATCCGGAAAAGACAAATTCTTTTCACCTTTTTCTTTACTTTTTTCCATCAGAGAGTTTGTCCTCTTGGTCAGCAGTAACAGGTGGCTAATATCTAGCTTCTACTCATGAGAAAGCTAGTATTAGCATGGATGAGCAACCCTGTTACTGTGACTGTAGTAGGGTTAGTAATCAAGCCTTTGATGGTTTATTATCTATTATTGATGATGTAGTAGAATATTGTAGAAAAAAATGTTGACGTCCAAATGTCCTCCAATTCTGGAACATTTCACAGATGAGTAGTTCCAAGACCGTAAAAAAAAAAAAAATTCAACAGTTCTCTCTGTTTTTTACGGGTTTTGGCTCTGATTTTTAAAAAGGGAATTTACTCAATTTTCTTTTTAAATATTGCTTCCTTAAAACCTACCAGTGAATCTGGGGCTATGAGGGTTAAATCTGCAGCATTTAGTGCCTTTCCTTGTTGAATGTCCATGGGTTCTAAACACTTCAAGAGGTTCAGACTGAAACACTGCACATAATCTGCTTCAGAGAAACAGTTCGACCAAACAGATTTTTGTCAGAATGTTGCACCCTGACATAGACCTAGCATCTGTCCTGTTTTTTAAGGACCTTCTAAAGATGATTTCATGCAACAAGCATTGAGTTGATAATTATAAAATTACATTTTATACAATAAGCAATGACAATCAAGAAAATAATGAACAGATGAATTGACAATGAAGAGAAATTTTACTTGTATCAGTAATTTGATGACGTGCTGCAAACTGCTATTAGACATATTTAGATGGCAATTTGTGGAAGAAGAGAAATGTAAAAGATGACAGGACTAAGTGAAATAAAAGATAAATGATGACAGAAAGAGTGAGTGAATGCTTGGGAGAGAGAGGGAGACCCACTGGGAAATAAGAGCATTAAGAGCATTTTGAGCTAGGAAGTTGTACGTAGGAACTTTTATGTACAATATTTATGGAATTACTTTGCCAATTACCTACTTGGCTTTCAATAGAGCTTCACTACCAATAATCCAATGAAACAAAGAAAAGTAGCTTTGTACAAATACACAAAACACAGTAGATCCATAAACATGGTATAAATGTCTCCTCATACACTACCGTTTAAAAGTTTGGGATCACCCAGGCAATTTCAAGTTTTCCATGAAAACTTTATTCATGTACTAACACAAATGCACAAGGGTTTTCTAATCATCAATTAGCCTTTAGCTAACACAATGTAGCATTAGAACACAGGAGTGATGGTTGCTGGAAATGTTCCTCTGTACCCCTATGTAGATATTCCATTAAAAATCAGCCGCTTCCTGCTAGAATAGTCATTTACCACATTAACAATGTCTGGACTGTATTTCTGAGTCATTTAATGTTATCTTCAATGATAAAAAATGCTTTTCTTTCAAAAATAAGGACATTTCTAAGTGACCCCAAACTACATCTAACGACCTGAACACCACAAATGCTAGCTTGGGCCATGACGTTGGGCCACTCAAACTGCTCTACTGAGTAGACTAGAAGTAAAGAGAGACGTCTGAACCACAGCTCCAGCTGGAGAAGACAGCAGCAGCGAGGCACTGAGGGGTAACTCAGGTTACATCCCTGACCGGGACCAACCCCAGGGGCCTGCGAGGCAACATCCCCTCCCAGGCCCTGCTGGTGCCAGGCTCTGCGCTCATCCTTGGCTTGGCTTGTCACACCATCCCACCGTTGGCATGGTGTTCCCAGCTGCCAGTCACAGTGCACCCCCTCCCCTTCGCAAGCACACAATAGCAATAGCATGGCTGGCGCCGGGCTCAAACGGCCTGTTGTTAATGAGCAGGACCAACAGAAGCCACTGCTTGTTCTTCATTTGCCAGCGTTTTAATGATATGGACAGCGCTCCCATCAAAGCGGCATCGTTCAAGTTGCGCCCTCATAGCTGAACTCCTTTTTCCTCTGTGTCTTCAGCGCTGTATTCATTAGCATCGAAAGCAAACACAGAGAAGAGAGAGAGAACAGGCGCTGTTGTCTAGAGGGAATAGTCTCCCTCTATATCCAGATGGGTTATCAGTGATATAATGGGCCCTCATTGTGATAGATTGGACTCTTGTAGGCAGATAATATGTCTTTATTGTATTGTAAGGAAATATCACCACAGGCTTCACCTGTGAGGCCATAAACAGGCGGAGGTCACATAGCAGGTGCTAATAACTCTGTTTTGGCTTGCATGGTGCAGTAAATGGATTGGCTTTACTGCATCAGGACAATTAAGACAGTGTTAGGAGGGTTCTCTTTCACGGAAAAGAATATTGATTTAGTAGGCTACCACAAACCATACAAAGGATCTGTCAATACAATTTGGCTGGGCAATAAAATAGCCAAAACAACACTCCTCTTTAGTAAACTGCTAACAACCCTGTCCTGAAGAGTTATGATATAAAACTGTCAAATTAACAGTAAGAAGCTTCCCTTTTTATTTTTAAACACACTACACGAGGGTTGGCGCATGTATGCCTGTGTGTACATCTGTGACTCTAGGTGTACATGCATGAGTGTGTCTGGGAAGCAGAGGGCAGCCAAGGAGGGTCACAGTCCCCAGTGTCAGGGGTTCCACAGAACAGAGGCCCAATCAGTGCTGGCCCGCTGGTTAATGGATGGATGGCCCCAAAATTAATTAGCCTGACTAATGTAGTGTACACTTAATTACACTGGCCGCCTTTTGATTTATAGCTGGCCAGATACACACGATAGTCAAAGTCGGGCTAAAAAGGGAAAATTATTTAGCCTTTACCAGTGCAAATTATTTACCCAGACTAGGTTCAGCAGCTGGGACAATGGCCATCAACTACCTGATGAACTGCTGCTGGTTTCAACTGGAGACTGCAGACTACATGCACATGTGACAGGTTTAGTTTCCCTCCATCATTGAAATGGTGACATCTAATGTATGTAATCATGAATAAAAAAAGATAAATGTGGTACCCTTGAATGAAAACTGATATGAGTCCTGTGTAAAATCTTGTACATACATGCTGCGATGAGAAAACACATTTTTGTCTAACATCTTCCAAAAAACGGCTTGCTGTTATTACTATTCTATCCATGGCTGCATGCACCGAGTGATTCCACTGTGTGAAAAATGAATGATCTATCATGCTGCTGTGTCATTACTAGGCATTTTACAGCATTCATTGGGAGCGGGTATAGTCTAGGGCCCCACCTTTAATTTCATGCTGCTCAAGCGAGAGAAAGGACACAGGACAAAGGAAGGAAGATTGATGTCCGGACCGGCCCCATGCACTTCCTGCAGAAGCAGACAGGGGGTGCTAATCTGACTCTCTGTCCAGTCAATGAGAGGCCAGCTAGTCTAATGAAATCTGTCCATGTAGCAGCAGATCAGGCCCAATTAAAGCAGCCCCACACCATGTCATGGGGACAGTAGATCAAGTCAGCAATTAACCTTCCCGTTGGCCTCTATCAATCCTTAAATTGGAGCAGGCCGGCCAGCAGCACACAATCTCTGCAGATATTAAATTTACATTCTATTAAGTTTAATTAGGAGGGATTTTAAATATACTAGGAGTCCAGGCACAGAGCCCTAAGCCTGTCATCGACACTGCTGATTCATGGCCACACGCCACCTCCAGGAGCACACACACACTTTAACATGTGTGACTATGCACCTTTTACCAACGGTGACTGAGAAGCAGAAACGAGCAAAAACCTGTGTTTGTAGTAGGTGTGAATGGGTCAACTAGGGTTATGTGACATGGATTCCTGATCCAAATACAGGGGCTGGCACTGCTTAGCTGTGGCTGGAAAGGCTGAACATGGGTTTCCATAATGAGGTTTTAAGGGGTTAGAACAGGGTATTGCTACTTTAAACATGACATATATTGATTTCAGTCATAAGGATTTCTGATCATTACTGTAAAATCCGACTCTGTTCAATTCTAGACACAGCAGTGCTTGGTTGTATATCTACCTGCCCCAAGACAGTGGATAAAGTTCACCTTAAGACATAAAGTGGAAAAGGGCTTATTAAATGCCTTTATAAAAACAAAAGAGAGCTTCAGTTGAGTATGAGGCAGAGGAAAATAAAAGTGTGTAAAATGTAGATCAATACTAACAACAGCCTCTCAAATATCTGCTTGAAATTTTATCCAGGACCCATCTCATAACAATGATGCTCACTGCCCACTCCGTCTCTGTTACAGTACTATAGTATGTACAGGATTCTAATCCCACTGCAGCAATGAAACACTGACCTTCACCTAAAGCTGCAGTGGTTAGCTTATCAATTGTAAACAAGAAGTCTTTGCGTTCTGGACTGTGGGTTGAACAACACAAGACCACAAGACACCGGAAACATCACCTTGGGCTCAGAGCATTTTAAACAGACATGTTTGACTGTGCATTGGGGACATTTTTGTGACAAAACCTTTAGCTGAGTTGAGAAAATAATCTGTGAATTAATCGAAAGTCTAAATATTGATTGTAGTCGTTGAGGCTGACTGATTTGTATTTAGCAAGGTTTCAGTTATTAGTAATACAGAAGATATTTACCAGTATTTCTAACTGATATTCACGTAGATTCAATGTGTTTTACTGGCATGTTATAAATAAAATGTTATAATTTTTCAAAGCATGAAGTATGGTGTGAATAACATAATAATAATTAAGAAAAAAACACAATTTATCAAGTAGATTTAGATTTACAATAAAAATGAAAACCCTTGGGAGTCAAAATTCTGAATAAAACAATTAATAGAGAATTTTTCAACATTTAACCTGACTAAAGTAAATTAAATTTCATTGGGAATCGATTCAAAAACAGGAAAAATTAAATTTTTAAAAAATATGAAAAATCAAATAATCTGCCAAACCACTAAGTCTCCAGTTAGTTTCAGTCCAACTTAAAGCCTGCTCATACAGAATTATTTCAACTGTTTAGATAATTACAAGACATTAAACTGCACTTAGAAAACCAACCTCCTTTCACCAGACTGTAATATTATATTTACTGCAAAAACAGCACTGTTGACAGGCTGTTTCACTCCAAAAAAAAAAAAAAGTTTGTAATTTCAAGTTCAGACTCATGCATAATTTCATAACACGACTTCCTTCTCAGTCACATTTCAGACCTGCTTGTTCACATAAAGCACACAGGTGGCCTTTGGGATGCCAACTGTCTAACAGAGGACCTTCCTTGAAAACGGGAGAATCAGGTGTCAGCTGCAACACATTGGGGTCTGAATGTATTTGCCAGTCTGTAACATGGGCAGCATCTTTAGTCTTCTTAGCATGACTGACTTGAATGTGGCTTAAACACGAGTGTTCAATTAAATCTTGATTAAAAGACATCACACATACAAGGTAAGTGGGCCGTGAGCTTTTGTATGTATGATTTACCAGACAAAATCTTCAAAACCCCTCCTTTGAGGTTTCCTGTTTTATCAGCACTGATGCAAAGCATGATCAAGCCAAAGCATGATCAGACCCATGGGAGAGGAGGGAGAAGGTTGGTGGGGACTGGACCACCTCCAGGCTGCTCAGCCCTAGCATTAGTCTCCACGTGGCTGTGTCTTTTGTCTGCCAGTCAAAGGGCCGCTGAATGGGGGTCAATTGAAACCAATTCCCTCTGTCGGACACAATTAATGGGGTTGCCCGGGCTGTGCAGAAGGGGGGCAGATACAGGCCTTTGGTTACTGATCCTGCCGCACAAGCATGCCAGGAATTTGCCACCTGGAATTTGTCCTGCGACAATAACAAACCCACTCTCTTCCGAACCCACCTCCTTTTCTGTGCACACACGGATACATCCTAAAATACCCCCTGTCCCATCCACCCACCCACAGGACAGGATGGGTGACATGGGAGTGGCTAGTGGTTGTCCACAGTCTAGTCACCCACAATGGACTAGAGACAGAGATGAAGAGAAGTGGTGTAGCGTGCAGCTGTAGAGAAATGTACTGGAGTATTTTCTGATCCAGTGATTCTCAAAGTGAGGCCTAGGGAGCCCCATGGGTGCCTGAGAGTTGTCTCTCGTGTTCAGCAAACTGAAAAGGCAAGTAGTTCAATTTAATGATTATTTCACCCACTTATAGCAAAATTCTTCTGTAAAGCTTTTCTTTTTTGTGGGCATTTCTATCAATTGAAAAAGAAGAGAATTGTAAGGAAAGCAAAAAAAAAAAAAAAAAAAAAAAAAAGAGGGCCAGCATCTCTGTGTCCGAATCAATCTTCGGATAAGTATGGACGATCGATCCACCACCAGCCCATCTACAGTTAAGCACTTCAGTAGATGTGCACTAATTGTGCTGTTGACATTAATTGTCATTAAAGGGCTTAAAACGGCCTGCTGGCTGTGAGTTACATCCTGCGCCAAGGTTGCAACCCATTTGTTTATTGGTGACATCACAGCTCTCTCTGCCGCTAACACACAGGTCACTGTTAAATCAGGCAGGTTGGTTGATATGAAGCAGCGCTGCCCCTTTAATAACACATTTCACACAGATGACATCATCAGCCACTTTTGTTGTCCCCATCAAACGGTCAGCATGCTTGAGAAACCTTCATTACACTGGAGTTAAAATGTCTAGATGAGTGTGTGTGCGTATGTGTGGTTTATGCTTTAGCCCTAACTTCCTGAGGGGGAGATCCAAAAACCCTCCCTGCACTGCAGCCCCACCCCTCTAACCAGAGTGTATCAATCAGATTCATTTGGCCTAACAAATTGTTTGTGTGTGTGTATTTGTGTGCTCACTCTAGATGTGAATGTGTAAGTGAATGGGGCCAAGGTGCATAAGAAAGGAGCGGAGAGGGGGCAGAGATGGACACACACCGATGCAAGCCTAACACATCCCTGGAAAAGGGGTCATGACCCCTGCTGCACTCAAACAGCATTTCAGAGTAGTAGAAACATGGAGAGGGTGAGAGCTGACCTACCACAGAGCAGCAGGGACAAGACAGGAACATGAGCACAGAGTTATCTAGATTAGCTAAACAGGGGGGCACAGAGAGGCTCTGGATTATCTCATCTGATGTTGTTTTAGCTCTTTAGCTTAATGGACCCAGATACCCTGCATGAACAATGCAGTTTTCCTATATATTTTACTGTACAGAACAAGGTGTCTTATCATTGCTGTGCTGTTCAAATACACAACAGTCTATCTCTGATATAAAACCAATAATGTGACCTAAATGTGTGCCAGGTGACATTTAATTGCAGAAACTGACTTCTGAATAGCCTCAGTGTTTGCACATCTGCTGTTGCAAATTCTGTACTTTATTATCTCCAAAGCGATGCATGCTCACATGACCACCGGGTTAATGTGATCCAATTACAGCACCAAAATCAAATGTCCTGCACAAACTTTGAGGCAATTAATCAATGCTCCTGATAGATTGCTAAGTAAAAACATGTGATAAGCGTCCCACTTAGCTGGTCCTTCTAGGGAGAGGAGATGGTGATTTACTGCCTCCCTTGTGGCCGGATGGCTAAACTACAAAATCTTTCTTCTTGTGTGCCACACAGAGTGAAGTCCTTCCTAAGTCATTTGAGCATTTGAGCCCTCCATTCAGAAAGCTTTCCCTCCTCTTCCCTCTCCCCTGAATGGGGCTCTGGTTGAAATGAACAATACCCACACCTAGAACAGGCCCACTGATTCGAGGGCCATTGTGCTGGAGAGGATCGGCCAACAAGTGTCTCTCCCACTTTGTTATCACAGGACATCACTGTCTGCACGGGCTTTTATGACTCGTTATGCCACTAAACCCCCCATCTCCTCATGGAGAATGCTGAATGACTGCACTACCTTAGCTCACACCGGCCTTATTTGCACCAAGAGAAGGAGGAGAAGGAGGAAGAAAGAGGGGAGGGAGCCGGAGAGGAAGGGAGAGAGAAAGAGCAGTGAATGGCACCATAACATAACAATGCACTTGGAGGCTCAGTTGGCAAACACAGCTGGGCCAGCCACAGTGAAGCTTTTAATGAGTCATAACTCTAAAGAGACAGTGGGCTACTAAAACCACTTTTACGATATTCTCTAATATACACCAATGCAAGTGCACACACAAACACTTTATATTAGCATGAATTTGATAGTACTTAATCACATATGTACTTATGCATATAACTGTGAGCACGCTGTACACAAAGACACTCACCTCAATTACTTGCTTCGAGTCCAACCTGAAGTTAAAGTCCCCAAACACAAAATATGGCAACTTCTCATGCCGCTGGTCCGTGATCCTGCAAAACAATACAACCGCTCATCAATGACGACATTTTTAAACAACCATCACAACGTCCACGATGGAGGCTGGCAGTCTGAATGCACCAGAAAACACCCGGCAATGTCTTCATAATAAATGGAAAATATTCCGAAAGCCTCCATCTTGACAATCAGACTCCTGTGGGTGACTTTTCTAACTGCCATCTGACCTCAGGGTATTTAGTTCACAGCACCCCCTGGTGGTCTGAGCACTTTGATTGGAAGGAGTTCGCCTTGACAGAGCTTGCTGAACTGAGGAAACTAAATTTCTACAAAATTTTGTGACATTTTTCTGTGACCTGATTCGAATTTTTGGTACATTAATTTTACAGCATTCACAAATTATTATGGATGTAAGTGACAGACATTGAAAATGATAAGAGCACATCATGTGAAACACGCAAGAGGATATACAGGTCTTGCTATCTGGAAGAAAACAATTATCTATATATTTAGCATGTTTCCAGTTTTCTATGTACAACTACTGACATAAAAACAATAGTAAGAGAGATCTATAGAGCTACAGCACCATCCTTAAGCTATGTTCATGTACTATCTGCTGTACATTTCTGAGTGCATGCTAGGGCTTTGAATAAACATGCTTTAGGTTGCTAACTCTCAGCTGACACCGCAATTAGATGACTAAATCTTGATAATTCTCTTTGACAATCTGCTTTGATGGCAAAGAAAATTCACTTTGCTGAACTGATCAAAGGGAGAGTAAACTAGCTCAGGCCAAGTTCATTTATAAAGCGCCGAATGATTTAGGTCTGATCAGAGCTCAGTTATGAACATTCCAGTCCTCCAAGATTATCTGAGACAGATCTGTTTAGCGTCCCCGGACACAAAACTAAACACGGAATAGCAGACACTCCATGTGTCTGGAACAAATTCAGAGAAAACTTGAGGTGCGCTTCATGTATTAGTTCTTTTAAATCAGAGATTCAGACCTTCTGTTCACCATTGCATTTCATTAAATTAAGTTTGGGATGAATTATTCATAACGTGCATGGCACTGTAGTTTTTATTCTCCTGTTTCTTATTCTATTACCGCTTTAGTGTGTCTTGTTTCTTTGATATGTTGTCCTAAAATCTATTTGTGTCATCTACAGCATTTGGTATGTCATTGTGTTGAAAGCGGCGCTGCAACTGTGGATTAAACTGTCCATTACTTTCTGGATTCATCGATTAGAGTTTTGGTCTTTAAAATGTCACAAAATTGAGAAAAATGTCAATTCCTAAAGCCCGCGATGATATTCTGAAATGTCTTGTTTTGTCCATAATGCAAAAATATCTCAGTTTACGGTCATAGATACGCAAATAAATTCTGCTTCTGTTCTAAAATTACTTGTATTTATGCTGCTTTGATGCCTTTTAAGAGTCTTTAAAATCCTGCACATTTTATTGACACTCATGGTCCAAGTGTTTTAATGCACTAAATACACTGCTTTTTAATGTCAGACGATTCATAGAGTACAGATCCTCTATGACATGGACTCCTTCCAAATCAGAACTTCACCACAGCACCAGCATCCCAGTGCTTTAAAAAAAATGCACCTAAGCGACATATAATTAACTCCTATGCCTCATCACCTACTTAAAAGTGTCTCTTCTACAGAGCAGATATAGGAAATTAAGGTGGATGTAGTGCAGGCTCTTGTGTAATTAATGATTCAGGATGCTTGGCTCGCCATCTCCACTAATCGTGTGGATAAATCTCAGCGCAGACTTCCCAGGCACAGATAACAATATATTTATGAGGCCGTAAAGAGAGAAGAAGGCTTTTCTTAGCGGTGGGTCTCAGTCTGACTGCCTGTCGTAAAGCACAGCCACTTCTTCTCTATGAGGCAGGGAGGCAAAGGTGGCAGGAGTGAGGAGGCGGAGAACACAGCTATTATATTAAACAGAGTGTGGAAACTGACATTTCTTTAAATTAAACAGAAACTACTGTGTCTTTCTATTCCATAGGTTTCACAGCTGGGGTAAACTTAAATATGGAACAGGTCACACTTGCAGCAACACAAAAAGAAAAAGAGAATCTGGAAGCTGGGAATTGTGGTGTTTTAAAACTGGCCTATATTAATGACTTTTTTGCCAAAGACTTATTGGTATTGATTTACCCAGAATCACAACATTGTTGGGAAAAGCACAACATCATTGGAACGAGGCTATCTCAAAAAGGTTGTCCTCCCACATTTAAAAGGTGAGGCTGCTTGTTGAGCATGAAGGTATAAATTTTAGGTGTGCCTATGAATGTTTTCTGGCTGATGAAATATATGTCAGACTGACCCTTGCAGCCTTTAAGGCTACAGGGACACTAGTATTGGTATCATGAACCTTCATCATAGCAAAAGATGGCATCACTTCAGTTTTGTTTTGGGATCCACTATTCTGCAAATAACACATATCCATCCATCCATTATTTACACCACTTAAACCTCATTAGGGTCACGGGGGTGCTGGAGTCTATCCCAGCTGACTTAGGGTGAAGGCAGGGGACACCCTGGACAGGTCACCAGTCTATCACAGGGTTACACATAGTGACAAAGAGTCACACTCAAGTTCACACCTACGGACAATATAGAATCATCAATTAACTTCAGCATGTTTTTGGACAGTGGGAGGAAGCCGGAGTACCCGGAGAAACCACACGCATGCACAGAGATAACATGCAAAGTCCATGCAGAAAGATCTCAGGAAGGCTGGGACGGGAAGCAGGGACCTTTCTAGCTGCAAGACAAAAGTGCGAGCCATCAAGCCTGACACAAACCCCTCTCTGGTAATTGATTAAGCAAATAAGAACTGATCTCTATGTATCACATTTACATATTTAGAAGTATTTGTCAGTGAAGTGTCTTAGATCAATCTCACCATTTCCCCCTAGCTGTATCTTAAGCACACCGGCTCATCTATGACTTTTCTCAAACACTACAAAACTACTTTGTGCGACACAAAAGTAAGTTGCATTATTGGAGTATTTCAGTCATACATGTACAAACTCGAAACTGCCTCTGAAGAACAATACTGATATAGAAAATGTCACTCTGCACTGACAGGATTTGTTTTTGTTCCTTAGGTTTGTTACATATACTACCCTTCAAAACTTTGGGGTCACACAGGCAATTTCATGTTTTCCATGAAAACTCACACTTTTATTCATGTGCTAACATAATAGCACGAGGGTTTTCTAATCATCAATGAGCCTTTAAACACCATTAGCTAACACAATGTAGCATTAGAACACAGGAGTGATGGTTGCTGGAAATGTTCCTCTGTATTCCTATGTAGATATTAAAGTAAAAATCAGCTATTTCCAGCTAGAATAGTCATTCACCACATTAACAATGTCTTGACTGCATTTCTGATTCATTTAATGTCATCTTCATTGGAAAAAAACTGCTTTTCTTTCAAAAATAAGGACATTTCTAAGGGACTCCAAATTTTTGAACGGCAGTGTATAAAACCCCGGAAGTCTGAAGTGAGAACATTCAGCCATGATGTTGGTCGGTTATTGTGGTCATGAAGCATCTACCAGCACATAAAAACACCATATGAACATGTTAATGAGGTAAAAAAAAGTAGATTTTCACACCTCTTGAGCATAGTGCTTAGGTTATAGAGTGTGTGTGTGTTTGTGTGTGTGTGTGTCTGTGTGTGTCTGTGTGTGTGTGTGTGTGTCTGTGTGTGTGTCTGTGTGTGTGTGTGTGTGTGGGCAGTAAGTCATTAATAAAACTGGGAATGATGTCATCAGTGACTAAACATCTTGGTGCTAAGACATTCAGCTCTATTTAAAACAGGGTTAGTGGTCAGTTTATCCTGTTGGTCTGAATGGAGGGCAGTAAAGTGGCTGAAACAGGCGTCAGTGCAGCTCTTATAAGCGTGGGGACTCATGTTTTCCTTGTTCTTATAGAGAATTTACCGCATCTACTGCTGTTAGTGAAGAATACAAGTCAAACACGAAATAACTTAAGTTCAGACTTTGAATCTGTGGTAATCTGAGCACGTGCCAATCATACAATGACTCAAAAATAAAGAGATGAGAGTAAGGTAGTCACCCTTAAATAGGAATGGATAAAGTGAGACAGGGTGATCAGGAGAAAGAGAGTGAATGTGTGTTTCTCCAGAGTCCGAGGTCTTTCTCCTGCTAACAGCCATGTCTAATACCCGCAGCCTGGCTGTTTTGTCTGCTGCTCCAAGGTATCAGCCACAGGTCAGAAGGTAACACTCTGTTTACACGATCATTTCCTAAAGCACTCATGGTGACCCGCTGATGTGAAAGTTGACTTTTTTTCTTGGCCTTTGTGGGGAGAACGAAGAATTGCAACATTAGCTACAGCTGCTGGGCGTGAAAGGGTCTGAGGGTGGGGGGTCCTGAGCTTGGTGTGAGGGCCCCACCCCCCCCTCGCTGACCCTCACCCTTCGCGGGGGCCCCATTAGCCTCGTCATCACAGTTCATTGAGGCAAACTGTAACAGTGTCAGTGACATTCTCCCACAAAGACACACTCCTTTACACAGTCTATAAACATGCTTTCTCCTGGCCAATTCATCGCGCAGTGACACCCTGAAAGAGTCTCTTCACATGGGCCGTTCTCACTGAGGTTTGAGCTGGGGGGGCTTCGTCAGGCCTTCCTCGGGCCCACACAAAGACAGGGGTCAGACGCTAATTTATAACATGGCCTCGGACTCTGCTCCCAGGCTCCTTAAACCACCAGCATAAAGCAAGCACCTCACATTCTCTCCATCGGACTCTACTCCTCTTTCACACACAAACACGCCATCGTTGAAAAATCTTGCAACAAAGCCAGTGCACAAGAAAACGAAAACATTCTTGTATCCAAGACACATTCGGTATCTTAATTTCACAGACAACACATGTCTGCTACCATGTATACACAAACTACACTTGCCTGCATTTGAATCCGTGCCTTGTACACCAGCCTCAATCACTCACTGACTCCTCGTCAGATTATACGCTGTGATTGACAGCTAAACTGAGCCATAATAGACAGTCTATATGGGATTATGAGGGTGCAACTGGGGGCCATGTCACAATTATATTGACAAGATGACTTACCATAAGTTGGCCAGTCAGATTCAACTTTGCACACAATAGCTGGGCTGAGCGCAGTCATCCATTGTAAGTAAATGTTGAGAATTTGGGAGAATGTTAACATTGTGAAGAATGTGCTGGTGACTTCTTCCTGAATAAGCCAAGGGTGGCCCCTGACAGGACCTTTGACACTGCAGGACAGCCTTACCCTGGTCCCCCTGTTAGCGCCCCATCGCCTTAGTAACGCCCACCCCAACAAGGACACTATGCAGGAGAGATGTGGTGCAGAGGGGGTGCAAAGGTGTTGCAGCGGTCACACTGAGGTTAAGGAGCCGAGAGTGCTGCCAAAATGCACACAAGATGGAGAAGACATCTGGGTGTCCCTAAAGTCTGGACACATAGGCAAACATACAGGTTTTCAAGAAATGAAATTTTTAACATTTTATGCAATATATATAGATATTTTAGTTAATTTAATTTAATATACTGCGTCCTCCATAAATATTGGCACCCCTGGTTAGGATGTGTTCTTTAGCTGCTAATAAATTCATTTTTTTCTAAATAATATAGGACCATAATGAAAAAAAGAGCAAAATTCAACCTTTAATCAAAGTGCATTATTCAGTGAGGGGAAAAAAAAAAAAAAAAATCACACATTAAGAAATAATTCTTTTACATCAAATCATGTGTGCCACTGTTATTAGTACCCCTGATGTCCCCTTTTGCCAACAAAACAGCACCTAATCTTCCCCTATAATACATTTTTGTACAATTTTCAGCGTGAGAGTATGATTCTGCAATAAAAAATGAATTTATTTTAAGGCTTTCAACACATCTTAACCAGGGGTGCCAATAATTATGGAGGGCGCTGTATAATCAAATATATATTTAGTAAAGGCTGCACAGTAACTTGATGGTTAGCACTTTTGCTTTGCAGCTAGAAGATCCCCGGTATGCATCCCAGCCTTCCTGGGAGCTCTCTGCATGGAGTTTGCATGTTCTCCCTGTGCATGCGTGGGTTTTCTCTGAGTACTCCAGCCTCCTCCCACAGACCAAACATACTGAGGTTAACTGGTAATTCTAAATCGTCCATAGGCTTGAATGCGAGTGTGATTGTTTGTCTGTATATGTAGTGCTGTGACAGACTGGGTGTCCCCTGCCTTCACCCCAAGTCATCTGGAATAGACTCCAGACCCCCGTGACCCTAATGAGGATTAAGCAGTGTATAGATAATGGATGGATATTTAATAAAATAGCCATATTGGATTTGTGGAGGCAAAAAAATACACAGTTAATGATATTTCTTGCGTCTCTGTCACAAAGGTGTCTACTGATTATTTTTTGTCAGAATTTTTTAGTGAAGAGGTATACAATTTCTAGAAATGAATCTTAGACCAATTCGACATGAAATTAGAAAGCAAACTGGGTCCCAGGAACCACTACTATTAGGGCCCCCAAAAGTCACAGGTATAATGAATCATCTACATAAACTGTGTCTCATCAAATTATAGTGCTAGAGCTACATGAATTAGTTTAATGTGAAAGTAAAGTTAGGTTAAAGTAGTAGTTACTAGCTGTGTTTCTACAGCATATTTTTTGCAAGTAACTATTGCATGAGAAAAAGTGATTTAAAAAATGGCAGAATTTAAGAAAACATTCCTAATTTCAAGTAGCTTTGGATTGTTTTTTGATGAAAAAGAGCCAATGCTTACAATGGGAGACAGAAATATCTTTTTTCACATAAGTTCTGACAAAGCAAGCATTGAACTCGTGTAACTGATCAGCTGTTTGGGTGTTTTCAGTGTCCTAGTTTACAGACAGTGTGTTTTTTTTCAGTACCAGCTGATGTTGAAATATATTGAAGTTTTCCAATTTTTGCTTATAAATCAACAAAGTATTGTATTTTCTTTCACTCAGATATTTTTAAGCAGTTGGTAAACAACTAATTTGTTTCAAGTTTCTGTTATTTTATAGCCATGTGTTATGTGTATGTCACTACACAGTCTAGTTGATTAAAGTAGTTAACAGAAACAAGACATTCACAATTTTTTAGCAAAATTTTGAATTTTTACTTCACATTCAGGTGACAATTGTTTGGAATTATGACTACTGTTGCAGGTAAGAGAGAGAGAGAGAGAGAGAGAGAGAGAGAGAGAGAGAGAGAGAGAGAGAGAGAGAGAGAGAGAGAGAGAGAGAGAGAGAGAGAGAGAGAGAGAGAGAGAGAGAGAGAGAGAGAGAGAGAGAGATAAACAGGTTCACTATGAGCAGAAGGACACTGGGGCAGATTAACCTCTGCTCCTACAGGCCTCCCAGGGTGAGAAGGCAGCACAGAGTCACAGAGTGACACTACACCCACCCACAACTACACAGACACAGTAATCTTGTTATAATGGTTATAATGTACAGGATATCTGTGTGTCACTACTAAATGCATAAATACACAGTGTGAGGACTGTGCCTGACATGTAGATGTCACATACAAACTGACAGGAAGAATGGGAGGTTACGTCTGTTCCATGATATGACATGGAAGTCGCGTTGGAAAATATGATTAGCATAATACACCCATGGACATGCGCGCGCGCACACACACACACACACACACACACCTCTCGTTAATAAATTCATTCGGGCTTTATGGAGGATCTCCCTGCGATTATCCGTCCTCCCTCTTGCAGCTCAACATGTCTATTGGCTGGAAACTAGCCGGCCTTTCTCTGCTCTTTCAGCCTGTTGTTCTGGGAAAAGCCTAAAGGGAAACATTTAGATTGGAGGGCTCTTTGAGACGCTCTGACAGTTGACTGATGACCCTCCATAAAATGACAAAGCATCGCTGTGTGGTGGCCAGTGCGGCCCACTGCCTCCCCATGGGAAACTAATTGCTTTGAATTGTTAACGGCAACATTATTTTTCTGCCAATCATTGCTTTTCAATGCCCCGAAAATGAGCATGAAACAAGTCCTTTCAGCGAACAAAACAGTTAAATGTCCCCAATGTTGATCAAATTAACTTCGGCACTGTGACAATGGACTATATTTGTGTGAAAATAATGGCGTGCCACAAAGGACGCCTTTATGCCAGGATTTCACAGTTGTAATGTAAAACTGTTCTCCCCTGAACCGGACCAGCCGCTCTGAATGGGGGTTGGAAAAAGAAACAAACTCCAATACACAAAAGGGATTTTTTTTTTAAGGAAGAGTGGAAAAAAAACCTGTTGGTTTTATCTCATGCCATCATTTCAGTGGCTCATTTAGCAGCTCATTTTCCATCCTCTATGGAGCATCACTGTCATTACATTAGGGGCAGAAATGAGCAGTTATGCTGGAGTTTCACTGCATACACATGGCTATCATCTTGTCTCTTTACAGCTATTCCTTAAAACTTAAAGCATTTTTTAATCATTCAGTTGACCAACACAGAAACAATTAAACTTTAACATAATTAGAAAACAATGATCTCCCTACATAAAGGCTAGCTGATTCTACAAGGTAAATACTGCCCGATGCAGCCTGGAACGCAAATGTGCACTTTCAAAGGACAGGAAAACAAGCAAGGGATGCATTTCAAGCAGAGCTTTGCTTTTCTCTCATGGAAGTGGCCCACACATCAGCGCAGGCTATAGAGCAGTGCTTTTTTGATGTGACTCAATAGTGAGGTCTGGCTAGCTAAATGCTGTTCCTTCTCAGCATTGTTCCCCCGAGGCCTTGAAGCACTTTGGAGATAAACACTGTTTAGCAGTTAAAAGGGCCACAGAGGAAAAGGCTTATCAGATGTGTTCTCAATGGGCTGTAAGCTGTATTATTAGGCCTGGGCCCCAGATAAGGTGGAGGCAGAAGTTTGATGCCCAGCAGCAGAGGCTCTGTCTCCAGCACCGTCGTGTGATCAGGCTCCTGTGCCGGCTGCCTCATGGATCTCAGCTGGTGGTGTGTTCAGCAGAACCCACAACCCCCCCCCCCCCCCCACCCCCACCCCCAGCCGTGAGCTGCTCTCCCATCCCGCAATGAGAGATTAGCGCTCAGAGAGAGAGAGAGAGAGAGAGCAGCGAGAAGAGGGAAGGAGGGGGAGCTTGGCTTTAGATATTCCCCCTGTCCCCTTTCCTGCTCTGCTTCTGGGGGTAGGAGTCAGAGTTAGGACAATAGCCAAAAAGATGGTTCCCAACCAGCCGCTGAATGGGAACACTGTTGGTGGTAGCGCTTCATTCAAAGCCTGGCCCGGGCACATTGTCCTCCCAGATCGGCAGAGGAGAATGGAGTTTGCTGGTGGCTGCCAAAAGGTTAGCAGCCTCTGTGAAAGGACCGACCCATTATTCACTGCCCTTTACAGAGCCCAAGCACCCTTTGTGCTCCTCCTCCCTTCCCTCTGCACCGCCAGCTTTTTCTCACTCCGGTGCTCCGGATCTGCGCCCGACGGCTTCCCCCAAAGTGAGCGAGTGAGGCGCGATGCCCCCACTATTCCACCCCTGCGCGCCTAGCAAGGAATGCCAGGGGAGCTGGAACATACAACAACCTGCCCACCACCACCTTGCCTCAGCACCACTTACCCGCTCGTCCCCACCCCGGTCAAAAGAGAACCTTTAAATGATATGGCCCAGAAGTAACTACACAGCTACCATCCACGACACAAGGGGATTTAGAAGGAGGGAGCGTGGAAACTGCCACTCAGCCAACACCATTTCAATTCAGCACCCTCAGCCACCCAAGTACAACTCTAAGACAGGGGGGCCATTAAAAATAAATCTACTGAAAAAGCATGAAAGCAGAGGAAACAAAGAAAACGCTTAAATACAAGCAACAACAGAGGCCCTTTTGAAACTTAATTATGTCAATAAATCCAGGTAGTTACAATGTAATATAAAAACTGCAAAAGCTGCTTTAGACCTAAAAAACCTTCCACTGTCCTGTCCAACCGCAGGCAAACTTTTCCTTCACCAAAGCAAGAAAGAGGTAAAAAATGTCCTGGAAACTACGGCTCATAATTCAGGCACATCAGAGCGCCTGGTGATAATGTATGCCACCTATATATATGTGTGGAGTTATTCAAAATGGAGGTGCAGGGGAGTGGCGTCGAGCATTCTTATGTCATTTGAATGAGAGGTCATGAGCTGTGAGGCTGGTACTAGGATTCTATTCTGTGTTAGCATGGCCAGGTAGTGAGCAGAGGTCGTACTGTGCACTCTATTATCCCACTGCACTGCAAATGGATATCCCATAAATCACATTAGCGTGGCCTATGGACGGGTAGCCTGGAAATGTTTGTATATAGACTGGCTTTTCTCAGCTCTGTTAAGAAACCTTCACACGTACTGGGTCATTCCAGAAGTGGAGGACACTTTATATCCCACCCATCAAAATTTCATATAATTTATGTACAAAATACTAAAACATGCAGTTGTTGTGTGAATGTACGTGTCCTGAGACCAAATCTAAAAAGAAAAGAATGTTTGAAAATATTTTTTAAAACACAAAGGGTCATCATTGTAACTGAGAAATTGTTTTCAACTGATAAAATAAAAAGCTTAATTAATAAATAACAAAATAAGCCTGAAGTACCCTTAAAATGGCATTTTTTTCTCTTGCCCCATCCCCTTGATGACCACACTGAATCTCAAACAAAACAGTTAAAATTACACCTAAACCTCCTTTATGGGTATTATTTTTTTCCTTGTCTCTTGTAACTTTATGAACATTTTTTTAATCGACATATTTTAAATAATTGTTATGAATAGAACGTGTGTCCCACAACAACCCTGTTAGCAAAACCTTTTTAGCTGGTAGAAGAAGAAGAAAACAGTGAATCACACAATACAATGGAATTAACATCATCAAACAGTTTTCCAAAAGAATGGGCTCTCTTCTATATTTCATATTTTCATAACATTGTTAGCCTTGATTGAATATCTCACTCTCCCTCATGCAACCCTGTTTTGCATATTATCAGGATAAGACGAATTCTTCTTTTTTTTTTTCTTTATTGTTTTCCATCAGTGAGTTTGTCCTCTTGGTCAGCAGTAACAGCTAGCTAAAGATCTAGCTTCTACTAACACTAGCATGGATTAACGACCCTGTTACTGTGATTAGAGTAGGGTCAGCAAACAGCAAATAAAAATGCTACCATTGACGTGTAAGCTGAGCCAATCAAGCCTTTAATAGTTTATTACCTACTACTGATGAATATGTAGCAGAAAATCGTAAAAGAGAAGGATTATTTTTCAAACATTTTGAAGCCCAAATGTTCTCTAATTCTGGATTGACCCTACTATCAAGATTCCTCAATACCACTGCATGCATGATTAAAAATGTTAAACTGACTTAGGCTCAGTTCTGTTGCTGTTTCTGGATCTGTTTGATTAAAAGACGTCTAGCAGAGAGATGGCGTGCAGCAGCAACAAATACATTTTGATCAAATACTTCTGTGTACTATGAAATAACCATTTTTCATATCTAGTACAAAGTTGTACAAAGTAAGCCAACATGGCTGATCAAAAGGAAGTGTGAAAAATGAAAAAGAGTTTGAATATGCTCAGCTAACATCACAGCTGTCCAATTAAGATTCATCATTTGGTGACCATTTGGTAACTATCAAACGGATACTTTGTGCTTGTGAAGATGGAATTCAGACCTGATTGTGACACCAGACCCAAGACTAGAAGTCCTAAAATCATCTACAGATGCAATGATTATTTGATTAACCCACTAGTTGTCAAATATCCAATTAATTGCCAACTATTTTGATAAGCGATTCATTGGTTTGAGTAAATTTTGTGTCGTAAATGTGAATATTATCTGTTTTTTCTTCTTCTATGTGACAGTAAACTGGATATATTTGAACTGTGGACAAAACCAGACAGAGAATGTCATGTCGGGCTTTGGGACACGCTTCACCATGTTCTGACATTTTAGACAACTAACCAATCAATTACAAAATTGAATGTAATGAAAGTAGTCCTTATCTGCTTCCCTAAAATCACCCCTGTGGAGGTCAGGAGATTTGATGGCACAAGAATTTGGGGGAGCATTTTTTTTAAAATATCTTGCTCTGACAGACAAACACTCGCTTCCTTTCCTCTGTTGGTTGTGGGACAATAATAAAGATGAGTGTGGGATCACACCACAAAGAAAAACAAAACTGAAAATGCTGGAAAGTAAGGAAAAAGTTAGAAAGAGGGACAGAAAAAGAACAGATAAAAGAGACTTGGGAGTTCACAGAGCGTGTAGTGAGTAAGACCCCCTACTTCTGCAGACAGATGTAATCCCACCAAAACCTTCTCGGCTGTACCTCTGCTCAAGCTCACAATAAGCTGCCATTACAATATCAATACAGGTTCTGCCATGCCAGAGAGAACTGGGATTTGTGACTACTATCTACTGCCTCTTTATAGATACACAAATCACATTCTTTACACACCCAAAAATAACTTGGTATTCAACATTTCTCCCCAAAATATATCTGTTTGTATTTATTCCTGTTTCTTTTAGTCTATATAAATGTTACCTGATGAAGATTAGAAATAATTGGATTCTTTTTTCTGTCACAGCAAGGTGTTGGCTTCTTTTAGTAAGAGTTTTTGGAGTGCAAAAATTTTACAGTAATTTTTGTTATGCTAATCGTGCATAGTGTGATTAGGGTTTATAGTAAATACTGTTAGGCAGGTGAATGTTAAATATTACTGCTGAACACTCTGAACCCTGAAACCAGCCAGCAGGATTGAAAGTTGTGCTATCTTTTAAAAATATATATATAAATAAATCACCAAAGTTTTATCATTTATCAAAGCCGGACACGAAATTAAAAAAACCAAAAAAAAAAACCCATCAGATTTTCAACTTTCTTTTCTTAAACTAATAATGAGTGTGACATGTCGTTTCTTTGGGACAGTTAACCAAATCTGAACCTAAAATCATGATAATAAATTAAAATCTTCTTCATTTAAATATTCATAACAAAAAGATAATTAATGATTATAATAGCTTGTCCAAGAGTCAATAAAAAGGTACTTTAAAATTAGATACTAAAAGAAAATCCACTTTCTTTTGTGTTCTTTTTTATGATTTCGGGCATTATTGCTTCGATATATTGCACATACACCTCTCTCTACTTGTAGTTATGGCTGTGCTGTTTTCATGGACACTGCAGATGACAATGAGATCACAGTGAGTAAAAATGTGACAAGAACAAAAAATGTTAAGAAACTGTTTGGGGTTCAGAGGACTACCTTAATTTAAGAGTGCAATTAAGAGTAAAATGTTTTATATAAAATGACTTTGCCTCTTTATAGTCATATAGCAATGACATTTGTTGGCAAGGTGTGTTGATCTTAGAAAGAATATAGTGGATAGATTAATATGTCAAAGGAGAAGAGCTGGTGTCCAGCATGTACCTGTCTAAAACGTATCCCAGGGCCTTCTGCCTGGTCCCAGAGTAGACTGAGGGGCTTTTCTCCCAGGCCACAAGGTTGGAAGCATCGTGGAAAAGGTGGATGTTGACCAGATCAAAGGCACTGGGAAGAAAGAGCACACTGTGAGCGAGCTTCTTCATGTACAACATCAAATACGCAGCACAGTATTAGCCATGTGAGGTTTAATTAAAAGTGAAAAATCTGTTATTCCCAATGAGCTACTGAAACATGCACACTATCGTTCAAAAGGTTGGGATCATCCAGGTAATTTTATGTTTTCCATGTGCTAACATAATTGAACAAGGGTTTTCTAATCATCAATTAGCCTTTCCACACCGTTAGCTAACACAATGTAGCATTAGAACACAGGAGTGATGGTTGCTGGAAATGTTCCTCTGTACCCCTATGGAGATATTCCATAAAAAATCAGCTGTTTCGAGTGCTCAGATAGCTCAGCTGGCTGGGCGGGCGACCCATGAGCGGACCTGCAGTCCCAGATGCAGCAGTCATGAGTTTGAACTGAGCTCATGGCAATTTACTGCATGTCATTCCCCCACTCTTCTACCCATGTTTCCTGTCTCTCTCTCTCACTGTCCTATCTAATAAAAGGCAAAAATGCCCAAAAAATAAGACTGCAAAAAAAAAAAAAAAAAAAAAAAATCAGCTTTTTCCAGCAAGAATAGTCATTTACCACATCAGCAATGTCTGGACTGCATTTCTGAATCATTTAATGCTATCTTCATTGACAAAAATAATTGCTTTTCTCTCAAAAATAAGGACATTTCTCAGTGACCCCAGACTTTTGAACGGTAGCGTAAATATCATCGTCTGTCCTGGCAGATTAAAAGATGACATGCATCAGATAAGTGGAGCAACTTCTTCATCTGGACCTTCGATCGCAGCATGCTGGTTAAGATACCACTACAAACACTAATCTGCTTTCGTTCACTTTGTCCTGTTGGGGAGAAGCAGGGCAGCTCACCTGCAGATCCTATCAGTCTGGGGTGTTTTGTTAGCACGCTGCTTACAGTGCAACCCAGAGGAATTGATCTCATCTCGTGGGATTTATTCTACAGTGACATCCTGAACAAATGAATACATGAATGACTTTGACTATCTCTGGCCTGATCTCCTATTCTTCACCAGCCCCTCTCTCCCTGCCGCTCTTGTCAAACGTCATACCCCTATTAAATGCTTACCGTTTCAGCTCTTTAGTTCTCATGTCATCCCTCTATTAGATTACAATCCTCATCTTCCAGCCCCAACCCCCAATCCTCCCCAACACTGGAAGCAGCGTTTGTATTCAGCCCATACAGGTTCAATTGTATGTAATGTTTTTTGTCATCTGTCATATGCAACCGCTTACTAACGTGGTTACGTCTAATCAAATCCCTGCCTGCTGCTGCGGCACACTGTCCGGAGAGGCTTCGTCTGTGTAAGTCACTCTGTGTCTGTGCTGTCAGTGATAAGCTTACGGCGGCTCGAGGGTGAAGTCAGACATGACTGACGTGGTTAGATCTTCATCTCTAATCACATTGATATAGTTGTAATGATTCAAGGTTGAATGGTGATGAGGTGGGACGTGTCATTGAAGGGGCCTATTAATAAAACTCACCAGTCAGCCAGGGCCCATCGAGTTCTGATGAATCCCTTTCTGGACCACTTGCACTGCAGAACAGAGAAGCTCAATTTAGCATGACAATGGTAGAATTTGACATTGCTAAGGATTTACCACAAGGCAAATCAGAGCTAGAATGTCAAATGTTTCACAGTCAAGTCACAATGTCTATCATCTGGGAGTATAATTCAGTTTTTTTCAGTACTATCAAAAATTGCTCAGTTCTCTTTACACCCTAATTGTAGGATTAAGACAAACAAACAAAAACACTTTGAAATACAGTTTTCTTTTACTTCAGCTTGAATTTGAAGCCACTTCTAATTCACAACATTTCAGAGGGAATAGAACTTCTTGCTCCACTAAATTTACAGTACTGAACACAAAAGAATGTAAAGAATTGCTCTAAGTTGAACAAATATAAAATCGTAAAATATATTCACAGTGAAAGTCACATTATTAAAATGCTGTTTACAGCTTTTATCATCCATTAATAACATTAAAAAAATATCAAAATGTATAGAATAATCATAACACCACTCCAAAAAAAATCACTGTTGAGATAACTCATAATTTAAGTAAAATTACAATTTTAAGTAAAAGTGAAAACTTCATTGCAGGACAGTTATTTGCAATTGATATTTATTTATACAGTGTGATGGAACTGCTGCTACAGGAGGAAAGATTTTAAATAGATTAACCCGTCCACCTCATAACTGCAGAGCAACAGCAAATTTTTCACAAGTGGTAAACAATTTGAGGAACATTTCTGTAAAAATGCCAAAAAAAAAAGTTTATTTCCAGGATCTCATTTATGAGGATTTGCTGCTTTCACTTACATTGTTTCTGAATTTATAATGAAAAAAACATCATTAGCGTCAGCCCTCACCTATGAACACATTCCTGATAGATTTTCATAAAAGTGCAGTTGTATTTTTTCAGGCACTTCAGAGGGTACTTTAAAATTCCCTGTCAGCTGGTTTGTAACATTTAAACGTTAAATGAACGACTTCAGCAACAGAATCTACAGTCCATAGAGGGGAAATCTTAGAACATTTAAAATAGATTTAAATGGCACATATTGTTCCAGAGAGAATTCAAAATAAACATGTATGTACAGCATGTATATAGACATGCATGTGAATACAGACAACCAAACAGACTCACCAAACCTACACTTGACATGCAATAAAAGCAGTCAAATACATAGAGAAACAGTAAGGCATCGAGTCTGCTTTTAAACACTGTTAACATTGGAGTTAATGCAATCTGGCAAAGTATTTCAGCAGCTGGACCAGAAAAACTAAAAGCTGCTTTATCAACCTCTGTTTCAACTCTGCCGGCCTGAGCTTTAAGACTTCTGATAGGTTCATAGTGAGTGAGCTTTAGAGCAAAGCCACTCAGAGCTTTATCGACCACAAGTTAAAAACAGGAGCTGATCACATCTGTCCTTCCTCGTTTGGAGTCTACTCACAGTCTTTTTGGGTCGAACAGTGAGGAAGTAATTGGAGTAGAAATAAATGCAGCTATCTGGTTTTCTGCATCTGCCTGCGGCTAAAGGCCAAAGCAGTCTCTCTCTATGTTTTTAAGGATTTAAAAGCAGTTTTTCACAGTGGTGTGACTGCATAATGTTAGGTCTGAATCAGTTATGACACTAGAGCAGGGGTGTCAAACAAACGGCCTGTGGGCCAAAAGCGCCCTGCTGAAGGGTCCAATCTGGCCCACGTGGTGACTTTGCAAAGTGTAAAAATTACAGAGAAGACATTAAGTGCAAGTTGTCAATTTGCAAAACTGTAAATTTAAAATCATTTCTGGACCTAACGTATCACTCAGTTCCAGTTACCTGTGACTAAATGTTGTGTTGTAATGTGTGAATGGTAAACTGAGGCATAATAGTGTTGAAAATGCACTTATTTTTCTGAAGACATTTCAGGTTGTTCATAATGTTCTGTATATTTAAAAACATGTGGTCTGGCCCACCTGACATCAAACTGGACTAGATGTGGCCTCAGAACTAAAATGAATTCGACACTCCTGCACTACAGGTCAAGAATCTGTAAAAATGATGAGGTTGTGATTATACTACCCAAAACTACAATTGTGATATGAGTCACAATTTTAGTGAGAACGGCCATTTTTTCCCCGTTCTCACTGCAAAAAAAAAAAAAAAAAAAGTTATGATGATGTGATTTTTGCTGCCGTCTCCACCAGACAAGCAAGCACATCCTTCCGGGGCTTCTCTGTAGGTTGATGCTAGAGGTACGGACCCGTACCCGTAGCATCTGTGCTAGAGGTACGGACGTGTTAAGGTCACTGAAGATAATATTTATGGTAAGGGAAAGTGCCGTATCCGTAGGCCACAGGCTACGGGTACGGGTCCGTATCTGTAGACACTACCTTCATTTAAAGCGACAAATTATTCCTTTTGGACACTGCACTTGGCCGTACTGCGATTTTAAAAATATTTCAATGACTTGTACAGCCCTAGATAACAGTGCTGACATTTCTGACCTGTGCAACACTTCTCTGGTCAAAAGAGGCCAGTGAGATCACTCAGTGTAAACATCTAGTATCTCCTGTTTGATCACATCCCACCAGCCTTGAGCTAATTATCCAATCACAAGCCCAAAGATCTCCCTCAAACAGCACATGATTCACCGTGAAGCTGGTTATTAAATGAGAGACAAATTGATGTTGTGAGTGTTCCCCTTCTGAATAGATAAATAAGTCTCTTTCCCGCAACCTCTCTCTTTTTCTGTCTATCTCCCTCTGATACCCCTAATGGGGAGTTAACTGCGGTGATGAATAAACTAATTATGGGCCAGGTCACATAATTACAAATTGACTAATTTTATTTAAAAAACTCAGCTGCAAATTAAAGGGCTAAGAGGTATTTGATTGCGCCTCACATCCTTCAATCTGCATTAGTACAAGATTAACTGTATCAAATTGAATTACATTAGCATACTTGAATTAATCCATACTGCCTCTGCAGGATGTATGGGCCCAATTATAACTCGCTGTCCCAATATTGTGACTTTGAAAGGAGCAAATGGAATTAGATATGAGTGTCACACTGGAGAAAGACAGATTGAACATACACTTGAGAAATCTGTTTGTTTAAACTGAAGGAATATATTAAAAAAAGATAAACATAAGCAATAAGGCACGAGCAACTAAATCCAGCAATCACACACAGAATATACATGCGCTTTGAAATGCACATTACTTTGTTGCATAAAAAACCCATTAGTGTGCTGCTCGTGTTTGTCAACGTAAAGTTGAGGAAAGAAAGTCTTACGGGAGGATGAGGAGGGACGAGATGAAGGGTGGGTTGGCGGGGGGGAGGAGTTGCTCAGTACCCGTACGAGCTCTGACTGCCGCCAGAGACGTTTAATCTCGATTTAATTTAAAGAGCCATTAACTACAATCGCAGCATTAAAATCCATCACTTTCTTGACACCCGGCCCCAGATTGCCCCATTTCCTCCACATATGACTGATTGACCCCCTGCTTCATCGCTTGCTTATAAACACGCTCACACACACACACACACACACACACACACACACACACACGGGGCAAACACACAGTCGACCGTCACAGCAAAGCGGTGCTCGCATCCACGTACTCGGACAAAGTGAAAACAAGAGCATCTTCGTCTATTCATTTCACCCAATTTAAGTGCTTTTGTTTGGTAACGCGAGTCGAGTTAAGATGATTATCTCACGCAATCAATCAAAGTGCAGAAGAAGAGGAGTGTCCTTCGCTATTGGCTGACATGATGACATTATGATTTGGTTGCTACAGCTGATACCGGAGCGGAGATGATGACACAGATGCTGTCCAGCCCCATTTAATCTCCCGCTGAAACATCATCCTCATCACCACTCCCCCTCCGTCCCCTCTCCACACACACATTCACACATAATGCAAAAAAAAAAAAAAAGATGTTTTTAACAGTTTAGAGTTCAGCCCAAACACTTGCTGTGTCGCCGTTATTTCTGAATGGAAGGCATTTTGGTTGAAACGGATAGGTCACGTGTAACAATATCATATATCAGGTGTGGTGGCTATAAAGAGTCAATGGGGGGGGAGGGGTGATGGCTGGAGTCGAGGGGCAACGGTAAAAGGTCAGAAAGGCTCAGGGTGACATTGGCTGACCTTCCACAGGTCACCGATGGCGTCTCCGCCCATGACAGTGATGAACGGCGGCTCCACACGGGGTCACTTCCATGGATGTTGGGCAATATACGGACTGACCGCTACACACACACACACACACAGAGGCGATGAGAGACAAACAAAAAAATATTAAAAAAAAAAAAAGGGGGGGGAGGAAAAGTCAAACCCATCAGATGTACTTGTACCTACTGCATAAAACTCTCCAGCTGTGTCCAGTGGAAAACTACGCTCCTATAAAATGTCAGACGTGGCACGACACACACACACACACATGCTCAGATACAATCACACTCCCAGTTCTTGACCAAAACACCCTCCTGCCACTGTTTCTCGGTCCATCCCGTTTGATTCTCTGACCTTTCTTATATTTCAGCTCAAAGTCCGACCCCCATAAATAATATTATGGTGGGGTGATGTTCGGGAGGGGGGGGGGGGGGTGATAGAAGAGCCCAGGATGGGGGGGGGTGTTAGACAAAAGCCCAGTGACAGAAATGCACTGTGAGTAATAAGTAATACACACAAACGCTGATTGATTTGAGCCCCAGTAGACAGTCACATTTATCTTTATTCCATCATCCAAGGGGGCCATCAAATAACAGCAGGCCCTCGCTTACGTGTGTGTGTGTGTGTGTGTGTGTGTGTGTGTGTGTGTGTGTGTGTGTGTGTAGGGGCTGGTTGGATAAAGACGTAACACAACCACAGATAGCGGTCACCGTCCTTGTCATGATGCAGGAATGCCCTGAGCTCGAAAAATTCACACAGCAAACTGAACAAGCCGAGAGGAAAATGACGCGGCCCAAAAAGGATTTCCACAGTAGCTATAAAACCAGCTTCCTGAGCCTTCTGTACACCAAAAAAAAAATGAGTGAAGAAAGCCTTCATTTCGCTTTCGTTTCAACATTAGCCCCTCGTTTATGAGCTCCTTGCAGTCTCATGGATCACGCCTGTCACAGAAAACAGCATCTGTGTCACAGGTGTCTTGTCTGGTGATAAACGCAGATAGCTTTTTACAAGCAATGCCAGTTTAAATGACTTCATCTCCTTAACGTACGCATCACGTCGATGAATTACGTGTGCCGTTTAAATCATGAGGAGAAAAACATGAAGGAAGTTAACTTTCATCAGGGGCAGAACTTGAAAGTAATCACAGCCCCGTATCAGAGCTTACTACAGGGGGCACTAAAAGGGTATGAAAAGTCAATGCTTTTATGGACACGCTCATGGTGCCAAACAACAAATACAAACTCATATGGATGTTGATCTACAGCCTGTCTGCTATTTTCTTCCTTCCTCTTTCTTTTTTTCCCCCCTACGGTTGTGTAAAACAATCAATACCAAGGGCACATTAAGGTCTGGGTCGTATACTTTATTTATATAAGGCAATGACAAATCCTTATGATGCAATGGTTTTTGGAGGCATGTATTGCTGTGCCAAACAAATAAATATATTAATTCCCACTGGGGAGGTGGAGAGATTGACGGAACAACGGGAAACGACAAGCCGCCAAATCCATCACGGCGACCTTTCAGAAGGAATGCGCCCACAATTTTGTCCACTTCCTTCTTATTCAGCATTTCAATTAATGTCCCTGCTTCTCTCCCCTTCACTTACAGCTATAACTCAAGGTAGGATTACGGAAAGAACCGGGGTTTTGCATATGGAGAGCTTGTCACTTAAATCAGAATCAAACTAGGAGGAGAAACGGCCATGAGCACAAACTGTGAATGTAAGTAATTTTACCCAATATTTTATTTCATGACACTGAGTTTAGTCACTTTTAAAAGCTGAAATAGAATCGACGTGATTTAGGTTAAACAAATAAATACTATTATTCCGGAAAACAATTTCTAATTGCTTCTCTTCCCGCACTAGTTGGACATTAAAGATTCCATATTGTGCCCTTTTTGGGAAATTAATGAAAGTCGTACACGTCCCTAACATTTGTATTCACATTTTTAGCTCACGATACCGTAAACATGTTTAATTTTACCATGACTTTATAACCCCTTTGTTATAATCCTGACAGAGGGCAGTTTCACTGCTTTCTTCAGGAAGAAAACTCTCTCTGCATCTGTGATTGTTAAAGCAGAGCTAACAAAAGTGAATGTGAGGGTAAAACTACAGCATTTTGTCACTTCTAACCTTCTGTCTGAACAAGCATTTACACGGTCAACGTGGCAGCTAGTTAAAACGTAGTCTTCACTGGCTGCGTTTGAGTCACTAGTTTCACATTCGTTCAGTTGTCTTGACAACAGAAACACGCATTTGTAAATATTTTGTATTAAAATACAGTATATGCTGTATATGTGAGCACGGTCAGCAGGAGAGACGCTAACAGGACTGACACCAGCTGAATGCAGGTTGCACTGGAGCTGCCCAGTTCCTGTTAATTTGTTTCAAATCCGCCTTAAAATTTCCAACATCGCTGAATGTCTCTCAACTTTCCACTTTCCACAGAGCTCGTATATGCGAGCATATGATGAAAAGTAATGTTAACTGCAGCATCATTAGCTGCACTCCGTGTCAACAGCAGAGCAATTGTGCGTTTTGTGCATTGATGAAGCTTTTTTAGAGTTAGCAGCAGCAGCTCTAGAAAGTAAACAAATCTGGTGGTCTGCAAAGCAAGCAGTGGGCGGTGAGGGGTCAGGATTATGCTCATTTTTAGCTGGACAACTACTATCCAGTTTCTACATAAAAAATGGATAAAATTATTACTATTAATAAAGCTGGGGGGCATTTGTGTTCCTGGGGGCATAGAGCAATGGCAGCACTAAGCTACTTCATACTTTCATAGTATTTAATTTATACCTCCCAGTTTACAAAGTACACAGACCACAATGACATGGATTTAGCGCACACTGAGCTGAAACAATAGATCTATTAACTGATGAGTCGACTGACACAAAAAAATGTGCTTTTATCTGCTTTATATTTTTGCAAAGTCTGAGCTCTTGATGACAAACAGACTAATCTCAGAAAAAAATTTGGCAGATGAACGGATAATTAAACCAGATGCAAAGACGCTTGTGAGGGTTTGCAAATTGTGAACTCTGATTCATGAGTCTGAATTCTCATACAGCACTCAAGTGCACTGAGATGTAGTGAATGACATCTTGTTTCTCCGTTCTAAACACACGGCTCTCCCACCATGATGTCATCACCAGTGACACTTTATTAATGGGAGACTGTAAAGGTAAGACACATGCAGGGAAAACGCACATCTGTCTCTGTGGCTACCTGAGCTGTGTGCCGTCGCTGTCTAACCTTCCTCAGAGGATCCCGGCTGACGACCTGGATGATTTTTAAATGCATCGTATTAGCACTGAAAATTAGCTATGCGAGGATGTAAACAAGACGCCTGCCCTCTGTGTCCTTTTTGATGACTTTTCACGATGCACTTTGAGTATCTTTCCACATTTGTTACAGTGACTGGTCTACATATCTAAGGTGGTGTGATCCAAAACTGAGCAGCGGGTTTTGGACTGTGTGCAGCGTCCTGTCCGGTCCAAGATCCCCATGTAATAGGATTCCTCAAAGCTGCAGATGGATGGCAAATCTAGGCGGTTTCATCTACTAAAAGAGGGCATAAATCACCAGCGGAGGAAGCGGGGACGAGGCAGGGGTTATCACCAGTCTGCCTCCCTCATGAGAGCTTTGCATTAAAGCATTAGTGAAATTAATTCATCTTTCATAAGAGGTTTGAGCAGTATCTGTGATCTATGATAACAACCAATTTCTCACTACGGAGGGGCCGTCGGAGGTGGGAGGGAGGGAGGCAGGAGAGAAAAAAAAAAAATACTCTGCGACCCTGATAGACTACACAAATCTGCTCTTTTTAAATGGGCTAACATTATCTGGAGTGCTGCTCTCTGGAGCATCATCCCAGATTCATATCCCAGCCGGGAAAGAGGCATAAATCACCGGGCAAAACTTTTCTCATCTGCCCCCCCACCGCCACACACACACCTCCTTTCTCTCTACATCACTCGCCTCATCCTTCTCACGGTACGCCGTGCCAGGTTTGTTTTGTGGTTTTCTTTGCTTGTCCTGTTAAATGCAGAACAATGCTTTGCTGTAATCATTTTAAATGGCTTTGCACCTCAATCAGTGTAATTGGTTTTAGATCATCTCTGGAATGGGAAAGTGGGGAACCTGAAGCTGTTTGGGTGTGTGTGTGTATGCATATGTTTGTGTGTATATCCAGGGTGGCTCAGAGAGGTGGGGGTCCTGCAGTGTGTGAAAGAGACGGAAATTGGGGGGAAGTGTGTGAAAGGGCCGTATCCATCTGTTTTGCATATATTTGCGAAGGCGGCCGTCGGAGCATGGTTGACAGATGAGTGGGGAGTGCGGGGATGACACACGGGCGGTCGTGCTCTTTATTACTATATCAGCACAGCTATGCTCAGCACTCCGCTCCCCCTCTGACGGCACACCACGCCGAAACCAGAAAACCGAACACAGCGGAGTGAGCAGAGAATTGCTCGGCGGGACACGGGAAACACAACGAGGACGTTCTCTTTCAAGATTTGGGTCCGCTGGACTGATTTGTCTTCAGATCAGCCATGTGTCAGCTGGATTTCCCTGAAGTAGAAAATAAATGTGACCGTAAAGGAAAAGGAAATATAGATGCAAAGAAAATGAAACGGGTTTGAGAAAGCAATGAGAAAGAAATGTCCTTTTTAAATAGAGATTACTGAAGTTTGGCACTGGAGATACAGCATTTTGCATATGATTTGCACTTCTTATATGTAATATTAAATGATGTGTGGCAGAAAGTTTAAAAGACGGTCATTTTGAATACCCCATTAATTACTTTTTTCCCATTTTAGAGCTTCATCAAAGTCTCGTCAGATTTCCTCCTTTCACTGTGATTATAGTCAGTACACATCTCAGCTGTCACTCATCGCTCAAGTGTGTTTACTACAAAACCCACCTCAGGAAAGTAGTCCTGTGGAAACTTCTCCTTCTCCAGCGAAGGTGTGCTTTCTAGTGTCTCTGAGCAGGTTTCCTTCCCCACCACCTTCTTAAATTTCTTAGCTGAAGAGGAGAAGGAAGGTGGACAGGGATTGAAAGAGGAGGGAAGGGGGTGGGGTGACAGAGACAAAAAGAGGAAGGAAAACAGACATTGTTACAACCATGGAAGGTTCATTTTTGGAGACCCCATGTGTGAGTCTGAATCTTTTAATTGCTCTGACAGCTGGAGCCACTTCCTCAGACAACTGCCCCACCTGCTGGTCAGAGAGAGGAACATCTGCATTCAGCACAAGAAACAAGTGGGAGATGTAAAGAAGCTGTGCCTGTCTTTGATCAGACTGGAATACTGCTGTGGATTAGATTATACAGATTGTGTGTTCAAGTAACATTCTCTCATTGTGTGCACTTTGTACATCATCTAACGGCAGAGGTGTCAGACTCATTTCAGCTCAGGTGCCACATAAAGCCCAATTTGATCTCAAATGGGCCGGACCAGTAAAATCACAGCATATTAACCTGTAAATAACCACAACTCCATTTTTTTTACGTTGTTTTAGTGCAAAAAAGTGCAATTCTGAAAATTTTCACATTATCCTTTTCGTATGAACAACCTGAAATTTCTGAAGAAAAACTAGTGCAATTTTAACAACATTATGCCTCATTCTTTCATTCACATATTGAAACTTACAGATCAGAGTTTCTACAAAGGCACAAAACATTTATTGTCAGGTATCTGGAACTGCATGATATAGTAGATGCAGAAAGTATTTTAAATTTATGATTTTACTAATTTACAATTTGCAGTTAATGTCTTCTCTGTGATTTTTACACTTCAGAATCATCCCACGGGCCAGATTGTTTGCTGAATGTTTGACACACCTGATCTAAGGCATGCAGTAGATCTTTATATAAAAATAATCTAAAGACTTGACATGATCAGATTGGTTGGATATTGCAAGCTAGATGTTGGTACGGTCATAATATCATTACAACAATCTGTTGCTGCACCTCAAATTATCACTGGCCAGCTGCGCTCTACAAATATTTCAAGAACTCATTCTTGGCAGCAGCGTGTGTGAGCTTCAACGTGCACTCTGTGCTCACACTGACAGTTAAAGCAGTTTCATTTAAATAGCCGAAGAATCATTCTGACAATATCATATGAGAACTAAATTAACACAGAGATTGCAATTTGGAACAAATCTGATGATTTCAAACCTTAAATTTCTGTTTCATGTACAAATCTACCCGATAAAAAAAATGCTGTATGTTCTCATTTAAGAGGTTTTATTGTTTACATTTTGCATTAAAACGTACGAGAAAAAGTTAAAGTGGATACGGTGAAGGTTGAAAATGGCACATTTTATGCCTTAGGAGGAAAAATGTCAAATTACGAAAAGTCACACTTTGATTTGATTCCAATTTTGTTCAAAACACTGTCAGTGTTTCGGTGAATGCTGTACTGTTATGCCTCTCATGTTTGTTCAGTTTCAATCTCTGCAAGAAGTATTTCACAGTTCTCAGAAACATCTCTTAACCCTTTGATGCATACGTGGGTCAAAATGACCCGGTGAGGTTGTTTTCTTGCATTATCTTTGCAATGAAAAGCTTTTATCACTTAATTTTCCAGCTATTCCTCAAAAAAAAAAAACTTGTTCTTGATCTCATTCCGTCTACATTTTTAAGTTACTTCTTATATTTCTAAAGAAATTGTAATATTTGTATTACTACCCCAAGCTCTTTATCACTGATAATCTCATACAAGAGATATCATGCACAAACTTGGAGGGATGGAGTGCAGCAATAGCTACAGGAAAAAATGTCTACAAAATGGATGTTGACATTCTTCTAATGCTGTTATGGATAATATACTTATTTTTCAATCATCAAAATGTTCAAAAAGTGAAAAACAAACATGTTTCAAACATTAAATCATTCTTGCGTGGACAGAAATATAATACAAAACATAATAAAAACAATTATTCTTATCCAAAATGGCAAAAATGGTATAAAAACACATTGATTCTGATACAGATCATTTTTGACCCACTTATGGAAGAGTGTAGGGTCCAATCAGCCGTGCATCTAACAGTTAATAAGCATTCAACTAGTCTTTTTACAGGAAATTTGTTGAGCTGCCACAATGGAAGAACAGATGTAGGCTACATAATAAAATGAATGTGGTTTGAATTCCATTTAGCTGCTTCATCTGGTATTGTGTAAATATCTGCTGTGGGAAAGAACCAACCGAGTACACAGTAGGTCCAGCGGGTCATGTGATTATGATTTTAAATCCAATCTAAAAAGTACGTGTAGAGTGGTCCTCTCCCCTGTCGACCCGTCCCCTGCCTTCGCCCTGTCCTTCACTGGGGGTAACTGGTGCTAATGCTGACTTGGGTCTAATAGGAAGCGAGACGCCTCCACATCTATATCCCTTCTTTAATTAGCGCGGTCGCTGGACCCCCAGGCCCTCTGACACTGCAGGCTGATGAGACCGCTGTAACTGTCCAATAACTTGCCGCACATCATTACTGCAGGCCCGAAATCGTATGAATTAAATCCTAATATTAATAAGCATTACCATTCTGTCCCGCTCCCTTTACATTATCCTCAAAGCCAATCTTAGCTCCTGGTTTTTGATGGAAGCAGGAATAGCCGGCAAATGGTTGTGTGTGATATGCAGGAGTGGGAGAACGGGGCGCGATATGAGGATTTCATTTCAGGACAGTTGTGATGATGTATGTGCGTGTTGGATAGAGGAGGGAGGGTCTTACCTTTGAAATCAAACTGGTAGATGTTTTTCAAAGACTCGTGGATAAAGTAGAAACTTCCAAGAGCCTGCAAGAAGAGAAGACGCTGAGATTTTTCTGGCATTTTTATTATACTTTCGTATTTTACTTCACAGATGACGATGAAAACTTGTTTAGTAGCTACATTTTCTCACATTAGTTTCAAAGATCCCTGATATGAAAACGACCGACTCATAAACTGGACTGAAAGTGAAGCCAAAACAGCATCTCACACACTCTACGGCACACTCCACAAACACTACACACCATCAGCTACACAACAACAGGTGCACCGTGCTCTCAGTACAGTACACTCTCCTATTCTGGAGTCCTCTAATGTGACGAGTCAACAATTTGAGCTTTCAAAGGACACATTCAGATGGACTTTTCAATGAGCAAAGATCAACTTCAATAGGCTTAAAATCTTAATTTTCCCTGTGAACAATCAGGAAACTTTCCCAGTCAGTGGCCAAGCCAATCAAAGTCTGTGGGAAGAAGTGAGAGTGGTGCAGAGGGGGATTTGATGCGGTTCACAGTCCACTACACTGCTTTCTGTTGGCCTCTTTACATTTAGGGCAAATGGAGCTCAAGCTCAATCCCCTGTGTCTTTGAGATAGCAGACCTTTGGCTCAGGATAATTCTGAGTCTCCTTTCTCCACTCAACGAGAGAGGCGGAAGGTGGCGAGCAACTTTTCCGATAAGGAGCAGAGCGACCAAATTAAAATGCGAGTGAGTGGAGTGAGAGAAAAAGACGAAGAGTGAGATAAGAAACACGGTGACAAAGTTGGGAGGTAACAGGAAAAGGGCAGCTCAGGTACAGTAAATGAGAGATGAGTGATGTGGATGGAAGGCTGTGATGAAAAGGAGGAGGAGACAACAGGAGGGGGGAAAAAAGGCTTGAGCCATGAAGGAGGATTTAGTCTTTTCCTACGTTTTCCCATTGAGGCCGGGTGCAGACTCCTCTCCTTCCGACATGCTGGGCGAGAGTTTTGGGCCCGGCCCGGCCTCTGCATTATTTATGAGCACGGGCACATCTTGAGATTAAACATTTGCTGATTTGTCAAAAGCACAAACATGAGGTCCTGCCCATCTCCTTGACATATAAGTTCAGCCGACAGAAAACACTGTCGCACATTTAATTGATGAGAACCGCGGCGGGGGTTCGGGTCACCAGCCGCTCCCCTCCCTCCGTCATTCCCTCTCCTGCTCCGACGGAGGACGGAGGGAAGGGAGAGGGAGGAGGAGGGGGGGGGGGGGGGGGGGGGTGCATATGAGAGGGGACGGCGTTGGGCGAAGGCAGGACTCAAGGTCACAGCTTCCCATTGCGAAGAGGACGGCTTCCAGGAAGACCCCCTGCACTTATTTGTGCTCACTTGTCTTTATGTTCTCCTTCACCTTAAAGTGCCAACGACAGACTTGCAGACAGAGATGGATAGGAAAACAAGGCCGGGGATGGAAATCTGGGCTATTTGTCAAAATGTGCCACTATGCTAAACTGCTGCTGTTTGTGTGAATATTTCAGCGGGTAGTGAAGTAAAAATGACCATTTTGAAATATCATTACACTCCGGAGGGAAGAAGGGTGCATGTTTCTTTCTATTTTAAATTAAACTGAGGACTTGTATACGTTTTGCCAAGTCAAAGTACTGCTACCACTTGATCTACAGAAAATGAACAGTCAAAAATGTGTGATTAATGTGGAAGCCATGAAGGAAAACCAGCTAAAAGATCCCCATTCAGACATGAGTATTTTTTCCTATTCTGCGCCTTACAGCAGCGTGAACTTAATGTGATTGATAAACAGATATAAGTGTTTTACAAATGATCAGGATCCTTATTTATTTCACCGATTCCCAACAATTCATTCAAAAATGCACTGTGAAGGTTTCAGATTGAAAGGTAAAGGTTGAACAATTATTTTAAAATTGAACTCTTTATTTGAAACACTGAAATTACCAAATAGTAAGGTGCTTAAAATGTAAAAAAAAAAAAAAAAAAAAAACAAAGCCTGCATTATGCATCATGTCTGATCCAGAGTTTAAAGTGTTTTTTTTAAATAAATTCCTGCAGTCTTATTTTTATTTTATTTATTTAACCTTTATTTCACCAGGAAGTCCCCTGAGATTAAAAATGTCTTTTCTGAGGAGACCTGGTCAAGACAGCACACCATTTCAGAGAATGTAAAATGTACAGTATAAGCATATAAAAGCAATTAAGACAATTCAGAGATAGAAATAAGAAATACTGAAACAGGTTCAAACAAAAACTAAAGAAGGAAAAAGAAAAAAAAAACAGATCAGGAAAAACAGTTGCATACATGAACGACATTTTCCTTTAACTTCTTTATGTCAGAGTCACACTTTTGATTGTATCTAACGTGCTAATGACAAATCAAATATATAAAATCTCTTGCAAAATTAATACTAAGGTAAGGTTCCACTTATAAAAAATAAAAATCACCTTACAAATGAAACTGTAAAATTCACAGCCACATATTTTCCCAAAAAGGTGCAGTCCTACACACTATTTAGACCCTTCTGTTGTCACCTGATACACATCAGCAGTAACAGCTGATCAACAACAACAGATAAATGTTGAAAAGATCTGTTTTAATCCAACAAATGGCATTTCAACAAAGTTTTGTCTTTGAGTTTGTGTTGTTTTAAATTTGACACAAAGGTTTTCATTTCTACTGCAAGTGTATATTAGATGCAAATATCAGCTATCGGCAACAATCAGTATTGATGCTGGTAAAAAATAAATAAAAAAAAAAAAAATCAGTTGACCCCTGCTGCCAATTAAACAAAAAATAATATAGAGATTCCACCACAGGCTCCGGGAAATTGTGCCATTCAATTTCATTTCTGATTTACTTAAAAAAAAAATCTATTTATTCAACTAATAATAGCTACTTAAAAAACAACAAGTGGATGATTCAAACGTGCACTTTCATTTGAAACACCGTCCCTCTATAGGCCTTCAGTGGCTACGACTACTAAAAACAAAATTAATATGACATCAAACAAATCCTCATGAATCAATTATCAAATAAATGATAAACAACTATGCTTAAGTGGCTATCCATGTAATCGCAAAAATCTACTTAACCCTCCACCCTAATAAATATTCATTTGACACCGGGGTTCAGAGCCCAGCAGCTGCTGCTCTCTCTCCTCTCCTCTGCCTCCCTCCTGCACTCTTCATGAAGAAGCTATTATATTAGCAGGGCGCAATTAATCCATTTGTCTCTTTACATGACAGGCTCCAAATATTCATTAGGGTTGGACTGCGCTGACAGGCCATGCTTATCTTTTACCAGTAGCTTTACAATGGCCTTTGTCAAACGTATGTTTGTCACGTCCCTCTTTATTGATTAGCTGCCAGATTCACTTGAAATAATTAAAAGTATATTTTACATATTTATAAACCCCACTGCCACAGCGGCTACTTAATTTTCCATTAGTAAAATGCAGTCTATTAAGTGCACCATGAGGGCCGCAGGGGAGGTAAGGGGAAATGAGTAATCACTATAATTGTAGACAGAAAGACAATAACCGCGCCATAAAAGCTGGGGTTTTATGACTCATTCTGGCAATGCTATCTCTTATCACAAGTCATATTGGCTACGCCGCTCACAGATAAGGGCGCACTGACACAACGGCGGCTGTGCTCGCTCTCCATGTGCATGTGTGTGTGTGTGTGTGCAGCTGACATTTCCAAAACCCCAGCAGATACGGCCCGAACAAGTCCCAATAGACTGGCTGCTGGAAAATAGAGACTTGAGAGCTGCAGTACATAGCCTGCATACTTTGCTCCGCTGAATGCTTTATCGATACCGGGGGCTGCAAAAATTAGTTCTGGCCGACGAAGAGAAGCAGGAATTCTGTGACCCGCGAATAGATTTTCTGCGTTTAATGTGAAAAATGAGCCATAAAGCAAACATAAAAGTAATAATTTTCTTCAAGGTCTCACCTCCAATCTGTGCTAAGGGAGAGTGGCCAGTCCCAGGAGAGCTGACATACACACACTCCGGTGTCATCACAGTGTCACTGTACAGCTTCAGAGGGTAATGTTCTGCCGTCGCCCGGCGGACACCGCTGCAGCCTTATGGGTTTGTGGAGCATAGCGATGAGAACGGTTTTATAGAAAAATACACGACAGAAAAAAAAAAAAAAAAAGTCGGCTCAGCAAGGGAAGCTCACGTAAATAAAGCTAGTTGAAACAGAGCGTGAGTGTCTAGATTACACTGCATGCTGTTCCGGCCTGTAATTCAATACAGAATGTGTTCTTTAGCTGCAGTTAAATGTTCAACAGTGCAACGCTTTTTGATTTGAAATTACAGGTTGTTGTGGTAAAACGAGTTAGGACCTCCCCATCACACCCAGGGATGATATTTGTTCAGAAAAAGGGCAGGAAACCACTGTTACGGTCCTTTTATATTTTAAAATGGATCAGTGTAAGAAATGAGATGACTTAAGCTGCAGTAGGAGGGCTGCACAGCGGCTCGGTGGATAGCACTGTCAGAAGCCAGAACATCCCCGGTTTGACTCCCGGCCTGGACGCATTGAGTTTCCATGTTCTCCCTGTGCATGCGTCGGTTTGTTTTGGTACTCCGGCATCCAAACATATGCGATAATTACAAATTCTAAAGCCAGGGTGTCCCCTGCCTTTACCCTAAGTCAGTTGGGATAGCTCCTCTGACCTTAATGAGGATTAAGAGGTTATAGATAATGGATGGATAGAAGTTGCAGCAGGCACAAATTTGGAAAACAGATAAACAAAAACACCACATCTACCAGATTGTGGATTTTGTTGCCATCTTTTCTGGTTAGTGAAAAGAAGAAAAATTTCCTCATAAACCACTTAAAAATAACTTCAAAGATTAGTATGGATTTTTCCCTCAATGATACAAAAAATATTGCTGATTTCAGCTTTACCTGAGCATATAACACTGCTACTATCTATTTTTCCTCTTTTTGGATGTTTTCATGTATAGTACCACCACTTACTCATTTAATCTGAAAGTAAATCTTACTTTCTGATCTCTCTCACTGCCATCTCATTTCTGAATTAAACACCTGCAGTAACGTTCAAGATTAATTGCAGTTTGTATCTATACTAGTAAGATATTCTACATGAAATACAATATATGTTATAGCTGCACAATATACTGTAGGAAACGCACTGTGAAGCAAATTACTTCAAACATCACGATACAACTCATTTTCCGCTTGATACAAAAAGAAATTGCAGTTCTCATTTTTCTAATCTACAGGACAAATTTGTCTCAATAGAAAATAATCTACTTTGACTTAAAGGTTCCTGAATGCACCATGTTCTGATTGACTTTATTTACAAGAAGCAAGAGTTCTTCGACATGATTTGGCCGTTAAAAGAAACAACATATACAGAAATAGTTCAGCTACAGAAAAGATGATGTTGACCGACGTTGTGGCCACTAGGGCTTGCCCGAATAGCAATTTCTCGGCTTCGGATGTGCGGCCCGATTAATGACGAATCAATCAAATCAAAACAATTTCTTTCACTGTTTAATTCAGCAACATGCAACCAAAGCAAAACATTTCAGTTTGATTGCCAGGGCTACACCATACGAGAAATCTTCTAATCTTTTTTTTTTTCCCTCTTTCTTTTGTCTAAATAGAGTAATAAACAGAATATACAAGCAACCTGGCTACATTTCTGGACTTATTTTCATATCACAGCTTCAAATATGCACAAATCCAACCACAGATTTTTAAGGCCAGAGACAATAAAAGGAACCTGTAGGGCCAACACACCAAGAGTTACGCTACATTTCCTTATCTTTCTGTCTGATGGGCTGAATGCTGGTGTTCCTATAAAGCCAAACTACCAAGGTCCCGGACCTCAGTAATAACTGAAAAATAATCCAGAGGTTGTAATAAACCGTAATTCTCCTTTAACAGTACCTCCAATAAAGTGATGCTTGCACTGTAATCAGGGTTATCTCTGTATGGAGGCTACGAGCTTGTTACAGCCGCCTCAGAGAAATATCTCCTCAGGGTTTTCTGCAGCATTTTGCCTTCTAGTCAGAAGAGACAAAACGGGCTGTTTTCCAGTTTATATCTCATTGCTCAAAAATCCCTGGGGTCTCCTCATCCGTCAGATCGCGAGTGATACCACACTTCCACATGGAGCTGCACACAGAAACATAAAACCAAAACACACACACACACACACACGCACGGTCTTATCGGAAAGGTCAATCAGATATGCTGTCATGAAGAAATGGTGTTGCGATACATCAGGCACACATGCTACGTCAAAACAGCTTAGAGGAGGAGGCACAGACATAAGCTCTGACTAATAGGTGCATAATATCCTCATTAGTCACTAAAGACCAGCAGTCACACATGACTAAATTCTAAACATACTCCAAATCAAAGTGTAAAAGGCGGATCCGTCAGCAGACAATAGAGCAGCATGCTGTGTGCTCTGACAATCCACATATCTGTTTCAAGATCAGCCCTCAATGTCCCAGCGAGGGACCCATTGATATGCAGCGTCCGGGGCTAAAAGAGCACCTTCACGGGAGCCTCGCTGCACAAATCTCCGATACTGCACAAACAGCCTGTTTGTCATCCCCAGGAAGAAAAACACCCCGGCACAAAAGTGAGCAGCATCAATAGAGATGGCTTGCTTTTTCAGCCCAGAGATACAGATGGAGAAGCCTTAGTATTTTCTACCCCTCCTGAGCCCACCACCCACCCCGGGCTGCCATATGTGTTTGCCAAGGCCCTCTCCCAGTGCCATTGATTGAGTATTCAGAGTATTGAGCCACCGTGTCTATTATTCATCGGCTGCCTGGAAGGCCTGACTGGATACACAGACAAAACTCTCATTAAAACTTCCTCTGTCACTTCCTGTGATTTGAAAGCGGCCCGGGTGTTGGAGCCATCCGTCACGTCCTGAAGGAGCCCTTGTCTCTAGGGTGTGTGTGTGTGTGTGTGTGTTCTTGTACTTGCTACACTGTGAGTACCATTTTCTGCATTTAACTATCAAAGTGAGGACATTTTTACAAAGTGAGGACATTTTGGCCGGTCCTCACTTTGAAACAGCCATGTTTGAGGGTGAAGACTTGTTTTTAGAGAACAGGTATGAATTGAGGTTTGGTTAGGGTTAGGGTAAGGATTAAGTTTAGGCAATCAGTTGTGATGGTTAAGGTTAGGGTAAGGCTCTAGGAAATGCATTACGCCTATGGATGTCCTCACTAAGATAGAAGTACAAACGTGTGTGTGTGTGTGTGTGTGTGTGTGTGTGTGTGTGTGTGTGTGTGTGTGTGTGTGTGTGTGTGTGTGTGTGTGTGTGTGTGTGTTGAGGCCATAGGTAAGGGACAAGGAGAAAGAAATAGGGTGTTCAAAGATGTACAAAGAGGAAACATGTTCATGCAAATTTACTCACTTATTCCACAGTAATTAAGATTTAGTTTAAGCTTACTCTTCTTAATGCTCTCCCACGTCCCCCATGAGACATCATGTGCAAACCTTGCTAGAAAATTGGTTTACATGGCAAAGCAGGACTAGTATTGATCCCTTACAATTAAAACAGGAACTGCAGAGCCTCCATTCTGATCCTGGCAGGCCACCTGAACCTCATTCTTAGTGGCTACAGCCAATAAGACTGACCTGCGGCATTAAAATATGGTCAGACGAGCCCATTTATACTAATGTTTAGCTCACAAATCCATCAGAACGTGGAGTCTTCCAGCCAGATTAGCAGCCTGCAATGTCAACTAAATCAAATTTGATCTATAAATCAAATCATTGAGCTAAATTATTTTTTGGCCCAATAAAGGAGCTCGATAAAAAGTCAGCAGATCAGATCAGATTGTTTCCGTGAACTGCTATGGAGAAAGGAAACTAGGCTGCATAGCGTTATCCAAAGGTGGTGGTATGTGCTACACAGCGGGAGACAAAATCAGTTTTCCTCACAAAGTACTTGCTGCCTCATGTAGTATGCACACAATTAAGCCATACTATTTTGTTGCAATACTGCACCATAAGATGTGAGCGGGGCTGCTCAGTGGTTTGCACTATCGCTTCGCAGCTAGAAGATCCCCAGTTTGCCCCCAGTTCTATGTGGAGTTTGTGTGTTCTCCCTGTGCATGTGTGTTTTCTCCGGGTACTCCATCCATTATTTATGCACCATTTCATCCTCATTAGGGTCGGGGGGGATTGGGGTCTATCCCAGCCTGCTCAGGGTGAGGGTAGGGGACACTTTGGACAGGGAGAACATGCAAACTCCATGCAGAAAGATCCCTGGCCCAGGCTGCGACACGAACCGGAGATCTTCTAGCTGCGAGGCGAAAAAGTGCTAACCACCGAGACACTGTGCAGAAGTCCAAAAACATGATGATTAATCAGCAGAGTTATTCTTTAACGGCTGACATTGGACATGTTTTGTGCTGTCTTTAGATGAAGACACTGAAAGAAGCAGAAACAGCTGATAAACCATGTGAGCTAAATGTCCACAGTGTCAGAATTTATTGAAAAAAAAAAACGTTTCTGTCACTTGTGCTCAATAACTTTGTCTTTTAAAAGTCAAACACCACCAAGCAGGAGAAATTCTTTTTTTTTTCTTGCAATATTGGGGAAGTTTTCAAGAGCATTGTCATTTCCATTGACTTTTTCAAACGCAATAATTGAAAACGTGCAAAAACCATGATGTGGAAACAATGTCTGCACCAAACTGTATAATGATTCATTCAATAGACAGCAAGACGTGTCACTCTCAGCCACACATGTCAGAATGTAAGTCATCAGGATTCCTCATCAAGGGAGCAGGAACATCTGTACAGAAATTCATTGCAGTCCATTCAATAATTGTTGAGACATTTCACTAAACGCCAAAAAAAGACAACTGTCATGGAGGAGTTCTAGGAAAAGTTTGGGAAATCACCAAAATCAGTAAACTTCTTATTCTATCAAGGTCTGAATGAAATTTCATGGCAATCCAGTTGTTCAGTCTGGACAGATCACCATCTTGGCTGTATTTCCCAAATCTAAGTTCCATTCAGTGTTTTATTGCCTGTCTATTTCAAGTAAACCCCCAGTGCTGCATGGATCAGCTATGATATCTGCATTTCTGCTCTGGTGACTCTCAGGGCTTTTGGCAGAGCGCTTCCGGGGTCCCACTTCATTATTCTAAAATCTCCCAGAATGCAGAGCAACACACGCTCATGATTGATCTCAAAACCACTGATTTTATTTTCTTTTGAGGAAAATATTATGGATGGGTCTAAACAAGGCATAATTGGCCAAACCCACGGCAGCGCCTGACCTGCCAACAATCCAGACCCACTCCCAAGGTTGGCTGCCTCCCTGGGAAATATTGTGCATTAATTTCATTTAGTCTCCCCTCCAACATTCAATGGTAGAAGTTAATTAAATTGCTTGTCCATTGTGTTCATCCACTTACAAAGTTAATGATATTGTGCCGGGGAATTAAAGAGCGTTTTATAAAGCGCACGGGATGGAAGCTGGCAGGCACTACATTGCCCGGTTGAACCCTGTCAGTCGGCGGGCTTCTGGACCCCCTAATTAGCGGTGAAATGGATGCTTCCATCTGCCAATTTCCTGCCACGCTCATCAGTCGTGCAGTCGCTCCTCTAACCTGCCCGACAGAGGGGTCTAAAGCAATAAAACCATCACAGCAATGACATTCAACAAAAAAAGAAAAGTGAATACGCGTGTACATGATATGACTCAGACTTTAAAAGAGCTTCTTTACAATTCTACTTTTTTTTTTTTTCGCTCTAGATCACATCACTGGCTACTTCAGCATAATCCTGATGGAAGAGTTTGATAATTTTGTTAAAAATGTTCGATACACACAGTAATAGCACCTCGTTTCTATTTTCAGAGCGGTCTGAACATATGTCTTCTGATAAAGCAATAAGAACGAAAAGTGGTGGCGCACATTTTGATGTATGCTTACAGGAAAGGTACCTCAATCCAGTATTAATTGAAGGAAAAAAAATCATTTCAAAGCATCATTTCTGCCCGGTTCCCAATTTCCAGTAAGGCAGTAGTGCTCTGTTTACTAGAGAGAATGATTAATGCTCATATGTATTCCAGCTGCGTATTTACTAATACCATGTTGCTACTTCAGCAGCTTTTAACGAGGACATAAAAACAGAGGATCAAAGTAAATGGGATTACACCTGTGGGGGTCTGGGCCACTGGTGACCTCTTAATGAGGCTGGGCAAAATCATCCCATGCACGGCAGAAAAGTGTGTATAAATTCATGTTTAAATAAATTAAATGGAGGCATGGAGAGGGCATTTTGTTTGCAGCATGACACAGGTGCAGCTAAATATGAAATGCAGCCTCAGAAGCAGAAAACTGACAAATAGTACATCCATCCGTCATCCATACACCGCTTAATCCTCATTAGGGTTGTGTGGGGCTGGAGTCTATCCCAGCTGACTTAAAGTGAAGGCAGGGACACCCTGGACAGGTCACCAGTCTATCACAGGGCTACACATAGAGACAATCAGACTCACATTCACACCTATGGACAATTTAGAGTTACCAATTAACCTCAGCATGTTTTTGGACTGTGGGAGGAAGCTAGCCTAGCCGCGCTAGACAACCCACGGCAACAAATTTAATTCTCTGCCAGGGTGGGTCTAGTTACCCTTCATAAGGCTCGAGACTGGATTCTCCTAAAACTGGCCGGACGGATCACCATGAAGTGTAGAGTCAGAAGGCGGGCGTAACTAAGTGACGACAGAGGCGTGACAATTCTGACAGAAACAACCGGAAACAACTAGCCTAGCCGCGCTAGACAACCCATGGCAACGAATTTAATTCTCTGTCAGGGTCGACAACAAAAACGACAACAGTCGTTGAGCTCCATTAGCACAGACTCTGAATAATCTTTCTGTTAACATGTCTGTAATATACTTGAGCTTCACCCATTGACTGTATAAATAAGGCTTCACCGAACTACCGCATCCTCTGATTTCCAGCACTCTAGGAGTCTATTCGTTGCGCTGATTGGTTGTATACCCACCCAATTGCTGCAGAGGGATTTGATAGACAACCTTTTAGCCCGCCTCCCTCCCTGTCGAGCGTCCCTAGACCCTTGTGCCTTCAGAACATGGGTCTAGCAGGGCTAGGCTAGGAGGAAGCTGGAGTACCTGGAGAAAACCCACGCATGCTCAGGGAGAACATGCTAAACTCCATGCAGAAAGATCCTGGGAAGATGGGGACGCGAACCAAGGATCTTCTCGCTACAAGGCAAAAGTGCTAACCATCAAGCCACTGTGCAGCCCGACAAACAGTCCAGGTTTCACAAAAGAGCTCACTTGCATATCTGCTACACTTGTTTAAATTCTAAGACTCTGGACCTGAACATAGCCTAATTCTTCAACAGTTTGCACATAATGTTGTTCTTACATGTGACAAAGACGTGCTATTCAGCCTTTGAAAGCAGTTGTTCACCATCTGCAGGTGGTCTGAAGGTGACGGAAATATATTTATAGCCCGGTCTCTGCATTAAAAGCTGGATGTTTAGAATTAGAAAGAAGCAGCAAGGGAGACCGAATGAAAGACAGAAACTCCTGAGCTGCATTTTAGTAAGTGTAGAACCCTGCATTTCTGGAGCTTCATCAATACTGGGGACTAAATTCCAGGATATCTGAGATGATTTTTTTTAAATGTCTCAATTAAGTTTTGTAACTTTATGGAAGAACAATTCCTGAGATTGGCCCCAGGCCAGAAAAAGCTACAGTACTGTACATTAGAGCTGCACAGTTATGGCCAACATGATAACCACAACTATTCTGATCAATATTGAGATCAAAATTATTTATCAGAAGTCTATCTCCAGGAGGCAAAAGAAAAATTTGTCTTCACGCCTCACTTTGCGGAACACCTGCTTATCGATACACGTTATAATTTATCAGTGTTCACAAAAGTTACATGTAGGACATAGTAGACGCTAGCCTGAAATAATTGGCTCTAATGTCTGATTTACCCAAGTGGGAAGCCAAAATAATGAAGTACTATACAATATCATTAGAATCCATTGAGACTGAACAGCACGATTGAATAACTGTGTAATAATCAAATTATTAGTCAATTTAAGATTAATCTAAAAAAGCATCACAAACAGTCACACAACATACACATTTTTCTATTGAGAAGTTCAAAAGTCAAAAGCTTTACAAATCTGTATAACATTGAGGTCAAGCAAATCAGTGCAATATGTTGACTGTCATCACAGGTTTGTCGTTTTTCTTTGACACATTTCTCCAACTGAATATTCATTTTGGTTAAAGCGGAGTGCACGGCACGAAGGTCAAGCACGGTCAGAGATAGTCTGAAAGGCCTGTCACTGTACCACAACACAGCTAAAGATCATTTAAAGGGATAACAGAGAAAAATCTTTTCTTAGCCTACAGAGCAGGAGAATAACACGCAAGGTCCTGCAGTTTGTTAATTTCACCTCATCTCAATTCATCGATACTTTATATATTTTCCAGTGCCTCACCAGGACCTTGGATGCTAATTATGCTTATAACAGTGAGGGTTTGAATCTCACTAAAGAGCAACGTCACAGACTGCTCTCATGCTGTGGTGAGTTGATGCTGACTAGAGCAGTTTACCAAAGCAAGCGGAGCACTTTCAAGGTCACCAGCCCTCATGATTTATATCAACCTCAGATAAGACTGCTCTGTAATTTCATAACTTTAATAAAGCTCAGGTCAAAACACTGCAGCGGATAATTTAATCAAGATGCAAGCACAACTAGCACTAAAACAGGATGTAACATTCATTCAGCAATTTATGTGGGACTAATACACTTCAAAAGGGACATTTTGTAATGTCTGTCCCTATTAACAATGTCAGTTTGTAAACTCTAAGTGTATCATACATCTGCAACTGGGCATGAAAAGACTTTTTCTTATGCTTGGCACGCAATCTTCAAACAAACTGTTGATCTTAGAGGTCAGCATAAATAGCCTGCTTCTTTAAATAACTGCTGTCTGGGCTTGACAAAATCATCATTTTAAAAGGGGATATGAAGATGATGAATATTTGCTTTATTAGATTGTTCCTAAAAGTGAAAAATCAAAGTCTGAACAATTGAGCTATCCATTAGTAATTAAAGTGACATTACCTCCTCTCTATTTTCTCAGCCCGCTGCTTGGTTGCCAGAGCCATTATTCAATTGTTTCGGATGCCGGGGATACAACGTCTTTAATATACTTATGCTCATTAATGTAAATCATATTTGGCTATGGATGTCCAATAATCAAAAAGAATATTTCAACTTGTAATTCCCCGTCTATAAAAAGTATTCCCATTAGGGGAAGAGACCCATGCAAATGACAGGTCTTTGAGCTCATTGATTTTTTTTTTTTTTTCATCTCTGCATTTTGGAAAGGCTGCTAATGTTGTCATGGACTGTTCATCAATCTATATTTTTATCTGATTCAATATTGCGCCTATTCATGTGGTCTCATTTGTGAAAGAGCTGATTAAATTAGGATCATACAGGCTGTAAGGAGACTGGAAGCAATGTAATTTTAACTGATTACTGAAGTTAAAGGATGACTGGAAAGTAGTTTGAAAAGTTTATTTTTAATACTGATTGAATGCACAATTTGTTTACTTGCCTTTAATGAATGATTTTTTTTTCTTCAGAGATTTGTTGAGGTAAAACACACGTGCATACACATATGGTGACTATATGGGATGCAGTGACTGGTGACACAAGTGGCTTTTGATGTCAAATAATCAGTACTGAGCAAGCTGAACTCCCCCAGAGGATGCTGGGATAGCTGTCAGAGCTGTGATGTCAGCTGGAAAAGTAATCAGTCAGCTTGTGTCCAGTGGCGGTGTTGATTCTGTCCCACGCTGCCCATGGCTCGCTCATGTGGCCTTGTAATGACAAAGTGGCATCCTTGGCTGCCCAATGAGAAACAGCTCTATTGCAGAGTCCCATAGTGAAATATATTAGTTTGCTGCATCTTAGTGGCATTACTTTGTCACTTGTGAGAAGAACTTATCAGGAAGGTCCCCATTTTTCTGCATCAAGAGCCCTTCCTCCACCCTTAGTACAAACACAACTCTTCCTAAATGGAGGCGACATCGTCTAGATCATGAGCCATTCCGTGAAACATCTATAAAATATGACAGCTTCCACAGCACAGGGACAATCGATGGTGGTCTACAGTATCTCCTTGGGCCCAGAGACCGGAGAACGGCTCTCTAAAGCTCAGGCCGAATAGTCAACCCCATCAGAAGAGAGGGTTCAGTTTTGGGGTCGCGTTCAGAAAAATCATTTTTCCCCCCCGGGATGTAAAAAAAATAAGCAGCTTTCTGTCTGTGTGCTGTCTGGGTATGAGCAGAGGCGTTCTCGGAGCACAACAGTGACCAAGGGACCGTGAAGCTTTAGAGGAGTCTGCAAAAACACACGCAGCGGCTCTTCTCAGGCTAAGACGCCCGTCCGGTGGCTCTTTGTGGCCTTCTTTGTCTTTATGTAAAAACCAATGCTCTCCAATGATGTGTTATGTAAAATTCCCAGAGGCTTGATTTAAATGGCTGGATATCCTCCATGCTAGCTTAGTTATACTCCAGTGCATCGCCCCTAAGAGCACATGGACGCTGCATGAAAAGCAAATGTAAATGCAGCCTCAGCTTCTCAGATAACAAGAAATTATGTCATGGGTTTTTTTCCTCTTATTGTATTATTATAATAATAAATAAAAAAGAACACTTTTCTTACGCAGATGTTTCTCTAATCCGTACAATCGCAGCATCCGGCCTTTCCCGTGGCCCCTCTTAAAGGACAGCTTTAAGATGTGAGGGAGCAGAGGTCTTGTGCCAGGGGCAAGAGTGGCAGCAAACCCACGTCTGCTCTCCTGTAAATATCACACCCACAGAAATGTGGGAAGAAAAGAGGATTTGGAGGGGCCCATGCAGGTCTGCAGCAAGTCTCCTGGGTCGCCCCTTTGAGGGCTCCACAGATGACCAGGTGGTACTGTATTGTTTATCATTAGGTCACGTGGAAGCAGAGCACAATACAGAGTACAGTGCATCTGTCACATCTGAGAACAAATTGGACTCTGAACTAGACTCGTGTTTGGTTTTTCAGGTGACATAAGATATATTTGTGGAGGTGAATTACTAGATTAATCTTGTGAAACTGCAAAACACTATTTCGCAAAAGTGCTTTTAAAACAGTGTCTCTGTTTAGTGAATCAAGATATGGGACATCTAACCCACAGAACTCATAATGGACCACATGTGGGATCATTTTAATCCCAACTTCAAACTGTTTTTATAAACGGATTCAACAAGTAGTCATAGATGAACCTGCGTTTTGCTTTGGATTACTTTTAGAGTATTGGAAAGGTCTGGGCAACCACACAATGTTTAATTTCAGTCAGTATTCATACTTTTTAATGACTTATTTTTAATAAAGGCTATCAGAAAAAGAAGTTAATTTGAATGTACCTACCTTGCCTTGAATTTTGCCACTTTAGCCTATTTATCAGGCTATCAGATAGGAAAACCTGGCACATGGAGGGTGATCAGGGGAAAGCAGCTGCACAGTGCTGAGGTTATGGTTCCTAGTCGCTGACCTGGACCAAGTATGAAGGCTTCGTTATTGAGGTGTGACTGGCTGTTTATGATCTAGAGAGGGAGGAAGCTTGGGGTGTGTTCATACAAAAGAACTCTTCATTTTCATTATGTGTTTTGATTGCAGTTTGCATGCTGGGCATTAAAGTGAAGCAATCACAGAGGAATATTGTGCTGTTCAGGAAGTGTTTTCCTGGTAAGTTGTGTGTACTTGTACAAAGTCACATCGAACTAGTTTGGCATGTAAATGCCGTCACTGCCACAGAATAAATGATAAAAAAAAAATAAGACGTGATTGTCTGAAGGAGTAGAGCTGTTTCAGTTACATTATATCTAACCACCTGGCTCTCAACTACATTTCAAAACAGTGATTCTACCTGAAATATAGAGTTTACCCCTGGTTTTGATAGTCAATCAGCTGTTCCAACACACTACTGCCCCAAAGCTTTGTGCCACCAATACAGCCCATCAGTGGGTATTCCAGGATATTAGGACATCTACACACTTACCCACACATTTCTATAAGCTCCAAATGTATTTGAAATCCACAACTTCATGTTCCTAAAAACTCATATGTACCGACAAATTAAACAAAGAGAAGATTCAGATCTTTGTAGCTCAGTGATCTGAGGAATGCTTCATTTCCATTTGACCAAAGACTGCTTTGAAAAGTGTTTTTTTCTTCTTCTCAGAAATGTAATTAGGCTGTTAAAATTAAGGGCTTGAATTTAACGGAACGAGCATAACATCCAATCTAATTAGACGTCTCTTTAATGAGCTGGTAATTAGCTACAGCATGGTGCACACAGGGTGCTTTTGTGGCTTGAACTTGTGCAAGGATCCTGTTGACTGGGGCACCCTTTGTGTTAGATTAGTTCCCACTTGGGAAACATTATTCCATGAAATATGGTTATGCTTCGCTTTATGTCTTTATGAGACACCATTTGGACATGTTGTGGAGGTCAAGCAGGGGTACTGACTTCTCATTTGGGTCACTGCGTAACTTTTAAAGGAAAATTGTTTTACCTGATAAAAGTTTAAAGTGTTACACTAAGTCAAAGGTTCTGTTGATCCCTAGAAGACTGTGTGGCTGAGACTCAAGTTGGAAAAGAATTCCCATAAAGTTAAATGTGGCTTTTATGCTGGTGTCAAGACAACAAACCAAATCACATACAACATAAAAGAAGGTCAGCAATCCCAACCAACATTGGGGTGAGTGAGTTTAGTCAATAAATGGGCCTATATATTTGCTTGGTCAATCATAGGAGATGCATTTTGGTGTGCGTATGAAACAGTACGGAGACAATACATCATGAGCGACTGCATGCTCCACCCTCAAACAAATGCACACTAAGTTTCATCAGAAAGAGTCTGGCGGTCCCGTAGCTGTTTGTTGCCTTTCCGTTTGCCCAGCACCGCCCCTCATCAGCTGAAGCCCGTCTACCTCTGACCTCCAGAACCTTAGAATGACTGCATTAATTTTCCTGACAAAAATCAATCGGCCAAGGAGAAAGGCCCTCGTTATTACACCAAGCAGGACACACCCTCTGGCTGAGAGTGTGCGGCTGTTTTTATAGGTAATAGTTTAACAGAGGGTGGTGGCTAGGGGACAAAGAGATTGCTCATTTCCCCTGACCCCTCAGATGAGTCATTCCAAATAAACTTACACATGTCCTATTTAATATCATTAGAAAATGAGGACAATTTGGGGCTTATTTGATGTGAAATTGTTCTCTGTTAATCACAAGGTGAAAGCATATGAGAGCAATTTGTTTGAAAAGATGTCATTGGAGTGTTGTGGTAGGAAAAAGAAAATAATGCATTTAGTCAAGGGCAAAAGAGGGCATATGACTGCAAATTCCCAGCCATGTGGCTGTTTCATTTTTGTTCATCTATTTATATGCTGGCTAACTGAACAGTTGCAAACATTCTCTAAAATCAGATTACTAAATTATGAGCCCTAAAATTAACTGGCTGTTTCAGTTGAGAGCTTCAGCTTCCTATTTCCTAATGAAGGGCAAGTGAAAAATGATTCAATAAAGCAACAAATAGGCTTTATGGGCTATTAATATGTAGTATATAACATAAACATGACAACAATATTGGCTACACATTTAAAGATCTAAATAAACTGTCCACAGTGGGCAGAGTATAGAGTTATGACAGTTAAAGAGGAGAGGCAGGCACTGCATGTAGAGCTTGTGCCATTACTCTGACAGCAAACAGGGGATCATGAGGCCAGGGAGGGAGGTGGAGTGACTGAGTGTGCGTTTAAAATGGCCTATGTGTTTAAAATGTGCTGCACAATACCTGCTAATTCTGTTAAGTGCTCCTGTGGTGTGGGCTGTGTGGTTATGGGTTGATGTAAATGGACGGCTGGTTGACTAAACAATGCAATAGCATTAGAATAAGGTGATTGGATGACAGAGTGGAGTAGAAGGCCCAAGCCCAGCCACCTCAGGCTTTGCCAAGTCCATTACATGTATTGGAGACATCTAGAGATCCGTCATGGGGAGTCGTCAGCCAAGACAGAGAAGAGGTTGTTGTTTTGTTTGGCCTTCATCGTCAAGATGGCTTCCACCCCGAGACATCCAGGTGTAGGTAATGCAATCAAGTGAGGACCTCACAAACAGTAGCCTCCTTTTTCAATCTGCACTGAGACCTTTGGGCGTTTAAGAAAATGCTGGTAAACTGGCTCAAGGGCAAGCACAGCATTCAACTCTGTTTGGATTTTTGCAACAAAGCCATCACTGTCTGACTCCAAGACATGTACCTGTTCACATAGTTCATTTCTCAAGCTGCAGACATCGCACAGTGAAGAACAGCAAGAAACTTATACAGGAAGAGGAGAGCTAGCAATGTGGACTCAACTGAATACAATTGCAACAGCAAGTTACAGCCATAATATGTAAAAGCTGATAGATAAGCCACAGCAATCAGTATAGTGCAAATATTTTACATATTTTTGATTTTTACATTCTTGTCCATCACACTAGGGCTGTAGTTCCAGGTCAGCTGGTCGATTTGCTGGTCAACATGCTCATATCTGACCATATTCTCATTGGTCAAAAAATTGTTGGCTGAATTCTGGCTGATGTATAACTTTCCATTTCCCAACAACACTACTACACTACAACTCTTTATTTGCTCCTCTAGACTATAGGCATATATGTGCAAAAATGCTCAGTGACGCTGTGATGTAAATTGAGCATCAAAGCATCAACAATATCTACAATATCCTCCTTTTTACAATTCAGTTTAATAACAATATCTGACTTTTGAAACAAATCATGACGACCTGCCATCTTTACTCACTGTTGTACCATTCACACACAAATAATCTTAATTTTCACAGATGAAAGCACTCTCTCACAAAGTCAAGCATCAAATTAAGTGAAAACTGCACCAAATAAAAAAATTAGACACATTTTTAGGGTAAATATTTCATGTCAGGCACAACATTGGAATGTTATTAATTCCCATGTCTGCTCAGAGCCCCAGCTTTATTCTTATCGGGCCCTCACTCCAAGAGCCAGTCATTAAAAGCACTTATGTGGAATGTGATTGTTTGAGCATGTCCACTGGAGACAGGTGTCAAGAGGTTGTTCCTACAGCTTTAACTACTCCACAGCACAGTGCTTACCACAGGAGCCACAGGCTTTCTTCAAAACGGGGAGAAATTGCTTGGATTTAATGTAACGATTCCCCCCTGATATTAACCAGCTGTGCGTGACACCGAGCCCAAGTGGGGAGATCAATTCCCCTGGAATGTGTCGCCTACCTCAGACAGGCCGGCGAGTCAGGATGAGAGGGAGGATCACGGACTGACACTTTCCACCACTGGGGGGGATGTTTGGATTAGAAGCCTGTGGATTGCTGCAGGTGTCTCACCCCTGCTCCCTCACTGCACCCTAACACCCCCCCCCGTGCTCCTCCCTCCTTCTGAACAAGATGCCTGGTGTGGAGCAAGATGATCCCAGAGGAGGGAGGAGATATATATATTATATTTATATATATACACTTAGGCAGGAGAAAGGTCAGGTGGGCTGAATGTGGTAGGCAAACAGGCAGTGAGGGTCTGGGGGCCTGGGGATGAATCACAGGAGAATTGGTGCATGGCAGTGAATGAATAACCCGCCATGGCTCCCCAAACCCCATTATTTCCCTCCTTCTCCAGCGGGGCCTGAAATTCATGTCTGCGCATGCTGCCAGTTCATTAGGGGGAGGATGTCATTCCTCTTCTGGCTGCGGCAGGACAGGCCAGGCGGGCCCCAGGAGGACCCAGCCCTGTTTAATTCCACATCAACCGCTCCACTGAGGGTCTTAATCTCTGCTTGTGTGATCAATACTATATCAGTGTAAATTAAAATGACAATTTTAAAGTAATTAAACCTGTTAATGCTCGATTCAAATGTCATTATTTGCCAGAGGAGAAGCTGAGGGTGGAGAGGTGTGGGTAATGTGTGTGTATGTGTGTGTGTGGGGGGGATTTTCTTTTTCTTTTTTGTGGGGATGAGAGGGCTAAATTACGAGCCACGTCCGCTGTGACAGGTAAACCGCTTTAACTGGCCCTGCCCAATGTTGCCGCCGCAGCCAAAGAGGGCTTAACAAAAGCAGATTAACTCTCCACCCATGCCGGCCCAGAGACCTCTCCAATTTCAGAGGAGGATAACCCAATTGCTGAAATCTGATTTGTACAACCAAACCCAATTACGGCCATATTAGATGAGAAGTGGCAGGGAGAGAACGCTTGCTGAGGGAGGCAGGAAAAATAGAGCCGGTGGAAGGGGTGGGAGAGGGTGCAGGGGAAAAAGAAACGTTACACAATAAAAATGCACTTAACTATAGAATGAAGCCCAGCAGTAATTGTGTGATTCGATTATTTTTGTCTCCCTCCTCACTCCGCTTTTGAAAGGCTATTTAGAGTCATTGTTAGAGTGAAATAAATGGGAGGCAGCGTTAACCTTGTCCCTCTGTGTGTGTGAGTGTGCGTTGGTGTGTGTGTGTTTGTGTGTCATGTCTCATGCGAAGTGAGGTGATGTGTAAGTGAAAAGGAAATGAAATGATCACATTGTTGGTTGTTATTATGACAGGCTCACAGCCCATAGCCGCCGACCCTCCACTCCTCTCAGGCCAGACTCACCAATTACACCCAATCACTCTGGTTAGGGGCCATACTAGACCCAACTACCACATCTACTACTGCAAACCCTGCCTTGCTAAGACAGGGTCTAACATCGTTAAGAATCAGGGCTGCACTTTCCACCTCTAGTTGCATCACTGTCCTCATGGTCCCTAAAATATGCAGTTGCTCCAAATAATGGTAAAACTCACAGCTGACGAGAGTCTGGCCAGTTTGTTGACCTTACGATTGTTGACCTTACGATTCTATCTACCAATTTAAGTCTATCACAGATATTTCAATATCAGCATGCATATATATATATATATATATATATATATATATATAGAGGTGTTTTTTTTTTTTGCAGAGATGAAAGCTTATTTTAAAACAACATAATGCAGATAAAGAGGTTCGGGAAAAGTCAAAGACCTGGTGTCATTACATAGTTTGTCCAGCAGAGCTTGCCAGACTCCGCTGTTGGTAAAACTGTCAGCAGCACATGCAGCAAACAAAGTAAATGAAAAAAATGAGCTGAGCAGGCGGTGGTGCGGAGTCAAGGGGTTTCTTCAAAGTAAGCTGCTAGGTTGCAAAATGCATTGCAGAAATGGAATAAACAATGTCCCCATCTTTCACTCTCCTGTGACAACCATCACGTCGCTTATGTTTACCATGCTTGTTTGAAACAGTACCTAGTTAGCAAACTACATTCCAACGATTATGGATTGTCTTTTGGCTCCTGATCCAATCTGAGTCATTTAATATTTAGTATCTGCTAGATAATACACACGTCAGGTAAAATTGATTAGCATTAGTACCTGGTTGCACCACCAGGTGGAGTCTCTTACTGTTTAACACTGTACCAGCAAGAATAGACTGGCACTTTGATGTTACAGCAAGAGTATTATGGGAGTTTAGCTCGTAAAAAAGCAACATGACAGAGACTTCTGTGAGGGTAACAGACCTAAGGCCAGCAAATGTGTCCATCTATCCATTATCTAAACACTGCTTAATCCTCATTAGGGTTGCGTGGGGCTGGCGTCTATCTCAGCTGATGTGTGGTGAAGGCAGGGGATACCTGGACATTTCACCAGTCTATTACAGGGCTACATATACAGACAAACAATCACACTCACATTCATACCTACAGACAATTTAGAGCTACCAATTAACCTCACCATGTGTTTGGACTGTGGGAGGAAGCCGGAGTACCCAGAGAAAACCCATGCATGCACAGGGAGAACATGCAAACTCCATGCAGAAAGATCTCCGGAAGGCCGGGACACGAACCAGGGAACTTCTAGCTGCTTTGCGGGAGTGCTAAGTATGAGGCCACTGTGCAGCCCTGGTAAACGTATGATGAACTAAATTGGATTTCAGTGAAATAATGATCCTAAATCCCACAGGGACATCCGACAGCTATTCTTATAGTTTCTATTCATGTGCGTTTGTGTGAAACCAGATGTAAACAAAAGCATTCAAGTCATTGTGATCAGCCCTAATCCTGATTCTGGGCTTCAAAAATGAATACTGCTAATTTTATGTCTAAACTGTTGAGGGCTCACAGTTTGATATGCTGTCTGAACCGAACAATCCAACCACTGAATTTAGAAATTCACTGGATTGTAAGTTTACCTTGAATGCTAACAGAAGAGACATTATTTCTGTCTTGACTGGATGGGGTGAACCACAAGTGAAATTTTTTTTTTTCCAATCGGAGTGAATTTTTTAAAAAATGGTAATATTCTGCAGAGTGAAGTTCATAGCTAAGTGGATCTTGTAGACACAACATGGTTTAGTGAACAGGATGTATGGCATTTTGCTATTGACTTCCCTTTTGGTATTCCCAATATTGGAAATGTTTCACTTTGCAAGATCTTTATCAGCATCAGCCCTAAAAACCTAGAATCAGTCAGACCCTTCTGCTGACAGCCAGTCCAACTAGTTCAGGACTGAGACAGTGAAATGAAGCAGTTAACAGAATTTCCCTCTGCCTAAAAATGCCCATATCTCACAATTAGCAGTTAACAAGTCACGCGCTGACAAAACAAGAGAAGTGATTAAAAGTGAGACTTTAGCACGAGGGCATAGATCGGTCATGGAAGTGTCCGTCACGGCTCAGCTCATTCAGCAAAAAAAGCAAACATTTGTCACAAGACGGAATGATTCTGCGATGCGGCTGTCGCTGCAGTTGAACCACCTCAGTGACAGTTGGTGGAAATCGCCTGAAGCTGCAATTATTTGACAGCTCCGCAGCTAATGTCCCACAGTGGTGTGATTGCTTCAGATGAATGATAAAAATTGTCTGAGCGCTAATAATTATTAATGTGCACTGTCTTTATCTGGCATGATAGGTATTTAGAATGCAGGTGTAGGTCTGAAAACATTTAATCAACCATCCAAAGGCAAATACTGAAAAATTCAAGCTAATTTTCCCTGAATGAAGTGAAACGTGAAGTGAAATGAATTATGAACATTACTACACCGTAATTTAACTGACTTTGCCACAAAGTCTTTAACAGTACAGCACAAACCCTGAGCCCTATCCTCAGTGATGCAGCTCCATGAATTATTAAATATATGCCAATAGTGAACAGATAGAGAGCATCCCCACTGAAAACAACGGCAACCTGTGGGTATTTAATTAGCAGGGTGGGTGCCACTATGCATCCCTGATCATGCAGGCTAAAGGACACCCAGGGGCTGTTCAGAGGGCTGGAGAAAATCTTGACAATGTATTGGTTTGCATCCAAGCTGTCCGATCCATCATGCTGTCTGTTGACTGGTGTTTGCAGCACCAGCCCTTATTAATTATCAGCTCATTTGGAGAGGAGGGGGTGTCAAGGGTGGAGTGTGGGTGGTAGGCGGTAGGTCCTCTTTGATCAATCTAAGCAATCGTTTCAAGAGAACTCCACTGAGGGTGATTAGGGTCAATTTAGCCTGGCACACAGGATGAGTGGATGCACCTGGGATAGATGTGTGGGAGGCGAGAGTGTTAGCTGTGGACAGTTGATCAGAGTCACTGCAGCCTATTGGCAAGCCTTGGTGATAACACCAGTGATTGGTTTTCAGCCTACAAGCACATTGCCTGTTAAAATGTTAAGCTAAAGTCATACGTGGATCTCTCAAAAGACAAGTTTGGTTATCAGGTCACCAGCACTGGTCTCAACACATCGACACTCAAACAAGGATGAAAACATGCACTGAGATGCACTCTGAGACAATATAATTAAAGACAATTTTACAAAAAACAGTCCATGGAAGCTTCAATACTAAAAGTAAGAGTAGGAGCAGGACAGTAGGAAATTATCGAAGGTAACTGAATCAAGACACAGATGCATCATATAAGCCACAAAAGCAGCTACTACATATCCTACTGGTATGTCACAATTTTTTCCTATTTGATCCTGCCTGTATTTATTACATATACATTGGGCGACAGTCATTAAGCATCACAGAAAACTTTGTTATGTTGCCCTTTTACAAGCTAAACCGTCATATTGCTCTCTACTTGTCAACGTGAACCCGTCCTTCTCCTCTGGTTGCTACGGTATTAAATATCTTGCCTTCTATACCTGTAATCAAAGCCCCCTTAGTGGTAGTTCCTGCTATAGTAGGTGTCTTTGTTGCCATGATGACACTCGGGTTGGCCTGAATAGTAGATAGATTAAACCTTAATCGACCCCACAGCGGGGAAATTTACAGTGTAACAGCAACAAATAGAACAGTTTAAATAAAAAAAAAGAGAGCAGCGCACAATGCACACAGTGCATATATATAAATATTTCCTTCTTCTAGAAGAAAAAAAAAACAAGTAGTTGACGATGGCGACGACACGAGCCGTCCAATGTCCGACGTCGGGGAAATTGATGAGACGAATACTGATCACGCGACATCGGCTGAATATTCGGATCTCAAAATAAATATTCGGATACGCCCGTCACAACCAAATATTGGGATATTCGGGTCCAGCCCTAGATGACACAGACTCACAAAGCGAAAACAATACTCACCACATTATCACAGCTGGTAATGCTGCAAATACTGACTAAGCTATTTAAAACTTAACAACCAATTCAATGCATCCAAATATGCAAAATACACGACCAGTCAAAAGTTTGGACACACCTTCTCGTTTAATGGTTTCTATTTAATTATTTTCTACATTGTAGATTAATACTGAAGACATCAAAACTATATGAGAATACATATGGACGTGTGTTGTAAACAAAAAAATGCTCATCTTTAGTATTAATCTACAATGTAGAAAAAATACAAACAAATAAAAAGCATTGAATGAGAAGGTGTGTCCAAACTTTAACTGGTAGTGGATATAATAATGTAACTGTTTGAAAGATGGTTGCAGTGAGCGAGTAAAATGTTTGCATGCAGGATTACCAGTGATTCTTTTACTCTGGTATTGCTACTTTAATTGAAGATCTGAATATTTTATTTAATATCAATATAGTGCAATAGGGGACCACTGCAGTAACTATGTCTAATTTACATTTGCACGATCTAGTGTGTGATGCATGTTACTGTGCAGATTTTTGAAGACTGAAGTGTGTAGGGTGGGTGGGAGTCTTTTTTTTTTTTTTTCTGTGTGGAAAGCTGTGCTGTGAGAGCTGTGAGGGCTCTCAATAGACAGAGGATTATGGAAATCAAAGCTGAGAGATTAGCTAATGGGAATATAATGGCCACTGACTGCCTGGGTCAGCTGGGCCATGCAAATGAAGCAACTATAGCTGGTGGCGGAGGAAGAATCGATATGTATGGACAAAGTGCTGCACGGAGATAGCCCTCTATCAGTAACACTACTCAGACGCATATGTGTTTGCAGAGCGATACTGAAGCCAGCAGACAGAAGTGAGCTTTCAGCAAGAGGACCCGGCTCAAGTGGGGAAGAGGAGATATCGCCAGCTCCGGCCCCGCTCCCTCTCACTGATGTCAACAGGCAGCATGTGATCCTCCCCAACGCCTGGCTCTCATCCCCACTGACACAGCACTGAGATGCAGATACTGGTCCAGCCCCACTCTACACGCTTCATCAAATATCTATTCATCCCTTGGCCAAAAAAACAGAACAAACGTCCTTGTAAACAATCAATAGTGCCGCGACCAGGACGGCCAAGTATTACGACAGCATTTAGACACACTAAGTAGTTTATTTTCCTACAGACTCTGGACAATCTGACACCCGCCATTTAGGGTGTGCGGATATTAACCTTCTTCGGATGTATGAGGTAAAGTGGGTGTCGTAAAATGCAATTGAGTGGGACACATGACAGCTTTCATCATCAAACCAAATGGAACATCGCCTCTCTTATATATCAGAATACCAATTTTGAGCATGTCAGAAAAATTTCAATTTCAGGTGGGAGCGGCGGGACTCCGGCTCCCCGTGCCTGGCCTCTCGCCTCTCATTTTCATTCCTGCCCGCTCGGCACAGCCATTCATCAGGACTCGGGCAGAGGACACCTCCCGCCTGCTCACAAATGCATGGAGCAGGCAATAAAATTAACCTTGTGGCAATTGTTTTCCCACCCGTTTGATGGCCCCGTGTCAGCTCATCTGTTATGGCGGGAAGGAATAAAAAAGTCAAGCTCAGATGTGCAAAAAATTATGACTCGACGAAGGGGTGGGGGGGTGGGGGTGGGGGTGGGGGGGTTGGTACCCGAATGGAGCCAAGCTAATGCCAGATTATGGAGTCAAAACCCAATCAATCAGCGTTGGAGAGTAGGTGAAAAGATGGTTGCTTGTTGATTTGTGTCTGGGAACAATAAAGAGCACTAAGAGCCTGGTAGGTGGGTATTATGAAGACTGCTAAGCAACAAGATAGTGTGATATTTTTTACAGTTCAGCTAGCCCCCCATCCCTGACCCGGCCCTTTCACTGGGCGGGCCAGGACAAGACGGAGGAGGGAGGAGGGTAAAGGCGGGAGCGGTGGGGGTGGGGGGGTGGGGTATAAAAATCCTTCAGAGGGTGTTTATTTGCTCTCAACACCTCCTAAGCGATCAATATTTTTAATTTGGGTCCGAGTTATTATTTTTCACATCACTGCGCCGGGGAGCAGAGTAAAGTGGCTCATATTTTAGCACTAAAAAGATCGATATGACAGGCTCACCTTCACTCTGCCCCCTTGGTGGCTGGGGGCCGCACATCATAATGGCCGGTGGCGAGGTACACCCGGCCCGCCTCATGCTGGAATCACATCATTATCTGAGGCTGGAGACACCCCCGGCACCGCAGCAGCACCCCGCCCGCGACTGCAGGACAACACCACCTCGAACACAACTGATTTACTCTCCGCGGCCAGATATCGTGCAAACACACACACACACACACACACACACAAACGCAGGCGGACACTTCATCAGAGCACTGTTTATGAGGAGAAGTTGTGTGTGAGAGCAGCCAAGTGCAGCGATGATCTAGGAGGGCAAAGGCTCAGTCGTCCAGATTTGACTCCTTGTAATAAATGCATCAATTTCTCCACCTCTTTACACAATCCATTAATTATATCTACATTTTCAGTCAAAATATTTTCACAGCGGGAAGGCCCACTCTCTCTGCCCCATAACTCACATCTGATGGCAGATTCATTGATTGTCGCTCAACACATGTCCAGGGTGTGTTTATTTTAACCTGCGTGCTTGCCTGTGTGTTTATTTGGCTTTGTCACTATATGTATGTGTGTGTGTGTGTGTGTGTGTGTGTATGCATTTATGTCTGCACTGAGAGTATGAGTAATGGCCGTGGAGAGTTATGGCCTGGCGATATTACCGAACTGACATCTACTCCATTCAAGTGGCCTCAGTCGGTGCCGTACTTCTCACCATATTGAAATAAAGCTCTCTTAGATTTAGTTTGCAATATTTTAACCTGCTTATGTGCCTGCTGCGGTCTTTTTAAACAAGGAGCTGTGAGGCCGAGGAGGAGGAGGAGGTGGAGGATGGCTGCTGCTAGTTAACCTCTGCGTGTAAAACCAACAGACTGTACACCGAGACCCTTCCTCTATGACCCCACTTTCTCTGGAAAGTATATAATCCCTATATGCAACCTGGTTCTGTTTCATCATAAAAAGGCAGAGCAGCGGGCTGATATAGGATGCAGTTAAAAAAGAAGGGCAATAAAGGCGAGTGACACGCATTTCTGGGCCATACCGTAAACACACTGGCGCTGAAACCCTGTCAGCACAGAGGGACACCGAGCGTTCATAAATTCCTGGCCGAGCAGAGCGGTACTGATGATTGTATTACAGCACGCTGCCTGGAGAAGAATTAAGCACTCACCTCTGGAGCAGAGTGAGGCCGAGCTGCTGGCAGCTACCGACAGACCTGCTCTACTGACCAGAAGTCAGAACGCAACTTTGTCCGGAAATGAAGGAGACTTTGGCAGACCCAGATAATAATTGAATTTAAAGCTGCAATAATTACAAGAAGAAACTTGAAGTGAGGATTCTGTGTATTTCTCAGAGACCCGTATGGTTGTTGTTGGGGTCAAACCAGCAACTTCTCTTTTTTTCTGTTTTCTTAACCCTTAGCTGCACAACTGATTGGACACTTCCATAAGTGAGTCAGAAATGTAACGTAATTTTTATTATTGTTCGGATTATATTTTGGTCCTGTGTTTAAAATATGTTTATTTTTCACTTTAGGACAGATTCTGAACATTTTGATAATTGAAAAAGAAGAATATTACACAGAACAGCAACAGAAGCAAGCCGGCATCCGTTCGGCTGACATTTTTCCACTCTTTTCCTCCAGCTGTTGCTGCTCTTCGTCCCTTTAAGTTGTGCATCACTTCTTGTATGATGTTATCAGTGATAAGGAGCTTGGGGTTGTAATACTAATACCACAATTTCTTGAAATATTTCAAAATTATAACGGGTAACTAAAAAATGTAAATGGTGTAATATCAAAAGCATGTTTTTGGAGGAATAGCTGGAATCTGAAACTTGCTACAAAGACATTGCAAGAAAATGACCTCAGCGGCTCATTTTTGACTCATTTCTGCATCTAAGGGTTAACAAATTGCCTTTCCTGCATTAGACTGTACCTTTTTCTCATTAAACAACATATTTGTATCTTAATTACTATTGTCAGTCAATCAGTTTGTTTATATTTGTGTGTCATGCCAAACATTCACCTCATTCCACATGGAAATCGAAGGCTTAGTAAACATTAAAAAATATACAACAGACCTCTTCCAGTGAAACCCAGAGGAAAAACATTTATCAAATTAAATCTGTAAAGTTTGAAAAGACATATTTATGTGAGGAAACTTCAAATTAATTATGTAGACAGAAAAAGAAAAGAGACGTTACCTGAAGTTAGGTTTCCAAGAAGAATTTGGTTTTGTCTGACTAAAAAAGTGTTGCATAACTCCCAGGAAGGGATTTTTTGTGGTTCTTCTACAATTGCTTCCCTGTTTACCACTTTTTGTTTTTGATTTCCCCTGCATGTAAAGTGCTTCAAATGCAATTTAGAAAATGAATTAGATGCCATACAATTTTGAAATTTGACCTAAGACTTTCAGTGCATCCTGTCCTTTGCAGAGTTTATTCACTGTAAATATATGCTACAAGGGAAAAGGTTGGACACATCCTCACATTCAATGCTTTTTATTTAATTATTCTACACACTGTAGATTAGTACTGAAGACATCAAAACTATAAAAGAATACATATGGAATTATGTTGTGAACAAAAAGTCTTAATCTGCAGTATTAACCTACAATGTAGAAAATAATACAAATGAATAAAAAGCATTAAATGAGAAGGTGCGTCCAAACTTTTGACTGGTAGCGCATGTGTTCGTCAAAATCCTGATTTATTTCAGAAAAGATTTTGCCTTCATGATGTGAAGTGCACGTTATTTCACATTTAACTAATAAAGTGAATCACTGACCATCACATGAAGCTAAATAGCTGTAGCTCCCTCACATCGAACACTGGAATACGGTGAGTGCAGTCAAATCACTTGGAGTTAACAACAGACATTACCTGCTCTTCATTGAAGGTCTGTTACCATTTGAATACACTCAGACACAAGACGCTGCCTTTCAACTTCAATTACAGTGTTTTGAATCCAGGGCAAAAACTGGGCAGACAGAACATTTAAACACCGTCTACTACGGTGAAGACATTTGAAGGTATGTACACGCACATGTGCATGCGTACGCACACAACCAGAGGAGACAGCGGTATCCTGTCAAGGCACAGAGCCTGATTTATCCTCTGTCGCTGCTCTCATTCCTGTCCTGCAGACCACAGACATGAGGGATGCCTTTAATTTCCCATTAAAATGCCCTGGAACAACTGAGGGCTGAGGAGGCACCATGTGCCGCTGTGTGTCACTGTCTGCGTATGTGGATAGCTTGATTAGAATTGTGTGACAGTGGTAGGTGTGCGTTTGTGCATGTGGATTTGCAGCCGTTTCTGTTAAGTTGTACAGACACCACAGCACAAGTGCGCGTCAGGAAGCAGTAACATTAGCGCACATCACTCCACATGACACGGCTGCAGCTCCAGGGCCAGGCCCACGATAAATATTAATGGCCAAGAACAAGTGGATTGGGAGTTGAGTTATCAGGGCGGGCCTTCCTAATTGACATTTTACCTGCTGTATACCTTAACAGGGCTGTAAAACACCAGGCCTGGGCTCGGCCGTAAGGGGGAACATGTCAGTCAAGCTCTTCCCCATTACTGCTGCCTTCCTCTGGGAAGAAAAGAGGAGCTGGGGCTCGTCTGAGCTTCTCATTGCTCAGATTCGACATCAAGGTGTTCTATGTGGCATTTTATCATCCAGATATTATTACAGTTTCTTGTGGAGAAATTATGACTCAGTAAACAGACAAGGGTTCAGCCTCATTAAAACTATGTGGCATTTTAGGTTGTATAGCAGCAGTTTGGATAAGGGCAGAAATCTATTGGATTTTATTAAATTATAGTAACAATTATCATTTAAAAATCGCTTAAAATAAACTGCAAAAATTTTCTTCAGGTCAGTTTTCTGACTAATTTCAAACTTTCCAAAGCTTACTGGGAAACCATTTCTTCACAATTTCAAGAGATGCCAAGGTCCACTATTAAACTGACATTTTCAAATTAAATAAATGTCATCAATGTCGGAATTTCACCACGAAATAATCTGTTTATTATTTACTTGAGCAACTGATGTTTCTAATTTACTCCATTCAACATTTAAAAAAAAAACATTTAACAACTTCCCAAAGCAAAAGTTGAATTTTCCAACAGCTTGTTTAATTCATCCAAAAAGCAAATGAACAGGTGTGAAGTATTAGCAGAGCCATTAAAGTGATGATTAACAATAAATCAGCTTTTTCATAACACTCATGCATTTATCAATCATATTCCCGTCTTCCACAGACAGAAATGCAGTTTAAACACACTGTCACACTGGACGAGCATGTAAACAATCTCACTGGCCTTTACCGACATCACTCTACTCCCACATCCAAAACACTCTGAGATGCTTAACACACACATACATACTTGAGTGCATACAAAAAACAACACACACTTGTACAAATTGGAATCTCTGGACCCAGAAAAGTGTTCCCACTTACATTATCTGAAAATTGACAGGTGGGGCAGACAACAAACAATTATCCCCGGAGCACAGCAGGGGGTGAAGAAAATCGAAGGTAGAGAAAACAAATATGGGTGATGTCATCAAAGCTAAATGGCAAGTCCTGTGTGAGAAAGACTGGAGAGTCTATTCATATTTACTGTTGCCAGGATTTCAATATTAACATCATAGAAAGCACATCAGATGTTTCTCTTTCCACTGACTGGTTCACAAAGACGAGCACAAACTGGCATCTCTATTTGATGAAAATGAAAATTCAACAAAAAAAAAAAGTTAATCTGTAGACAAACACTATTAAATAAACAGTTCATAATGCCGGGATATTAGCGGCGCTTATATGAAATGGCAGATAATTATATTTTCGAAAGGCCAATGTTTGTAATATTTTTTTGAAAAGAGCAAATGTGACTCTGTGGGTACTGTGATTTATGAGCGTTTGTGGAGGTGCAGTGTAGCGTGGTGATAACAGCGAAAACATTGAGGAGAACCAAGAGAGACACTATCCAGTGTTTCGAGACAAACTGGAGCCGCAGTCCATATCTAGACAACATCGATATGTTATTCTGTAGTCCTTCACATAATCTCCTGGGAATGTCGAGATGATTATCTGATATTCCTGAAGTCTGTCCATTGAGTACCTGACATAAACATTTAAAGCCATGTTTCCCTGTAATCCACAGCTTGGTTTAAGGGAACAAATCCTCTACAACCACTATCAGGTTTGAGCTTTTGGCTCCACCAAGAGGCCACATACAAAACAGCTGTTCTGCCATCGGACATATACAGTAAGTGTATAAAATGGGTAATTCAACAAAAGCAGATACAAGATCATAGATTTCCATATTCTATTTAAAAGTATTGTTCAATTACTGGCGTGACATCGGTACCTTCTACCTGATTGAGCATCACATTGTGAGAAACTTTACAGAATGGGTCAAACATATCACTCATTATTTGTCTATTCAAATGCATTTTGTTAATTAAGGTGATTTTAAACTAATGTCTGGGAAACCCATGCTTTAATCAACTAATACTCAAGACTGAACAACAAAAACTTATTTCCAAATATCTACTGCCACCCTGTGGCCATCAGTTTTCACTGCATTTCAAAGGAAACCAGCATTGCTACAGAGGTGCCTCGGTCTGCAAAACATTTTCAAGACGTGTTTGTTTGGTACACACTGCAGCAAACATCCCAGCATCTTTCCTTTACATTTGTCTCAGTAGAAAATAAATGCAAAAATAACCATTTCCACTAAAATCATTGTGCAATTTTTTAGACCTAGTACACACAGTACCTCTCTATGCACAGTACAGGAACAGAATCCTATTCAAAATCTCTACTATTGTTTATTTGCATCAAGCATCACTTATTAAATAAATACATTGGTAAAGTCTGTAGTTTCACTGCAAAAAAAGCTCAGGTTTCCAGATGATATTTATCATCATTTCAATTCATCTAAACCACACATCAACGCTGACCACAGATTCCAGCCGTGTGCGACAACTACATAGAGCATGCATACACATACTGCAGTCTGGTTTAGAGATTATGTCCTTTCTTCATAAACTGAACACTGCAATGTCAACCACGGAGGTAAATGCAACCACAGTGTCCCACTTCAAGAGCTGTAATCGCAAAATGACGTGTAAGATGACGCATAGCAACTGTTGCTGTCTGCTAATTTCCTTTTAAGTGACATGACAGTTCAGAGAAATGGGGGGTCTAAGAAAACTGTACTACTCAGCATTACAGTGGAACGATTCGTGAAAATGGTACAACTTCCACCATTAAAAGCAGCCTAACTCTTACCACAGCTAAAGGTTAAATGTGCGGTCTACATGCTTCAAGCAAGGACAACGCCAAACTTTTTTTTGGGAAGAAAGGAAATTTCTTCACTCATTAAATGAACTTGTACGTGTAGAAGATTTTCAGGCCCCAAACCGTCTGAAGGGAAACTTCCATTTTGTCTGCTCTGTTTAATATAAGTAACTAGCCTGATGCTTTCTGTGCTCTATAGACTGACAGGACAAAAGGAACTTCTAACACAAAACTAAGTGTATTGAATATACTTCCACTTTTGACTGATTAAGTAAAGATCTATGTTTTTAAAATTAGATCCTAAAAGAAAACAAATCAATCTTGAATTGAATTACTAATTAGAAGAATAAGCGAGCCAGGTAATCTTTGCTAACTCAACACATCAGCTTGGAAGAAGACTACAAATTCTCAGAGTTTGTTTGTTCATCCTACAGTATGTTTAACAGCACTTACTGTGAAATGCTCCTGGGATTTGTAGTTCTCATCGAGGTAGACGCGGGCTCTGCTGTACTCCTTCATGGCATCACTGGACAAGAGCTCTCTGACGGAAAGAACACGCATGAATATTTCAAGTAAAATCAATCAAATCCAAAAAAAATCCAGGCATTCTTCTAAAAAGATCCAATAGACTGCACGTTCAGTCAAACTTTACACTGACGCACAGCTTCGATGTGACCAGTGGGGGGAGTAGTCCGCTCAGCTTAAAACAGACTACTCCCTCACTTCACAAGCCAATAAATGGGTGTTCCCTCATCAAACCAGCTGTTTTCCCATCATCCCTATCATACAAACAATCAGAGCACATTATGAGCACAATACTTACTTCACAAAACTGTCCACGTGTGACATGGACGCCTCGTAGTTTTTCCCACCGACCTCTTGACAGTGCACCGCCACAAAGTGAGGCTTATGTGACTGTACTGTCTGTAATGGAAGAGAAGGAAAAACACATCAAAAAGCAGGGAAAGAGACCAACAGTTCTACTTAACTTTGTCGTTTCAGTGCATCCATAACAGCCGTAATAACACTGCAGCACGTCCATTTGCTCATCATAAACAAAACTAAAGCTGAATTATTCCGCCAAGCGCGAAACCTATACGAGTTGGGCGCCCAGGCCTCCACAATTCTTCCTAACTCGACTCTGTGACACGCTACTATATTTACACAAGACAAAGTGCCTGGCTAATGTAGGCAGAAGGCACTTAGTGAGCTTGTTCCACAAGCACAACATCGGCCCCTCTTCATCTACAATCAGGGATGTGCCTGCAGCACTCTGTATGTACAGCAGGGTGTGACAAATGCTCACATGTCACCATTAGTGCTGACACTTCACTCAGTACAGCAAGAACAAGTCCACTGTTCCCGGGACATGTCAGGGGTGCTTATTACAGTGTGGGCAAGACTCCAGCAAATGGAGAAAAATAATAAAACGTAAACCTGTGTGGATGTTATGCAATTCATGGAAACTGGTCTTTATATATGTAAGGTGAAGGAGGTAATATCCAGTTCCTGCAAGCGAGCTCACCCAGAGTCATATGACCTTATGTCGCTTTCCTTTAGCATTCCCTCTTACACATAGTGAGGTGTTTGTGAGCACCCTGTCAGAGGTGCTCAGAGTGGCTGACTTCTAATGGAAAATCAATACCACCGAGTGATTTACAGCACTCACAAGCACTCACAGGGTCGCTCCTATGGATGGCAGTCACATGCTATACGTCAATGTCACAGGCAGTGAGGGGGGGCTACAAATGGTCCCTGGACCCACAAGGAGCCCTGCTACTTCACCGGCGTCCCACCTCAGCGTTGCATTATGCTCACTACAGGCCCAATCAAATAAAAGTAATGTATGGCAGTAACGCTATGGATTTTCCATCAACCTATGGCTTGTCACTTAGCTCGATGACCCAGGAGCGTGGACCTACAGCAGCTCAAACTTGGAAAGATTAGTGCACCTATCAGCTCACGATGGAAAAGGTCACACTCTCAAGGAGGCTGCTACTAATGTGAGGCTCAAATGTGACGTGTGGGGCGTGTGTGTGTGTGTATATGTGTGCGTGCGTGCGTGCGTGCGTGCGTGCGTGCGTGCGTGCGTGCGTGCGTGCGTGCGTGCGTGCGTGCGTGCGTGCTCGCTCACGCTTGTGTTCATCGACTGCATTCTATTTATCTTTCCAGGCCGTGAATTCCTGTTTAAGTTGGCAAACTGACAGACTCCAGGTGGTAATTTTATGACCAGAATCACCAGTGCCATCCACTCAAACAGCCTTAACCAGCGACCATACGAAGAACAAAGCTGAGGAGCATCCAGTTAAATGTACACTGTTGACATTTGAGTTGAGTAGCGAACGACATATTGACATGCCAAATACCGTATCTATAAAAAATGATTTTATGATGCATAGCAACACTGGACGCCTCTCTAAACAACCCTCAGACAGTGACAGCTGCTGTGGCAGGAGTGAGAAAGGCCCGTCTAGCTGAGCTGACATGAGTAACAAGAGCACTGCCATATGGGACCATTTCTCAACCTCACAAGGATGTCGGGCACTGATGTGGTTGATATGGAGGTGTGTCCTCTTATCCTATTTCCCTTCTCTCCATGACCTGATTCTTGAAATCCAAGGAGGTTCCCATTTGTCTAAATGACATATTTGTCAAACTGTACCACAGGCAGAGGAGGCCTGTGCAGCCCTAATGAGGTCTGATCAAGGTCGTTATCGTCCGCATTCACCATCCTAAACCAGAGTTTTTCCATCCATGGAGGAACTTTTAGCACAAGGACTAAGACAAACACTTCATGATAGCATCGTGCATCCACATCGGTCCCCTTCATCATAATCATAGTTTGCACTGATGTAACTGTAGTCAGAGATATGGCAACGTGATGCATGTATTGCAAGACAACCATGACAACTTTACTCAAATTAGAAAATCAGATTTTAGGAGGACAACTGGTGTGCACAATGAAAAATCTTTCTGCATGTCTTTACTGGTCTTCCGTTCCTTTAAAATGCTAATATTGTTTTTTGGTAATCTTTTCTTGACCACTTTGGTTGCATGTTGCAGATCATTGTCGTGTTGTAAGGTCAAATGCTGCCTGAGGCCAGATTGTTTTTGTTCCTGCAGACTGTCTGATGTGTTCCTCCACGGTCTTAATGTTGTCCTCTTTTCTGATGTTTCTGTTTACTTTGATGAGACTGTCTGGCCTGTTGGCTGAAAAACACCCCAAAGCACGACCCTAAATCATGTCTGACTTTGAGGATGGCGTTCTTAGAGTTGAATACTGCTTCTTTCTCTCACCAAATGAAACCCATGGCGGTATCCAAACAACTGTATTTTTATCTCATCCAACTCATCCCACCCCCTCTACCTCTTTTGTCTCTCTGAACCCATCGACCAGTGGCAGATGGGTCCCCCCATATGAGTCGGGTTCTGCTCAAGGTTTCTTCCCGTTAAAAGGGAGTTTTTCTTGCCACTGTTGCCTTAGCGGTTTAGGCATATGGGTTCTGTAAAGTGTCTTGACACAATCTGAATTGTAATTGATGTTATATAAATAAAATGAATTTAACTTCAACTTAGATAAGCTCTTGCATTCCTGTCTGGTGAAGTGGAGTCTGCCTTGGTCAGCGTCCATGGAGATGGGTCTTTTTCAGTGTCTGACTTGTTTTTACCAGAATTGCTCAGACTAATCAGGATGGTCTTGGGGATTCTCAGATTCATTTTTGCCATTGCAGGGCTCACTTTTGGCTTTCTACCATGCCCTTTCATTTTTCAGTGTGCAACCCTTTGTACCTCTTGTTTGGACTTTGCACTTGAAAACATTTCGACGCAGTCATTCTCCATCTTGTGAGAAACCACAATGCGCAACTCCCTCTCAGTAATGGCCCTTAACAGCAAGTTCACTATACCTGTCCACTAACTGAGAACTACTGCACCCACTAAACTCAACCTATAGTGCATTAGAACGCTCTAGTCAAACTACCATGATGATTTGAGATAGAATAGAAGCAGCAACTTGCAATTCTTTATGCCAGAGAACTGAAACGGATGTTGGTAAAGTTCATTTCCATCTTCACAAACTGCTGTGGTAAAAAGCGGCATGACACAACATATCATCTATTAGACAAAGAGGGCCTTTCAGGAGAGGTAATCAGAGGAGTCTGAGTCCTATTTCATGGTTCCTATTTGAAGAGTGGAAATAATCAGATGGATAAGAGGAGCTGGTGGGCTGACATAAAACCTGGAATGTTTGTCTAACGCTGCAAAACACACTTTAAACAACACTCAACATGTGAAATACTGGGCTTCCCAATGAAATGTATATCTTTATTATTTTATTAAAAGACTGAATCAAAAGATGATCCCACACATTTCTGTCAATAGGGGATTTAAGGAGTCATAATTTAATTGTAAAGTGGTCTTAAGCAAAAACGTCTGATCAATGATCTATGCGATGACCTTTAGCACTGTGTCTTTACAGATCACAAGACTGGATGTAGGGACTTGACAAAATCACTGGCCTGTGACGATCCAGGGAAGTTTCCAATGCAAATGGGCTGAGGGATTTTTCAATTCGGTGCGGCGAAATGCAAAGCACTGTTTAAACTAGTGCAGGAGCAAAGGCAGAATGTCATTTATCCCAGTCTACTGCGCACACATATGGGGCAGGCAAATGACCTCGATTTGCTTACGTGTAAATGACAGAAATCCTGAGACAAGGTAAATCCTGATACAAGATTTGATTGGATTCAAAGCATTTGGAAATGATTGGATTCCAGGCACTTGGAAATGTCTCAGTCATTGTATCAATACGTCTTATTTTTTTTACAAATAGTTAAAAGGTGTTATTTTCACTTCACTTAGATTTATAGGGTCCAACACAATTCTAAACCTAAATCCAGGTTGTATGGAAGTTGTTTTGTTTTTGAAGTGAGATTTAATCCCACCAATGCATTTGTGCTTTTTGCGGTAATTTTCAGACTGATGGTCATGTGAACACGAGGAGAAAAATCTGAATGACTAAATCATTTTGTTGTATCAACTTTTACATGTATGAGTAAGCGCTGGCTGCCAGATGTTAAAATGTTTCTTTGAACCATTAAAATCTGATGTTCAGAGGCAGATTCCTGTAAATGCCCCACAGTTGCATTCTTACTTCTCTCTTTGAAATGATTGACGCCTGTATTTGCAGATCTCTTTCGATTGTTGTCACCTGTCAAAATACACTGAACTGAACGAGCTAACGCTGCAGAGTTTGTCTAAACTGCTTCAAACATGCTTGGTACGAAGAAACCCTGTTCAGGAATATAAAGTGCTAAGTAAGCTACATAACTAATACGACAAGCAAATCAAATAGGGGGACAGAGTGAGCATCATTAGAACTATAGGTGCAATAAGATAAATAATTTTCTGTCTTCGAGGTATTCTGAAGAGCTGAGAGAAACAAGATACGTCTACGACATACTGTACAGACATCTATTAAAATATGCAGTGCAGGTACCAACAGGCAACCTTCTCTGTAGGCGCAGCTCTTCAACAGCCAGAGCAAAAGCTTTACTGTGTATTTTTCAAGATTTTGAAGACGAACTCAACTGTGATTAGTTTCCATACATAAAATGTGAAAGCCCTTTCTTTACAAGCCTGTTAGTCAGCAATAGTTGACCAAGTGTGGAACGGAGCTGCCATGGAGCAGCAATGCATGCAGCATTTTGCAGAGTTACAGAATGAATTGGCAAATCCACTTTTCAGCTTCTTCAATTGTTTCCTCACAACAAGATGGTCCTCCATGTTTGAGGCGCCGATTCTGTTTACTGGGTGTGAGACCAAAGTTTTCCTGTGTCAAACAGTCGTTGGATTCTTGCCAAGTCAACTCAAAGCAGAAGTCATGTCACTACGCTGCATTAAACACACAATGTGCTTTTCTTTATCATATCCCGTGAGGTTTTTTCAGTGAAAAACATCTCTTTTTTTTTTTCCAGGCTTCGTGACCAAACAGCAAGCGAACCAATTGATCAGAAGACACAAGGAGTGTATTGTGTGTGCAGACAGATCATAGTTAGCTCTGCTGGTTGTTCCCAGCCACACAGAGTTCAGAGTCTGATGCTTCTTTCCATGACGTCAGCCGGCAGCAGCACAGAGCTGGCATGAGGCTACAGGCCTGCCTGGTTCACACAGGGGCACACCTCTTTTTTCCCTCTTTTTCGCCACACACACATTAGCAGACGTGACACCTTCGTCTAGAGCACACAAGCCTGCCGCACAGTGCAAACAGAATTCCTAAACAGCTGTAACCAGGACGTGCTTCTCCACGCACACACACAGACATGTGTTACGCTCATGATATCCAACGTCGTCAGGGTTAAACAAAACACGCAAGCTGGAATCACCTGGCAAACAACGTGTTTTGGCACGTCAGTGGCAGTAATAATTACGAGGAAGAGTGGGGCACAGTTAAAGACTCAGAGACTTGCAGAGGCCAAGCAGCTGAGCAGATACCATACTTATCTGTCCTTTCTAACTTCTAGCTAGCTGTACAATTTCCAAAGAGGGAGAAATCTTTTGGCTTACTCATGTCTTTTAAATAGATTTAAATTAGTTGGCTCAAGAGCAATCATAAAAATTGATGAAACTGGAAATCAGGAATGTCCTAAACCAGTTTTGAAGATCTCTGACAGCCAATTGAGGTATATTTTAATTGGTTTCTTTGGTAGATTGGGCCCGAAGCAATTCAGATTTGTCTGCCGTAACCAATCAGTCTCCAGGTACACTACCTCAACTGTGTTTTTTGAAAATGCAGGGAAGCACCAACAAATCTAGAACTGCTTCTGCAAACCACTAAGTTTGAGCTTCTTGTCCTGTGACATTTCTCAGGTGTACAACAATACACCTCTGAAGTGCTACTTTTGGTTTAAAGCTGTATTAAAACTTTTACTTGCATACAGCTCTTACTTTTTTTTCAGAGAGGCTATAAAAAAAATCCATTGCAAACATTTTGGCTAGAACAGCTTCATTCCTCTGTGTGTGGGAGAAGACAGTGGAGAACTCTATATATAATACACTTTAAGAAACTCGTATGCTGTCAAATGGGCTTTTTTTTTATTCATGCAGATATATTCATTGAAAATGTTTTTTCTTTAGTAATTTCAAAACTGTTTCTACCAAAAAATGACCTGCAGTTATAGTGCCAATACACTGGTGTTCTTCAGGTGTTGTTTATACTCTTATTTTAAATATTCACAACTAACTAAATAACTGCAGATAGTAGTTTGCTTTATTACTTCAGTATCAATGCAGACACAGGTAGTTCCCCAGATGAGGAGGCAAAAATATGAGCCATTTTATAGCTGCAATTGTGATTTCATCACTTAGTACATTACTGTGTGTCATAATTCAAATCAGCTGGTACTGAACAGGGTGTTGTGGTTGAGTGGCTGCTGTGAGCTGGTCAGATACCATCGCTACAACTAGAAACAGGAAAAAGACACAAGACATCCTCCTTTGGATATGACCAGAGTGGCTGAGGGAACGAGCGAGTACTGAAGTAACACTTTCAGGCTGGAAGCTAGTTAGCCTACATTGCTAGCTTCCACTTTTGGAGTGAAATGCAGGCTTACAAATAGCTAAAGGTCCCATTTGGCAAAAATAAGTTTTATTCGGTTTGGTATCTTTTACAAAGTTGAATTTAAAGACGTGTAAAATAAAAGCTGTAAAATTTAAGAGGAAGCCAACTACTGCCATTCTACAATCACAGCTAATGGAGCTGACGTGACCTTTAACTTTGATCATATGCCCACAGGTCAGAGCACTGTGAAGCCAGAAAGCTGGAAGGACATTCAGAGATGAAGGAAATTTCAAATGTGATTTAAAACCAATAAAGACTGGGTGGGTTACCAGATTTTCATTTTCGCTTCAGTGAAACTCAGCCAAGTCAGCCCTTTGTATCTGCTTTTCTTTTGTTCTCTGTGCTCATGTGTACCACATTTAATTACAGCTAAAGTTCACAAAAATCTGTTCTCATGTACATATTTTTATGTTTCTCTTCAATGAGAACGCAATACTGAAACCCAGCCTACTAAAACTAGATGTTAACCAGAAGTCACTTCAGAGTCATTTCCAAGCTGCTGCACTGCAAAAATATTAATTCTAAAAACGCAACATCTTCTGACAGACTCATCATACAGAAAGGTTAGAGACACACTGAGAAGTCTGCGATATTATTATGTAAATGGTTTGCTCAGACAGAAAATTAGAAGCGATAGAAAGTCCTAGTCTTAAACACTCTGCAGTCAATTGCGCTACTTTGCTCTGTTTGTCACCAATGCATAGACAGTCTTCTTCCTGAAGGGGGCAGAAACAGCTGCAGTTTTGCTGCATTTAGCCCACTTAAAGTTAAAACCAGGCATTACACAGTCATGGTAAAATTCACCATCTTTACAGCAGAGTACAGCTGAAAATGTGAAACTACAATTCGGTATATTCTTCAACACAAAAGTGACAATAAGTCAGTGTTCGCATTCAAGGTAGACCTAACAAAAATACTTGTTCGGTAGCGAAGTCTAAATACTGGATGGAGATTCATGGGGTATTACATGAATGGGATCATCATCATCATGTATGTTTAAAATGATCAGAGTACCAGATTTGTTCTTTGAAAATCCCACAGAAACATGAGCTAAATTTCATTTTTAATGTACAAGTCATCAGACGAGTCACTTTGTTTCTGCTCTCAGTCTTAACAGCTGTTGGTTTAGGTGGACATTTAGAAGATTCAGTGGCTTGTCAATTACTAAGAAATCTATCAATATCAGTATTTGCTTCATGGTAATCCTGCATCACATTTAATCTGTTTGATGTAATGTCGGTTTATATGGCTACATCTATTGTCGCAGCATGGAGCAATCCATTACTGCCATCACTGTGCTGCAATACAATACCGCTCTACATGTACGGTGCAAATTATTGTCGCACAACATGAACATGTCAATAAGTTGAGGTATGAATCATCAAATTTTCTGAATATTGTGGCCAATTTAGGCCAGTGTCATTTGCTATGTCTTTGCAATAATATCTAGATGTGTGAGAGACAGTAATCGTCCTTGAACGATGTCTGTCAAGTGAGTAGGTGTGTGTTGAGGGTGAGTCTGGAAACTGTTCTGCCACAACCAATGGACCAGTTCTTCCTAGGAAAGGTAAACAAAATGTGTGTGTTTTTCCTCATCATTGTTTGAAGTGTCATTTATTGACTTCTTTTGTACACTGGTCTGAACTAATCACTTCGACCAGCAACTCTTAACCACTGTTGTGCTGTCTCCACAGATGAAGGAAGTAAGACCACAGAGCAGTTATACTCTATGCTTATGTGTGTAAATGCAGGCAACAAGAGACACATAAAATTCTTAGACAGCTACTCATCATGCAGCACAGATGCTACCTAAGAAAGAGTATCAAGTTTAGGGTTGTTTCAGAATTGGAGGACACTGGGATGTCCCACCCATCAAATGTCAAATAATCCATGTACAAAATACTGAAACATGCAGTTCTTGTGTAAATTTGCTTGTGTTGCGACCAAATCTAAAAAACTAGGAAAAAAGAATGCTTGAAAATATCTTTAAAAATACCAAATAAGTCTGGAGTTCCTTTTAAAATGCTGTTTTTCCTCTTGTCTCAACCCCCTGATAACCAAACTGAATCTCAAATAAAACAGTTAAAATGAAACTGAAATCTCCTTTTTTTAGTATTATTGCTTTCATTATGTTTCTTGCAATTGTGGGAACATTTTTAGTCAACATAATATTTTAAATAATAATAATTATGCATGGCATATGTCCCACAACAACCTAGTTAGCATAACCTTTTTAGCTGGTAGAAGAAGAAAACAGTGAATCACACGATACGCTGGAATTAACATCATTAAACAGTTTTGCAAAAGAATTGGTAGAGCAAAGCTATGTCCTCTCTTCTATTTTTCATATTTTCATAACATTGTCAGGCTTGATTGAATGTCTTAGTCCACCTCATGCAACCCTGCTATGCATATGATCAAGATAAGACCAATTCTTTTTGTTTTTTTCTGTCATTACGTTTGTCCTCTTGGTCAACAGAACAGCTAGATAAATAGTGCAAACATTAGCATGCATTAGCAACCCTGTTAGGGTTAGCAAACAACGAATAAAACATGGAATAAAAATGGCACCACTGATGTGTAAGCTGAGCCAATCAAGTCTTTGATAGTATATTACCCATTATTGATGAATATGCAGCAGAAATTTGTAAAAGTGAAGGTTAATTTTTCAAAAAATGTTGATGCCCAAAAGCCCTCTAATTCTGCAATGACCCTTCACTGTATGTCTGCGTTTGTTTACCTTTCTGCAGTGGATTTATATCAGGAACACTTCATACTAAATTTATGTTTGACTTCTGCCCACAAAAACCCATTTCCAAAAAAATACTACATTATGAATGAAGTGTAGAGAAAAAAAATAAGGCAGCATCCTAGAATAGAAGCAGTCTCTGTCAGTGTAAAGCAGTGTGGGCGTCTGTTTGATTCCAAGCTTTCTAAATAGTTAATGAATAGAGGTAGAAATCACAAAGTAACTCACAGTATAATACCAGCACAATGTATTGTCCTTGGGAACAATGCTATCACAGGAGAGTGATTTGGTGATAGACTGGAAGACATTCATCTACAACACATCACACAATCTGTGTAACTGAAGAAGAAAAAATACTTTTGACTACCATTGTGGTGTCAGTGTGTGTGAGAGAGAAAGTTTCTTTTTTTCACTGTAGGTTATTTAGCTTCTATTCACTCTACTCCTGTTTATCTGGCAAATGAAACCTTGAAGAGTTATTGGTTGTAATTTAAATTGGTTGCAGAAGAGCGCCTGTGTGTTCCAATGCTAATACTGGAATGTGGCGCCAGCGTAAAGACAATGTATCGCAACAGGAAGTGATACAACACATTGATATTTTGTTCCAGCCCTATTTACGAATATTTTAAGGGAAAATACTACTCTGTATACATGGCTTAAAAATGCAAAAATCCAAAAAGTCTACTGATAACTCCACCAATCATCTCAAAGTTCAGGATTGTGGGGTCATGACTGGAAAATAACTGTCTGGGTCACATGCAGTTTTTCCAGGACATTTCTTCACAATAAAACTGGGGCTGGAAAACTGCTCGAAGTCAAACCATTCCCTGATGAGAAAATCACCCGGTGTAGCCTCACTTCACCCTCTACAGACTGAGAAAAAAAAGAAAACTCTCTCTCACCTATAGGATCACAGCTAGGTGTCGTTTGTGTTGTATAGGTGTTGGACCTGTGCTCTGCCAAGGCAGGGTCCTCCTCCCATTTAGCCTCACTAGTTTAATAAGTGGCACCATCATCAGATACTCATGGCTCTACTGCCCCATTGCTGGCACTGACACACCACTATCACTAACACACAAATCAATACCAGACTATTGAGGCTGACAGCAATGTTGAGTAACGCTGGAAGAATTGCTCCATTCAAGCCATCCTTACTGATGAATACAGAGATTGCTAATTCCATTCTCTGCTTCTTCTTCTTCTTCTTCTTCTCTTTTTTCCTCAGTGTGATTCTCCTTGGCTGTCTTTCATTATCTGTCCTCTATAGTTTCTGTCTGACTTTTCTTTTGTCTCACCATATCTGTTCATCTATCAAGTGCTGTCACGTTGACTTTGACTGCTTTGTTTCAACTTTCAAGCAGAAGATTTATTTCTGAAGTGACACCGTTGGACAGAAATTGGAATTCTTCTCACTTTCTCTGTAAGGAAATGTAACATGTTTCTATATTTTTTTTTATATTTTATATATATATACATTTTTTAATACATTTGTGGGAACAGTGTTTAAGCTTCGGGCCTCTCGGTGGGCATTTCCCTTGGAAGTGGTTTACTGACATTTGAAGGTTGTTGTTGCTCTAAGACTTTTCAGAATTTAGTCATTTTCAGAAGTGCACTACAGCCTAGAGAACATCCTGTAGCCTAGAAAAACATTTTTGGCATTTTACGCTATGTTCAACATGTGAAAGGATCAATTGTGCTACGTTACCAAGCTTCCACTTGGAAGTCTAAAACACAGATTTGGTTTGCCACAATTAAATGAACATGATCGAGTGTGATATTGACTTTTAAAATGTTCTGCTCATGGAAATAAAACCAAGTCATCAAATCAAGCTCTTCCTAAACTAACAGCCAGTCACGAGGGAGTGATCACGAGGTTTTGTGGAACCGTCATGTCAATTCATAAGCCTAACCCAAACCTCTGCATGAAGCATGAAGGGCAAGAAGGAGAACCTTGCTAACAACAGGTCACTGAATCCTCGTCCTCTCTAAGCATCAACTCAGATATCCAGAACAGGAAACAACAATTTACTGTGTGATATTGCACGATGTGAAGATGAAATCAGTGCTGTTTACATGACAAAGTGCAGCAACAATATTTAGGCCCTAAATACAATGAATAAGCGCAATAATCATTATTATCTTGGTCACAATCAGTGCAGTCCTACTTGGACGCATAAAAAACAGCACATCTGACCAAAGGAAAGTGCCCATTCAGCCAAAAATCGTTCAGCTAAATAGCTTTCTAGCTTTGGTGTCTTGCAAGCTCACAACACAAAGAGTAATATCTAATTATTAGGGCTGGGCATGTTAAAACAATATTAACACGTTTACTCAGTAAATAATTAACACCGATGATTATTTTGTCGTGCGTTATTATTGTGAAAGTCTGTTTCTCACTGGTTCTGAATACACAGACAGACTAACCATGGATCACAGGAGAGCTGGATGTTGATCAGTACTTGGGATGAAGGTCATCACGATTCAAACAAACTAACCATGGAGGGAGGCTTCAGCGCACTGATTGGATGCAGTGTTTGGGAGAAACAGAGATGAACTAAAACCAGACCGATTAGTTTTGTGGAAGATGTCGGTCTGAGGAACGTTCTTAGGATCGCAACGAACGACGGCAGATATGAGCCTCAACCTGCATCATAGCGGGCGACCCATGGACAGGGGCTATAGTCCCCAACACAGACTGTTTCTGCTGCTCCCTGATGAAAGAAAAATGTTTCTGCTGGTACCTGTTAAGAAGAAAATAAGAATACCGATGTATAAATGTTAACTTGCTGTTGTTGGGAAGGTTCCTGTTCTAATGTTATGATCGTGATTCTGGATGTTGAGGGTGACTTGTTTTGCTATAACAAACCAGATAAAATATTAACGCCCTTGCACTGGTAAATGGCTTTGGTTTTATTTGATTTGATTGTATTAATGTTAAAGTTGAGATACACAGACTGTTGTTCAAAAGCACTTTATTTGTTTAAACCAAATGTTACTGTACTGGTGTTCATATAGCAGTACTTTAAAAATAAAGGTATTATAAAAGTAGTAAATTCATTATTTAATTTTACCTATAACAATGTGATTAATCACAGAAAATCTATTTTAAGGGTTTCCTAACACTACTGATTATATTTGCAGTTACAGGTGTTCTATCAGCAGTTTCAAGCTTTTGTCTTTCCAGTGGTCATGGGAAAACGCACTAACCATGTTGGCATTAGCACGGCTCCCAGCAACATTTGCTACGGCCCAGTTTGCCAGTTTTTGTTCATGTTGAGTCACTAGCAGCTCCTTCACACTCAGAGTTTGATTTATAACACACAAAGAAGTGGTTCTGGCCAACATCGACAGTGCCTATTTTATGAGGTCCATGTAACATGTGATACAAATCACAAAGATACCTTTAAGAGGATTCAGTAAGTAACACAGGGAAGGCTTGAATAAAGTTACTAATGAGCATCAACAATATGCATCTTGTTAACTATGTGTTTAGTGGAAATAGTGAAAAGGATTTTTAACTAATGATTATGTCTGCTGGAAGTTATTTCAACAATAAAGTTACTTTATTTAACACATCCATTGACATCAGTAGAACATGACAACATTAGATTTAGCTAGAAAGCTCAGCTTTAGTACTACCAGTACTAGGAAACTAACAAAGGTTCTTATCACAGCTGAAAAATAAATTAACTTTAAAAGCAAAATACAATTTTGGTCAAACAAGTAAAAGACAAACAGGATATAAAAAAATATCTCTTTGCAATAATTAAGTTTAAATTTCACCTAAACTGCTCCTGTGTGTATACAAAGTAACATTTTATTGAAAACATCCCGCACAATGTATTTGTATTCTCAATTTACCTTTTCTCAAAGCACACAGAAAACATGTGGCCACTACAAAATTATCTGTGTATGTCTCACTTTCTCTGCGCTCCTCTGTCTGCCATATTCAGCAGCACTTTCAGAAAGCAGTTAAGAAGTAAAGCTGCCTCACTTCCCTTAACCCAGTGGAAAGAGTTGTGGTTAGTCAGGGGTTCCTATGTAGATGAAATGGTACGATATGAAACATGACTGAGCTCGAGCTTTTGCTTTTCGAAAAAAACAATGCAAATAGAGGGTGAGAATAAGGTGAATATGATCCCAGCAGCCGAATACAACATTAGCGTGCAAGATTTATATAAAAAATAAAAAGGAAGTGTATTGAAGTGTTTGATAAAGAATCAAACATATCACAGGTCACAACAGAACTAGAGTTAGACGCTGTAGCTATAGGAAGCATGTGCCTTCACTCAGCTTACTGTACAGCTGAAAAGAAAATCACATGGGTTTCGTCAAGACTCATCACTGTCCCATGATGAACCCTGAAGCTATAGAAACATTTGGCACGCCAACAGCTTGTCACTGTACCACTAAAGCTAAATAGGAGAGAATGATAGAGAAAATAAGCGAGCTAATAGACTATATTGAATAAAGTAATAACTTGTAATTATTTTACATAATTTATGGCATGTCAGAAGAAATTTTTTCCATGACTATATTAACAAACAGCCCAGTTTAGAAACCATAAAGTACATATTCCACTGTAGGAGTCTCACGTGTACGGTACGGTAAATCACAGGTCTCACTTTAACTCAATATGTTAAACAGCGTTCAGCGGCACTAAGCTGGGGGAGAATCATAAGACAGGCAGGCGGACTCAAACACAACCAATACATCATCAAACTAAAATCAAAACATATCTGAGTCTGGATAGAGTGTTGCTTACCTGGTAAAACTCCCTCAGCCATGTTTTCTGTAGATTTTCAGGCTGGAAAGAGAAAACAGAAAGTCTGTTAGTGACAAGACACAACACATATTGCACATAGGTGAGGTAGTGAGGAATTATTGCACAGAAAAATATTGTTTACATTTTTGTTTTTGCCATCAGTCTCATTGTGGCAGGGAAAATAGAAAGTTCATATCGAAAATACCACTAAGTGTAAATTATATAAGCTAAAAAATGCTAATTCTTAAACTGCGACATTTAAATTTCTGACTGTTTCTGCTTGTTGTGCTCTTTGCAGGGTGATATTTGTACTTGCCTACAGACTGCTTCAGAATAAATGTAACGATGCAACACCACACCACAGTCACCTCAAGTTGGCATTTTTGTAGCACAAGAACCCTTTGCAAGAGAAATGTTTATTTTCAGTGTAGCAGTGTATGTAAAATAAGTTGTAGTTCAGTGTGAGAAGATCTTTGATCGTTTTTCATCTTTTATTTGCTCCTCTTGTTTTTCAGATTTTATTGATACATTGTGAATAATTACTACGCTGCCACTAAATAATTTTGCGTTTCTGGCGTCTGGCATCTTCTTTGTGCAAGCTAGCACAAATTAGAATAAAAGCAGGATTAGGATTCAGTAAAATCCTATCAAACCCAAACTGGAGATGTGCATACTCTTTGACATCATGTACAACTGTGCACTTATATTTAGGCATCTACTGATAAATTGCTTCACTCCCATTTTTCTCAGGATCACAAATCTTAGCTCCCAGAGCATCAACATGCCTCTAACCATCCCTTCTTTTTCTCACCTCTTTTGACTTTGCCTATATCTGTCATTCTCTCGCTCTCTCTCCTCCACTTTAAAAGGCTATTCCCAGACCTGGACTTCACTTGGTTTGTGCAGTGGAAACAGAAACAGGGCCCTGGGCAGTCTACCATTTAAGGAGACATCTCCTCATGTCGATAACTAGGTCTGATGAACGTCTTTGTGTGTGTCTGTGTGTGTTCCAGGGAGTTTGTCCTATCAAGACTGGTCTATAATAAGAATACACAAGGGATCTGCAGGCTCTGTCGGTATCCGTAGCAAAGCCCTCATATATTAGAGAAGTAGGTGCTTTGTCCTTGCATGGCGTTGAGGCACGAGGCACAACTGAATCCCTATAATACCTTTAAGTGAAAACCTTATTACATACCGACAAATAATGGCAATATACTGAATAACATACACTTTCAATCTAATATTATTCCATTTCAGCGTAGGCACACACACACAAAATGTGCTGTAAAGTAATGTAATCTCCTTCTTTGTTAAGTTCTACTTCAATGAGAAGATTTAACAAAAAAATTAGCTTAGCTTAGCAGTAAGACGGATGGCAGGAGGAAGCAGCCACCCTGGCAATGCCCACAGTTTAAACATACTTCTAATGCTGTTTGTTTAATCCATATAAACAACTGTGTAAAAGTGTCAATTTGTGGATTTACAGGAATAACAAATTGTAAACATTCCTTGCCAAACAACAGTTTATTCATCTACCCAGCATGACTGTACACAACATCTCCAGCGATAGCAGCAGATTTCCTGGTAATTTCACTGTGACTCTGGGAAGTCACTGCACCTGGCTGTGGGCTGCTAGGAAACACTTGGACTGGTAATTATTTGGCTTCAGAAAGATTCAGAGGTAACACATAAATAAACCCAGGCTGGCTGTTAGCCCCTGACTCCAGTCTTCTTGCTAAACTAAGCTAACTCTCCCCATTTATGCTAAACACAGTCATGAAGACCGGTATCAATCTCCTCATCTAACTCTGGAGAAGAAAGCAAAGACAATACATCCCAAACAGAAATATTACTGTTAACTGGTTATTCGATTCGGGCTGCACAGTGGATGGTGGTTAGCACTTTCGTCATGCAGCTAGAAGATCCCCGGTTTGCATCCTGGACTTCCAGGGATCTTTCTGCATGAGTTTGTATGTTCTCCCTGTGCATGTGGAGGTTTTCTCCAGGTACTCCAGCTTCCTCCCAAAGTCCAAAAACATGTTGAGGTTAATGGGTAATTCTAAATTGTACGTAAGTGTGAATGTGATGTGATTGTCTCTATATGTAGCCCTGTGATAGACTGGTGACCTGTCCAGTGTGTCCCCTGCCTTCACCCTAAGTCAGCTGGGATAGACTCCAGCACCCGCTGACTCTAATGAGGACTAAGTGGTGTATAGAGAATAGATTGATGGATGGATTATTCAACTCATTACAAGTTATAGATAATCCCTTTAAAGGAACATGCTTGTTAGCATGTGTTATAGTTTTGCTGTAGGACAGGGATGTACCATCCAGGTGGAGCCTGATGGAGTCACAAGTGTTGACCCCAGGAAAGGGTTCATCAGTCGAGTGCACCTCCCTGCCATCTAACTGCTAACAGTGGCAGCCGTGTTGATGAACCATGTAGTAGCATGAAGTTGTGAAGAAAGTGACTGGCAACTGTCTGGTTTATCTAATGCAAATGCTAAACTAGAAACTTTAGCAAGTTTTGAAATTTAACACAGACTGAGTTCTGTCAGTAGAGAAACAGCTGCTCCTGAATGCTGTTAATGTTCAGGAGCAGTTGGACTCTGATCATGTGCTTCCAATTACATTCAAACAGAAGTGATGAAGCGCTTTTGCAACATTCTGCTCTGAGAATAAAATCTAAAACATTTTCGAGGTGGCATTAAATACTGACAGGTTTCGGACATGTTGCTTCAACGGTATGTGTGGACATCTGTTCCAGTTAAACAGCCGTTTTCAGCAGCTGGATGACCATTAACTATTGCAAACAAGCCAGCGCATCATACAGATCAGACATGAGGATTATTTTGAGACCGCTGTGAAGAGACTAATAATGTGACAGGGTTTCTACTGTGGACAACTGCAGCTCATTTGGTGTGTTCAACACAACATAAACCATCACCATTTCATATGGAGTATGGAAAAGCATGTACTGTATTTCAGAAATGTTATCATTTAATTGATTACTGATAGCTAATGTGGCAAAGTGCCAGTGAAGGAAATCATTTCAAGTTTTCCTTCCTAATCCAAAACACTTAACATCACACAAGAAAAAAAATCCAGAAATTTGATATAGTGAAACAAGCACATCATTTTGAGATGTCCTAGATGTGTGCATTAAAAATAGTTCACCTGTACTTTCTACAGATATACTACTAACATACTAACAGATGAATGAACTGGGTCAGAAGCTTACCCTCTGATATATGCTGACATTTCCAAGGGCACCTAAATGTCTCTGGACTTAACGGGTGTGTGTGAGAGTGTGTGTGTGTCTCAGCCAGATCAGACAGAGCATAGGTCTATATAAGGACATAAGCAGTGGACCATGTCATCAGTCACATGGAGGAAGAGAAAAAGAGAGTGAGACAGAGACAGGCACACTGAGGAACAGTAAGGTTCAAACCAGAAAGCTGTCACTCGACCATCCTGGTAACATTGCAAAGTGTCAACTACAGTCACAAGTTAGTGTGTCTCAAGTTTGGATCCTAATCCTGTGAAATGGAGGATCCCAGTGATAGTACCATCCAATAACATGACAGCCCTTGACAAATCATCCAGATATTTTTAGCTCTTTTCCATTGGTTGTTTCTCACAGGACCACTACTAGCTGCGCTCTCTGCAATTTCAAAAGTTTCCTGTGTTCACACTCAAATCAAACAGACGTTTAAAGCGGCACAGAACGCACAAAAGCAGTGAAGGTAGACTCTCAAAAATCTCTCTGCAAGTGTATAAAGATTCTGCATGAAGAAAAACATGCAGGATATACAGGTGACTATGATAAATAGACAATAAAGACATACCGTTGACAGTTTTATACACAAGTCAAGGATTGAGTCAGGGGAGTACATGTCCTAGATCAACCTGGCGTGGGGAGAAAACGGCTACATCCAGAGCTTTTCTAGAGCACTCAAATTTAGGCTGAGCCTCTAGCTGTGATGTGCAGTGGAGATGTGTGATGGTTCGAGGGAACAGATGTTGGCCTTGCCAGGGTGGCTCAGAGGAAGGCCAGTGGGCCCTCGGAGGCCTGAGCTCTGGAGAGAAAGTGGGCTATTAGCAGAAGGAAAGGGAGGACGAACCAAGTCTATATCTGTAGCCTCGCCACCTCGTCACCCGCCCTCCACTTAACAGAAGTTAATTTGCAGTTAATTAGAAAGTGGGGCTATACAGGCAGAGAGGTAAAAATAAATCCATAGCCTCCCCAGCCTCTCCTCCACGCACACCTCCTCTTCCTCCACCAGCACTTCGCTCACTTAGTTCTCTCCACCTCCTCTCTCTTCTTTGCCCGTACCTCTGTTGTCTTAGTGAATGGCCTACTTTTCAGACAGCGTTGGGAACTAAGAGACTCTGCTTGGATTTCTAGTGCAAACCCATTTAACATCCCAACCTTCAAAGAATGTAGATTTGAAAACCTGGCCATCTTGATAAGACCATCAACAAACAATGGGAGAACAAAACCTTCCCACTGTCCCATTAGTCTATGGATAAACCGTGACAATAGAGTGAGCATCAAAGCCCTATCTAGCTTCTTCATCTTCACGTTTTTTTCTCATGTGCACTGCATTGTCACTAGAGTGAAAAACAGTGGCGGCAGCACAGTGGCTCGGTAGTTTGCACTGTCGCCTCACCACTCGAAGATCCCCGGTTGGCATCCCAGCCTGGAATCTTTCTGCATGGAGTTTGCATGTTCCCCCTGTGCATACGTAAGTTTTTTTCTGAGTCCTCCCACAGTCCAAAAACATGCTGAGGTTAACTGATGATTCTAAATTCAGTGTAGGTGTGAATGTGAGTGTGATCGTTTGTCTCTATATGTAGTCCTGTGATAGATTGGTGACCTGTCAACGGTGTCCTCTGCCTTCACCCTATGTCAACTCGGATAGACTCCAGTTCCCATGACCCTAATGAGGACAAAGTGGTGTACAGAAAATGGATGGATGGGAAACAGTGGACTGAAATCTGAAATCTTTCAGTCTGACAAAATACTAAGGCTGGACTCGAATATCCGAATATCAGACTATTGGGTCGTGACGATGGATTCCAACCTCCACCCCCCAGTTGGACATTACGATACAAACCAAACCAAATATTCGGATATTCGTCATTAATCAAGGCCGAACATCCGGAGTCCAGAAATTGCTAATCGGCCCAGCTCTACAAAATACACAATAGTCTCTCATTTCACTTTGATCTGATAGTAAAACCTCACTATCTTTTGCGATCTTCTCTTCCTTTAATGAGGATAAAATCACAATACTTCTTTCAGGTACCGAATGCAGGCATAACTATCTTGTGACAAGACATTTGCCAATTGCAAATGCCCAATCTTTGAATTGAACAAACCGCATGCAAAAGTACTGGCTGGGCATGCTGGGGATGGAAAATGCAGTGCCATAGGGAAATTCAACAAGGTAAAAGTATTAAAATGGTGCTAGACAAAAATTTTGGAGTAGAAGTTCAGCATGATATTTTTTGTTCCCCAAAATGACCAATAAAAAAAAGATTTTTGAAGTACTTTTTATTTGGAGTTTCTATTAGAACTACCTTCTACAGCATAAAATCTACTAAGAGTGGCATCCAATCAACAACATGAGACTGCAACGGGAGGCATCCCTTGTGCACATCTCTAGTTGTAAATTGTCTGTATTTGCAGGAAGATGTGGTGATCTCTACAAAAAAAGCAAGGCTTTGTCTCACTGGATTATACTCACAAAATAACTACAAATTAGCAAGAATATCATCAGTTTATAATCTGTACTATAAATCCTTACAAAGTGACCCTGAATGCCCTCTTCTCTCTTTAAATGTTGTATGTGTGCGTGCCTTTGTTTGGTAAAAAACTGCACCCTGAAGCTGGAGGTCGCAACTTTCAGTCTTCCTCAGTGTCAGAGGTCATGACCTGAAAACTACAAACTGTTCTTTCCTTTGCAGTTCCTCAGTGAGGCATTCTTTGACTTACAATGCAGCCACATTCCCGACCCCAGTTCACCAATACAGAAGGCTGTTTAAACCAAGACTGGCAGGGAAATTACATCAAGGCTGGTCCCATTTAAGACCCCTGTAGCGATCTGCTGGGAACACATGGCCACCACATGAGTTTCGCCCCCCCACCCCCCACCCATCTACTCTTCATACTCCAAGTTATCCTCATGCTGTTTTCTCTTGGCCTCCATTTCATCTACAATGTCATTTTTATTAGGTCTTGCTGAATACTACGTTTGTCCATCCTCCCATCTTTGCTGGCTGTTATTCTGCTTCATTCTTTCACCAGATCCCATTCCCAACAAGCACTCACGTTCTCAGGCCAGACTGGCGTGGGGTAAGAGAAGTATATTTAAAAAGAACAGCTCTTCACTGCAGCTTGCAACCTCTATAATTGAAAAGAAGAGAGTGGAGATGAGGAGTCTTAAAAAAGCAATGGTTGCTTGGTTACACCTGGCACTAATACCAGACACGCACAGGTCTATCACAGTAAAAAAAAAAAAAAAGCTACATCTGAGGTGTAACTTACAAACCAAAATACAAATACTGTGTGGCTCTACTGTGACTCTCTTACCATAATCGTCTCTGACACACATACATGTGAACCTCAGTCTAGAGCAAATGACTGGAACAAAACAACCACGACAACATGTGTTCCGCTTCCTTGATGGACATCTGAACATGTAACATACGTGAGAGACGTGGAAAAACTTGAGATCCAGATGAAGACTGTTGCTGTCTGAGTGGAAGCTGATGATGGCTACTGTACAAAATAATACTAGTCCCATATATCATTAAGCAACAAATGCAAGTCAATGCAAAATTGTACATTATTTTGGATTAAAAGCGCTTCCCACCAGTTAAACTCAGGAAATTATTTTTAATGGCCCCCAGAAGTATTGCTTATCCTTTGAAAACAGCTGTATAATGTCGTGGGTTGCTGTGGAGGAGTTTTGTAAGCCTGAGGAGCTCACCCTAATGAAGTCATCAGGGGTTCAGTCAGTTTCAGTTTGGAGATGACAAAGTCTGCAGTGCAAGCCAAGGGAAAAAGAGATGGAAATACGTGGGAATTCAGCAGGCAGGAATAGCTTAAGGAGAGATGCTTTTTAATTGGATCATGGGATGTGTAGGATCCTGTGTTTTGGAGCTCATACTGATTCTGTTATATTTTATTCTGCTTTTAGTGTCCCATGAGTAACACGAATACTAAACTGCTGGTGTAACATGTACAGTCCACATGGTCAGACGTGCACGGGAATGCTCTGGTTTCTGTACAGCCACATAGACGACCAGGAACTCACTTTGTGTCTTCTTTGTTTATTAATTTTCTTTTTTTTTTGTTTTAAATTTGACAACCAAATGAAGTATTTAGCTGTGTAGTTTCCGTAGCTCCATAAAATTCTGCTTCCACTCCTTTTAATGGTCAAGGTTTTAAAGCCAGCAGAGAAGTTCTTAACGCCTTGTACAGCAGCACTACAGTGTACATCATGAGCACAAAGAGCAAATATTCCTGGAATGCAACAATTAATATTCAGGCAGTAATGTATCAAATTAATATGAGGAGCATACTGACTATGGATTGACTGATATAGATTTTTCCAGGGTCAATACCAATATCGATTATTAGTTATCAAAAAGACTGATAACGGATATTTCAAATCAATATATTTATGCAGTATAAACTAATATTCTACAGTCAAATACTACTCCACATGTGCAACCACTGTGAATGTGACATCAGTCGAGACCACTAAATGTTGATTATGGACAGAGATGTATTTGCGTCACAGCCAGCTGCACATTTCTAGGTTAATTTGTTTTACCGATGACCAAATAATGATAAGTGGATAAATGTTGACTATCTGACTCAATAATAGGCCAGGCCGATAACCATTCAACCGCAACAGCAGACAAATCTTGCCCATCTTCCCAAAAAGCAGACACTTTACCATGACATTCGCAGGGTTGTAAATTGTGTTTGTGTCCTAGCTGATGAATGTTTGATATTCACTCCCCTTTAGCTCAGTTTTGTTTACCACTGCCTCCATTAAAAGGGGGAAACATCTTGCTCTAGGTGCTAAATGCTTCATTTTGTCCACCAGCTACATGGTAACTTTTCTTCAGTGCTTGGAAGGTTGTTTATTATGAGTCTATCTGAGCTTTGTCACATACTTTAAAAAAGTGCATACAGAGTAATTCATGTTCAGTTTGAGTAAACAAACCATGGACAGGGTATGATAGGTACAAATGGATCCCTTTTTTCAGATCACAACCACGTAATTTGTCATGCAAAACAAGACAATAAATCAGTGACAGCTTCTATGGCTTCTGCAAACCACAGCTCACAAAGCAAAGAGGTTTCAAAGAGAACGCTTTTATTGCTTTGATTTTGTTCCACATTGAACTGAAGAGGAGCCTGTATTAGTTCGTACTAATAGGACTTCATTTCCTCACATCCAACACAAACAACCCAATTATTAACAACAAAAAGTTCAAATGTACAGCAGTAGAAGTGGGCACACAAGAGATGTCTTTCACGTCAAAGCCTTGTTTTTTTCCGACCCCCGTGGTAAAGCTCCTTGTGACAGCTTGTGTGTGTTGACAGACTGTTTGAAAGGAGGTTATTGGCTTTCAGGGGAACGGACAGCTGACTAAAAATACCCTGGCTAGATGGAGGCTTTTGACCAAGGGAGGGGATCTGAGGAAGGAGAGCAGCTGGGGAGTCAGCAGCCGATTCAGTTCATTGGCTGGCCCGGCGTCCTTCAACAGGTTGCCGCTCTCCTTAACAACTCTAATTCACAGTGGCTCTGTGGAGGGCGGAGGACGCCGGTGTGTCCCCTCAGTGTTTTATGTAACTCCACATCAAAGAGGCTCATTATGGAATTAATTAAAGAAAACCCACACTGAAGCACTGAATTAGACCTCGACTGGCCCCTGAGAGATGTCTTCATCCTTCTAGAAAATAAGGAATAGAAGTATGAGGAGGTACGGAGGAACGTTAATGCATCAGCATGTTTGAAACAAAGAGCCTGTTGGATGATCAAATAGTAAAGAAACAGACAATCTAGCTGGTGTGGAGCTTATTTTTGTCGCATAACTACCTTTGTCACTATTTGTGCATACAAATGGGTGCAACATGATGAATGCTGTTGAAGAAAACTGTTAAATAACGTCCCCAGTTTCATCATCCTGTCTTGCTTCTTTCCATAGACAAGGTTCTAATCAAATTTTAAAAAATTCTAAATAATTTTCAGATAACTGACAAGACAAACTCATGCCGCACAGTACTAGGAGTTGTTATAAATCGCTGGTGGCACTAATTCTCTTGCTGATCAAAGTTAAACCATCATGAAATTAAGACAAACATGAACACCGGTCATACAGCGAAGCGATAAACAAAGGTGTGAAAATGTGACGGAAAAATGTTGCTTGTGTTTGTTTCATGCGTTAATTTGACACTGCAATCTCCACATAGCACTGCACAGACCTGTCTGATATTTGTATCTGCCATTATTTGTGGTCTTTTCAGTGGAAGAGAAGCTTCAGTAATTTTTTAATCATGTACGTCATTCACTGACGCCGTTTGTCAGATTATATTTTTAGCAGTATGATCTTTTTATCTCGGGCAACAGTAAAAAAAAAAAAAAAGACTGCAATATTTCAACTTTATTTCATTCTTTTTGTCATTTCGCCTTTAGATGTGATCAGATGTTACTGAAATCAAGCTGGTTTATCTGAGGTATACCTGAGGGTTAGACATTTCAGTTTTCAGAAAATTAAAAAATGTCGGTCCGTCGCATCATGACGCTGGCAATTAAATGTTATCCATTTCCATTACAGCGTGATGGATATAGTACAATGACGTTTCCAGGACAAGCTAAAAAAAGCAATTTAAAAGCCCCTGAAAATCTTGTTCTTACCGTCCAACATCTCACATTGTTGTAGGGATGTAGAAGTGACTCCATTCATTTAACATCTCTGTTAAATGTGGTTATCGACACATTAACTACACCTTAAGGTAAAATTGTCAGCCAGAGAGGGTACGGACACCCCCTTAAGCCTGTTGTTAAGTCACCTAACAGGAATTTAAAGACAAATTTCGTCTGTCCACTCTGGATATTTGGTCACATAACGCCACAATGCTAGCCTAGCCGCGCTAGACAACCCACGGCAATGAATTTAATTCTCTGCCAGGGTGGGTCTAGTTACCCTCGGTAAGCCTCGAGGTTGGATGCTCCTAAAACTGGCCGACGAATCACCATGAAGTGTAGAGTCAGAAGGCGGGCATAACTAAGTGACGACAGAGGCGCGACGATTCTGACAGAAACAACCGGAAACAACTAGCCTAGCCGCGCTAGACAACCCACGGCAACAAATTTTATTCTCTGTCAGGGTCGACAACAAAAACAACAGTCGTTGAGCTCCATTAGCACCGACTCTGAATAATCTTTCTGTTAACATGTCTGTAATATACTTGAGCTTCACCCATTGACTGTATAAATAAGGCTTCACCGAACTCTCGCATCCTCTGATTTCCGGCGCTCTAGGAACTACATCAGCCTATTCGTTGCATTGATTGGTTGTATACCTACCCAATTGCTGCAGAGTGATTTGAAAGACAACCTTTTAGCCCGCCTCCCTCCCTGTCAAGAGTTCCTAGACCCTTGCGTCTTCAGACCTGGGTCTAGCGCGGCTAGGCTACCACAACGTCATTTTTATAAAATTTGATTGTGGGCACGGCCTGTGCATGGTTAAGTCTGATGTCATTTTTTCTTTAGAAAGCAACCACCGCTAAGTAAGAAGTAAAATGTTTCGGTTTCTGCTAAGTTCTTTTTGAAAAGTGAAATTGCTATTGTTACATGTGTACAAACATGTATTGTCTCTTGCTCTCCAGATCATGAATTCTCCAGGATGCTTTTCTGCCTTTTAGTCAATGGATTCTGGGGAAGCATCAAGTGTAGAGAACAGACGCCTGAGTGTTTGACTCTAATTGACATTAAAAGCTTTTTTTTTTTTTTTTTTACTTCTACTCAGCAGATAGCACAATTTTATACTAAATAACAATGAAGAGTGGCAGGAAGGATCAGAGGATGACCTGTCAGTGTTGGTACCATTGTTGTACCTGCAGCAAGATATACAGACACTGTTGAAGTTAAATGGGCATGTAAACTACTATTGTAGTATTCCTACAAAAGGACATGCACCCACCCTTTTTACTGTGAATCAACACGGCAATCAGCTGGGATTTGTGTAGATCAAGTGTCATCAGAAAACAGGAAATTACAGCACTCAGAGCAACCACAGCTGTGTGGTTTGAAAGCCTTTTCCTCACTGCATGAGACTGCAGCACACACGTACAATGCCATTCAAAAGCTCGCACACCTAGATGGCCGGAAACAGCATCTGTTGAGGGAGACTGCACAGTACTAGCCCAGGTGCCTGGGTCTAATGAGCTGTCGTGCTTCTTCCAATAAATTATCTAACCATATATTTCTCTCAAGGATGACAATCTTTGTGGAAAATCGCAGTTTCAGATGCATATCTAAGGCAGATCTTTTCAAAAGAATCAAGGACATGTTTCATTATCCTGGAAATGGTATTTAAACATAAGACTCGGCATTCAAAGGTGCTGCATTGTGCAATAAACACTAGGCCTGAAGCGAGCTCGGCAACTGACAGAGCAATGCTACTATCTGAACAGTGTGAGCTCTCCCACTCACACCTCTGCCATGTGTTACTCAACACAGACAGCGAGTTCCCTACAACAATATGATGCACACAGCTACTGTACTGCACTCAAATACCTCTTACTGAGAAGTCATAAACAGGAACCTTGAATATCTGGCAATTTCCAGTGAAGGACTACATGAAAGAGATGTGTGACGAAGCATTTTTACATGCTACTCTTAGACTTATGTGAAAAGGAGTTGTCCGTAACAGGTTAAAGATGATATATTTGTAATTTTGAAGCAAGTAAAATCTATATTCAGGTTTACTGGGCGCAGATTTAAGTTAGATTTGGCTAAAGTGTAAAGATTTAATGACACAATCTGTAAGATGTGCCTTGAAAATGATGCAAAATGCATTTATCAGACAAATTGATCCACAGTAAAACTGCAGCGTTTGCATGTTACCGTTTCGTTTTTCATGTTGCATTTATGTCATGTCATACCCAGCAGCACTTTACACCAAGGTGCTGTTAAGAAGCCAACGTAGAATTGCAGAAATCGCTCCAAGCAGCTGGTCTTCAGGGCTTAAGGTGGTGGAGAAATGTTAAATGCACTCACCCACTGAAAATGATGCACAGATTCAAGCATGAAACCTCCAAACCCATTGATGTTTTTTTTAAAGGTTTTCATTTTTAAAAATCACAAAAATGTGAAGTGAAAACTGTGATATTTCAATAAAAACATTCCTTATTTTACAGATCTTGAGAAAAAGTCAGAAAACATTTATAATCATGATCAATATCATCAATCATACTCATTCTGCACTCCTACTAGTACTTCATTAATAAAATTATTGTGGCATGGCTCAAAAATAGTATAGAGAGGAACAAGTTTTAAAAAGGTATTTGAGTTGATGCGGCGAGTTTGAGTGAAAAAAGGGCTATTTCATTGAGGTCGTAAAAATGTAAATACATTTATTCAAATAGTTTATCAATAGAAGGCGGAGCTCCATTTTTTACAATACTGTTAACACTTGTGGACACATGGGAAATTGTTGTGCATGTTCATTTCAGGTGTTTTTGTGCAACACATAGCCAAAGAAATTCTACTTTTGTTCGATTAATGGCTCGACTGTGTCATATAGCACAAAATAAATAAAATTCTGTCTACTTGTAGCCAGGGTTGTGTTGGTTCCATAAATGTGTAGAATTTGTACTACTGCAAAAAGAAAAAAGTAAAATCATTTTTTAACAAAGAGCCCACAGAGTGCAAAAATGTGTCAAAAACACCCAACATCTGCTTGAGGTTCAGAGGGTTGATATTAATACTCTGAAACAATAAATGTGCACTATGTAAGTAAGCGTGTGTGTTTAAAGGTCAGACACATGCAGCCCACAAAAACTCGAGCATGTCTTCACACGAAGCCTAAAATAATCAACTGGGGATTTGTCAAGCCCTTGGGGATTGTCACGAAGCCACTTAAAGTGATACTCAACAAAGAATTTATATTCTTTTGATTTATAGGTAAGAGCACAAAGTAGTTGCAGTTTTCCTCTCAAAAGAAAAGAAGTGCCCTGTTTAGATCAGCAATTAAAGTGAATTTTTTACGCAAGTATCACAACATTCAAGTTATCTAAATAAAGTACCACTGTTGCAAAATCAGTCTCCCTACTGTCTACTCATATCTTCATCATTGTTCCTGACAGTTGTATTTTTGCCACAATGCAGCTAAATATTCCTGGTATCGAGACAATGTAAATAGGTTAGAACATTCTAGCTGACTGTAAAAGCTTTTCAAGGGAATCTATGAATCACCAAATGTGTTCTAGGAAAGTCCTGCTTCCCTTTGTGTCTGTGTGTGCAACATGTGTGGCAGAATAACACACCATCAGAGAGAGAAAGGGTGTGTTTGGGGTTTTAGACGCCACCCAGACCCACCCCTCTGTAATTACACGTCACAAATCAAGCAAAGATAAAGACTATCCATGCTGTGAGGGTGTCCCTTTGACGTACTCCAAGGCTTGTTCGCATTCAGCTGCCTGTGATTAGAGAGCTGAAGGCTGCTGCAATCACACCGTTTCTCATAAAGTTATTATTTTACAGCGACAGCGCCTGTTCTGCTGAGAGGAACGTTAATTTCCTAACTCAATATGTTTTCCCGACGTTCATTTCTCCAGTCTTGGGTGGTGTCCTGTATTGCTTTTATGGACCTAATAAAGACATAAAAACGCAGTTACCCATGAAGATAAGCAGCTTTCACATCGCATCCTCACTCAAGACAAGCTGATGCTGGTGTGGCAGGTGTAGCTTCTATGTTCGATGCTTGTGCTGAGAAACAAAGGTCAGTGCGGTGGTGTGAGTAAGGCCGAAGCTGCTGCACGTCTTTGTGCCTCTTCAGAGTACAGGGCAAAGTTTACCGAGGCCACTGCAAGTAAATGACATCATTCTGAAGCTACGGGAAATCTGCCTTTCACAACACAAACATGACAATGGAAATGAGAGAGCAAATGACGCTGGTGGAGCTTTGAATTCATGGAAATTTCTTTCTTTCCTTATAATTTTCCAGATTTTGTCCTTCAGACGAAACAATAAAGCCACCCTGACCTAATTAGTTCACCTCATACTATAAATGTGATTCTAATTGCCGGGCAAACAGGTCAAAAATCCAACTGTATCTGGGTCACTGAAAGAAAATGAATCTTTTCCCTCTCTCCGTAAGCGAGGCTCTTTTAGACTTTCAGGGAAACAACTCATTAAGGGAAGAAGGCTGAAGCTGTGCTAAAAGCATCCGCATCTGAATGAGTGCAACCTCTCCGGAAAAGAAATTAAAACTTTTACAAGTGCCAGACACTTTCCTGGACAATCAAACAACGTTCCACATGGCATCAGTAATTTAAAGATCTAATAAAATGCTGATCAGGCCTGGTTACTGTCTCTGTAATTGGAATATCGTCTTCACTCAAACAATAGCCTCGAGCGAAAGGGCATGGAAGCATTAAGCTCTACTGGAAATTGTGAAAATGTTTTTTCTGCAAAATCAAGACAAGATCAGTCGAGACGTCACTAAAAGAAAAACGGAGGATTTCTTATTGATCTGAGCTGAAAATTCATTCCACCTGAGATCCAAAGCGAAGTCGGATGCAGAGCTGAAGGTTAATACTCATGTTCACATTGCTCCTGTCAGAATATTTCAACAGAAGGAGCAGAGATGGTAGCGCCACAGTACATCACATTATCAGGAAGCCTGACAAAGAGTTCGACTGCAAAGTCCTCATGATGCACAGAGTCTTTCCAGTGCTCAGCCACAAATAACGTTCAGCCTTTTTCCCAAGAACTGCTGGGAATTGTCCAAAAAGTTGCACAACAGATGTATTTACTCGTCCGGCTACTTTATTCATTTATTATTGTACTACGCTGGGATGGATTACCCAAATCGTTTCTGAGAACGGAATATAAACATGCTAACTTGGAGGTGTTTCAGCAGAGTTGAGGTTCTGGCACAACGTGATATTTTGTCCTTAAAGTATGGGAGAGGCGGAGACTGATCAAAACTCCAGCACCGCTTGATGTGTTTGGAGTAATTTTATTTTGAGGCCAACACATTTCATCTTGATTCATTATGACTTTAATGCGGATAGCCGGCCAAAACACCCAAACCCATCAATTAATCAAATACATGTCAACCATTACCTTAATCAACACTATTTTGATGATCAAATAATCAGTTTGAGAAATTATTTATGATATTACATGAACAATAGATAAAATATTCTGGCTAAAAGAGATTTGAGGATGTCATCTTGAGGTTTGAGAAACACTGATAAATAGAATAATAGAATAGAATAATCAAAATGAAACCAATAGTTTGTTGCAGCACTACTCAAAATTTGCAACCACAAATGACAATCGCGTTATGTTTTCCTCTGGGAAGGCAGAAATTCACATTTGTTGCATTTCTCGGTTTTCTATCACTGTAAACTGACTGCGTGCGGCGTTCAGACTCCTGGTCAGAATGACCTGGACATCTTGAGTTCAGCTTGCAACACTTAAAAAAAAAAAAAAGGATCAGTCTTCACGGAAAACGTTTTTTGTCAAAGAAATCCGAGGATGTCATATCTGGTTCCGGAAAAATGTGATGATTATTATTGTTTATGAATCCTACAATTCATCAAGAGAAAATCTCAATGTACAGATGCAACTGTTAGTCGTGGCCCTAGACATCTTTTGTCCATTTATTGATGAGCATGAGCAGTTGTATGGAAGATTGTTTTATGCTCTCAATGCTTCTAGAACAGCATAGCTCAGTTATATTTCTAAATACCAACTACAACAAACTCCACCTTCTAAAATGCATTCCAATCATTTCATATCTACAAATATCTCCCTCAATCTGAAATAATAACACAATAAGCAACACATTTAACAATCACTACATGTTATAATAAGTATCACAATACCAAATTACTACAAAGCTTCTCAAGTCCATCCAATAAAAGTCAACTGGTTTAATAACTGGTGAGGTGCTCTGTGCTCAGATGGCCTGAGGACACCCTGAGGGACACCACCAAATTGGTTCTCCTCACACTTTTAAAAAGGAGGATTCAATCTGCGAAAAGGACATACTTAGAAACGCATGCATAATTTAGCGACGGAAGAAAGCGAGCGTGAGAGAATTAGGCTGTCACAGATTGAACATAAAAAGCCTGCTCTACTTTCTCGAGCTTTGAAAAGTCACTCAGATGTTTTCCATCTCTAGAGGCATCTGCACGGAAATGTTTGATAAGGATGGAGAGTGTTTTTTCTGGGGTTTTTTTTTTCATTTGAATGTGCATGTGAGGTCTAAAAGTCTGACATTGATCCTGACATTGACTCTGGGGCTTGTTTCTTAGTGCCGGGAACCATTACCAATATTGATGCCATGAAACCAACAATATGGACTATTTTTAAGTAGAATTCAAGGAGCTACAAAAAGAGACAAATGTCACAGCACTGCAAAGCACAGCCTAATGAAAGCCTTCAGTATGTTTATACAAATAATTCGTCATTCGGCTGTTGTCTGAATACGTCAATCATTTCATCTCCTGTGAGCACGAAAACAATTCTTATGCATCTGACATGAACTGCAATGACTGTATGTATCCGTCTGTAGTTTTTGTTGTCCAAAAGTGAGCCTGGAGGCATACAAATGAGGTTAAGATGAAGTATATTTAAAAAGCTATAAGTCAGTGTGTGACAGCTCAGTTAGTTCAAGCTACTTAGTCTAATTTTGCAGTCTTAATCAAACAAGATAATAGTGTAGCGTGGCGTTTGGAGTTGACAGTTCAGTATATTAGGGGTGTAGTTGTTGAAAAGAGTAAGTGATAGTCGTGAACGGCAGCCCTATGAGGAGAAATAACGAATAATTTATAAACTCTTTCTCTAAGAATGACATGACCCATATTCTAATCTTGAATTAGTATGTAAATGACAGCATTACGGACAAAATGAGCTCAGTAGATAAATCCACAGAAGGTGGTGATAATCTCTGGCTTAGTAGGGGAAAAGAGGGCATAATCATCCTGTAATCGCTTTCTGTGAGAGAATAACATGTGATTACAACTGTCATAGAAACATCCCAGTGTGTGTGTGTGTGTGTGTGTGCAGCGTGAGATCTGTCATGTACCTGAGCTTTCATCATGTATTGAGGTGTCGCACAAATCAACCCGATTTCTCTGATAAATAAAGTCATTGTGAACTACCACCTAGAAAGGAAGCAACAGGAAACGGTAGGTGGAGGAGGAGACGGTGTCTACAATACAAATTGTGTTTCCTTCAGGTGGAGACACATGCACTTCTCCTTCCTGTACAAGAATCGCGCTGTTCTTGTGATAGTGTTACTGTACTATTGTTGTTTATTTCTGTTGAGGTCATCACACTGTCTCAGCTGTTTTTCCCCCCCTTTCTGTCCATACTATCCTCTGCCTCCTTGGTTGCCTTTTTTTCTTTGGTCTTTCCCGCTTGCCGTTGTCTGTTCTTATCTTGTGGCGTTCTCCTGCACACAGCATCCTGTTTGCGCTGGGGCAGGACAAACATTGTCTCTGTGTGACGCCGAAGACATTTCACAGGCTATCACGTTTTCAGCATGGGCTCGATATCTCTATAATTTGGTTCATCCTGCTGTGGGAGTGAGAGAGAATGAGAAAGGAAAGAAAAAAAAAAAGAGGGGGAGGAGAAAGAGTGAGCGACGGGCAAGAGGGGGTTCTCAGAGGGGCCAGTCTGCATTTCCACCAGGACTCCAGTAAAATGTCTCTGAGAAGCCCCGCAACTACTCTTTCTGTCACTGCGCACTATGTAGAGCAGAAAGATCAACATGGGGATCCTTGTCACACAAAAATAGGTTAAATCCATCATAGTTCACCAGGCAAGGCCAAAATGGGACAAACCAGACTCTCCCCCGCACTTCCAACAGAAAACATGTCCAAAATATGTCCAAATCAAGAATATATCTCCCAAGTAGTCCTCTCTTCACTGACCTTCGCCGAGTGCCAAAAAAAGCAGACTTCCAAAATAAACAGCAGAGAGGGCGCTGGGTTTCCACAACACAGAGCCTGGGCCCAGACCTCGACCAGACCCAGAGTGAATGAGTCACGGCTTAGAAACACCACAACAGTTCACAGTGGTCAAAACCCATACCAGAGAAAGATGTTGGACACACGACAAGCTTGTTAAAGATGGTTGTGCATCTCCTGAAGCAGCTGAAATGTGTAAGTGAAGGCCCAAGATCGATCTAGAACCTGCATGTAAGAGTTTATAAGGTGATATTGGTGAGCATTTCCCGTTGGTCTGGCCTGTAGCTGAACTCTTTTCTCTAGTTTCAGTTCTTCTGTCTTGTATAAAGCCTTCCACCCTACTCCCCCGTTTCCATTTGCTTTCACAGACATCACAATGCAAACTGAGGACCCCCCCCACACACACCCAAACAGGATGAGTTAAACTGGCCCTCTTTTAGACACATCTGATCTCTTGACACAGTATTTATCTGAACCCAGCCCTGCAAGGTCTCTTTATCATCTTCCTTCTTGGGCAATTATTGTTCAGACTTTTTCTGACACGCTAAATAATTTCTCAATTCAGTTTTGCAACTTTCTCTGAAACTGAAGCAGCAGTTGGGTAAGAGGTGAGGCTAGCCCACATTTCAGAGGACATTTCAAGTGTGTCATACATTTGGCAGCATGTGGAGTTACTAACTTATTTTAGAGTTATGAAACCAGCCTACCGATCATGTAGGTCATCAGAATGACAGAAAAAGAGGGATGAGTACGAGAGACCATCCTTGTCGGGCCACGACACTGAAGATGAAGAAATGTCTTGCCATAAAAGGAAGTCATTGGTGTACGAAAGAATGAAACATGTCGCTCACTTTAGCCATTAACACATTTTTTTTTTGCACAGTCAAGTCACAAGTTGCTTGATATTTGACACATGGTCTACTGGGACAATACTAACTTGTCTCGATCTGTTTGAAAAACAAATAATGAGCCACTACTATGTTAGCAGCTCTGTGAAATTGTAATTGAGCCAAATGCTTACTTCACCACAGTCACATGGAAAAATCAAAAATCAAAAGAATTCATCCTCTGAGGACCCTAAATCTATGTACCAAAATATCTGGCAGTACATCTGGATGTTAAAGTTTTAGATAAATACTATTATAGTTCAAATATTTCACTGAATAGATCAAGATTGATTTCTACTTCTGGTGCTACAGAGAAGGTCAAGTGTTCACCACAGTCATGCACTGGGAACCATAGAACATTTTATGACAATCCATCCAAGACTGCAGAAGCGATGGGTCGACGGCCCACCTGGCAGTGCCAGCTATGGACCCCTGTTGCAAGTGCTGCTAGATATTAGTTACCAATACAGATTAGGACTGAGCAAATAATTGAATGTCATTCTCAATTCTGGCTTCCCACAATAAAATTAACATAACTGTTTGTTGAACCGATGTTTAAAATGCTCATAGAAACCACTGTGCACAAAAAACAGCCCACATGAACAGAATCCTTTGGTTTCAACGTGGGTAAATCTGAAGTTACAATGTCTTATTTCACTCTTTTCAAAGTCATTTTTGGGGATACTAAAGGCTTGTTTGTGCACAGTCACACAGTTAGAATCTACCACAGTCTGCATGTGAGTTGTTTAGGAATCAAAAACCTGTAGTGTCTATCAATAAGTGAGGCATTTACATTTACTTCCTGGAGATATACTAAATTCAGAAAAAGAATTTTATTTGAAGTCTTAAACTGATGCATACTGTTGCACATTAGCAGGAATTAAGCACAGGAAGTGTGTCTTTTAAAAGTGAAAATACCACAAAAATATTTTGTCCCCAAAGTCAATGAACAATCAAAAGCCTGAATGTTGCTAAAAATAATCATGTGTATCATTTTGGACATAATCCTGCAACGCTAAAATGCATTCTCAAGACCAAGAAGTGCTCCAGTATTTAAAGCAGTTGATGTATACGTTGTATGTTTTGCACACACCTATGTCTTTTTTAGTCGCATTCACTGTAACACCATGAGTAATTTGAGTAGTCATAAATCTAGCCAGGTGCTGAAAAATACGGCTAAACCAAGAATGGGGTGACCCTCATACACATATCCTGCTCGATCATATAGATGAGTGGGAGCTGTGATGTGGGTAGCCAATGAAAACAACAATGTTCACCTAAACATTGGACAAGTTTTCAGGCAAAGCAGACTGCAAAAACTGAATCCTGACCTGCCTGAGTTCTATTCCTATCCCCGAAATTATTTACCGTGTTCAGGCATTAATTCTCTGCATCCTGGGCCTCGCCGTCTGTCGGGTTACATCTCCCATCAGACGGCACAAAACACCTCATCAGTTTTGCAGATGAAACCACCAGGGCTGCTATTTACTTCAGTCTGGTCCCATTCATCACCTAATATATCTAATCATGTCTCATGGTCAGTTCTGTCACTTTGGCAGAAAACAAACACACGTTAATGTAAGATGAAATAGGGAAACAAACACACACACACACACACACACACACACACACACACAGGATAAGGAGTGTAGACGAGTCATCATGAGAGATGTGTAAACAGGAATTGAGAGACAAAGTTCTATGTAATCTCTCTGTTCCAGATGCAAAGTCCATACAAACACACAAACAGCTTTAGCCTAGAGACACACTGTTGTCTCTAACAAAACTGAACCATTTTAGCAAAAACAGTTCAAACAGCCTGCAGCGAAGAAACTCCACTGAGTCACACAGGCAGCTGCAAAAACACTACATCTAAACTCACCTTTACTTCCACTGAGGTGACATGGATGTAATTTAGGGCACATGCAAAAACACAGGTTGAGCAGGCTGATGCACACATGCACATACAAAAAGTTACAATTTCGGCCGTAGAAACAATATTTTTAGACTCCTAAGATTGTTTCACACATTAACTCTGCAGCCAAGAGTCATTTTGCAAACCACAGTGTGATAAACACAAATGTCTGAAGCTCTTCAAAAAACTCATGAATGACAAAGTTCATGGAAATCCAATAACCACAACTACAAAAAGGAAGACAGCATCAGATCACTTCCTCCAGTGCAATGCTCATTTGATCACATCTTCCTTCTTCTAATGGCATCCATCGCACCTGCATACAGATTGCTGAAACTTTTGACCAGCAGTTCAGTTCGCAGAGGCTAAATATATAAATTTGAAATAGTTCACAACAAGTTCAGTTTTTTAGTTTTTGTTTTTTTTTTTAACTCTGACAAGGACATTGGCAACACTGACCAAAAGACAACCATCATGACCTCTGAGAGTACCAGAGCCAATCAGTGTTTTACTCTTACAGCCTGCTCACTGACAGGTTTGAAAGACATGTTTTCTTCCCCAATATAACTTTTGGCATCATTTCATCACTTTATTTTACATATCTCATTCAAAAATGGGACAAAAATAAACAGTTTCCACCAGATTCTATAAAAGAAAGGAAAAAAGTCTGCAAAATGTCATTGCACTCAGTGTTGTAACAGACCATTTTTGATCCATGATCTCTTTGCATCCTCACCACTAGTTCGACAAGCATGTGAATCGTGTATTAATTGCAAAGTTTAGCAAAACTACCTACCCGATGCCCTCGTAATTTCAAATCAAGTTTCATGAAATGTGCCCAAGACATTTTTTGCACAATGTTCCTGCAGACTGAATAATTCTCCACATCTCAAGATACAAATCAGTTGTGTGTTCACATAAACAGTGCGTGATAAAAGCAGTTGACAATAACAGCCATGGCAGGATTTATCTATCCATATTTGTCTGTCCGTGCCTTAAAAGCTGTGCCGTTATTGAAACTGGGAGTTTTGTGATTGGTTGCACTCTTAATTGTACTCTCCAGCAGGTATCTACTGCATAATTATCACACACAGTGTATCACACAGCATGTTTGATTGTTCGTCACCAAAATGGGTTCCACTCGGTCAATCAGGTACTGTTTGGTTGTTTGTCTGGTCAAACTGTCAGGTCCCGGTATATAAATTTCTTGCTTGACCAAAATGCATTACACTCACAACCACCACATTTTGGAAGCATTGTCACTACGGTCAAGAGTAAGGGTGGAAAAGCTACTCTTTCAGAGTCTGAGATTTGTGCACACAGGTCACTGCTCTTCGAAATGAAGGAAAAATTCGTCAGCAGGTAGCTCAAGCTCCATGCAGAAGTATCTGCTGGGTGTAGAAGTGGTGGCAAAGGTACAACAAAGGAGGATCCTGCAAAGACTTGCCTCACTCAGGACATCCATCAGGCCTATCTGCAAGAACCAAGGATCTGATGAGAAAGGCCGAGGGTGAAAGACACCAGTCATGCCGGCAACTCAGTCAGAGGCTGAAAAATCTTGGAGAAGATGTTTCTACGAGCTCTGTGCTTCGTTATTTAACAGAAACATTGCAGCTGAAAGCTTACAAGAGGTAGCATACCTCGCAACTCAGCAAACTGCAAAAGGAAAAGAGACTGACTTTCGCAAAGAAGTACATAACTTTGACTCCAAAAGACTGGGAGAACTGACCATATGGCCATATTCATGCAGATGATTGTAAAAATGTACCATCATCCAGGCAAGTGAAATTCAGTGGTCATAGTATGGTTTGGAGGGCTATGTCCACTTCAGGTCTCTCAGAGCTGTACATCATGCCTCAAGATGCCTCTGTTAATGGACAACATTATACCAACAACATTCTAGAAAAGGCACTACTTTCAGTTTTGGCCAGGAAGAAAAAAAATCTGGGTGTGTGACTGAATGGAAAATGTTAAACAGACGTTCGGGAATTGGTATTTATGCAAGATGGTGCCCCCGCTCACACTGCCCGTCTGACCCAGCAGTTGTGTTCTGAGCATCTATCTGGCTTTCTGAACGGAGGAATGGCCACCAAACTCACCTGATCTCAACCCATTTGAGCACTGTTAGGGAATCCTGAACAGTTGCATCTTTACGCACCACCGTGAAACAGCTCAACTCTAGGGCTGTGTGAGAGTGAGGGAGATAGAACCATCCATATTCAAGAACCTCGTACATTTTATGCCTGCAAGACTGATAGATGTGATCAAAGTGAAAGGTGGAAATACTAGTTACTGAATAAACTGATTGGATTACATATTGAGTCTTTGAGCATTCTTTTTGTGGGGAGAACAAACTCCTGGGATACGGAGTACACTGGAATTGTAAAGGACCAAGACAGCGCCTCAGTGTTAATCTGAGAAGCTGCACAGCGTCACTACAGACTCTGTTACTCGTTCTTGTAACCAAGACGTGTGAAGCAGAAAATATAGTGGACAGGAAAGGCCAGAGCCAGACCAGCATCCCCGGCCACCTATCTTCTTAAGTGTCCCTTAACACACCACTTTAGCTCTGTCAGCAGCCAATCAGATAAGACGCTCACTGTGCCTGTCACGTCTCATTGTTACTGTGTTTGGATCCATGTGAGCAAACACGTACTCTGTATGTGAGCACAAAGGAAAAAGCAAAAGAGCCTCAGTAAAGACCAACACCCTGTGCACTGGACTTACTTCTGAGAATGCAAACACAGTAGCTTTCACACCCCTTATGCTCCATTTTTTTTATTGTACAGAGTCTCAAATGAGCAGACATATTTAAACAGGAAACATACGCCGGAGCTTCCCAGTGTGACTGCAATCGTCTGTTTCTCACCACTAAGAGTTTCCACTGTTAGAGGTTGGTGGTTCAGCATTTTGCTCAAAGGCAATTCGAAAGTAAATATTAGAGTGCAACCTTGAGTGACGGCCTAAAAGGTAAACTATTGCACTTAAACGTTAGACAGTAAAATGGACTGATGCTGCTACTCAACAGCAGCACTGTGGACAACAACTTGTGCTTTTGAGACCCTGTATCCTATATATAGCTGCATTGTAAAAGACAGGTGCATTACTGGGACAAACTCAACCATGTAGCTGTAGATACTCATCTCCTAAGACCTCAAATGAACTTAAGTATTATAGCTGTGGTCTTCTGATTGCAACTGCAACAAAGGAGAACTACGTCCAACAACCAAACTGAGCCAAGAGTGTAAGGGTCACAGCACACTGCCAGTAAAATAGACTAATGTTCCTAGAATTTATATCTGTCCATCTCCTGATATAAAGATAAGAAAGATATGCCACAAGCACCCAAGCAATAAATTTTTATTCATTTTACAAGACAGGAGAGCATACCAGATGCCAAACCTTGTAAACTCTCACTGTTTGACAATTTTATGTCTACTGAACCACTTTAAGTAGCCGAAGAACAGTTGTTTTTTTTCCTTACATCAATGGAATGTCTCCATAACACAACTAACACACTAAGCAGGCTTTTGGACATTTCAAATTTTTACTTATATAATTTAACAAGGTTTCCATCTGTCATACGGACAAAGCAAATACCTATAAAAGCTAAATGAGGAACATTAGCAGGTGGATAAATGTACTCCATTTCCAGCAGGCATTTGTCTTCCCTTTCTAACTAGCCTCTCACAGGGCAAATTGAGTAATAAAAACCTGTGAAGCGGGCAAGGTAGAGAAAGTACCATCTGTTCAGTGGGTATGTGGACGGGCATCCCGGGGCTGAGCTGTCCCGTGGAGCTGAGAAACAAACGGACACTCATCTGCAAGCCTGCATGTGTTGACAGGCTGCCGGGGAATGGCCAGGAGAACCCTTCAGACGAGTGTGAGCACAAGTGTGAAGACTTCTTTCTTTTTATCTGTGGCCTGTCAAACCAATGACCACTTAAACTGCGCTTTCACTGTCCACCCTCCTGCTCAAATCCATGCTACAAATAACTCTTTACTCTTTGTGTATTTTATCACTGAAGCCCACTGAACCTTCTGAAAAATAGATCTAAGTGTTGCCGTTTAAATAAATCTTCAAAAAAAAATACAGCACAATTTAAACCGTACCCTTGAGGACACTTTGCCAGAAAGAGCCACAAGCAGCACTATTTCGACAAGTCAAATCACAGCTTATCCCTCTTAGAACTATAGGAACATTCTGTGGCGATACTATAAAAAAAAATAATAGGATGTCTAAGTCAAAAAATATGTTTGCGGTTTGTGTCTATAAATAGCTGCCATAGAGGCAGCAGAGGTGGTGGAGAGAAGAGGGAGGGTCTGCATTGTTCGAGCTGTCCACAGTGGAAACTTTCCTGTTGGTAGTGGAAGACCAAGTGATAACCCTCTGCAAAGGCCAGGGAGATAAGGCAGTGAGAGGGACCACACACACACAAAAGCAGCACACACACACACATATGTGCTGGAAAACTGGCAAAGCCCCCCCGTGACCATTTTAAAAGGGGAAATCAGCAGGGAGTGGTCAAAATAACAGCCAAGGGTTCACAGCTCAGAAAAAGCAACACACAGCTGCAGCTAATCCTGCTTTTTAGATTAGATTAGCTCAGATTTAAGAGCAACATCACTGACAAAAATACAATGTTCTGTCCCAGTTGCACGTAACATTTTTCATCATTTTATTAGCTCTTCTACCATTACATAGAATATCATTCCTATATATGATGCTTTCTAACATTTCACTTCCGCTATCTGTTAGTGCGCATATTAACCTACTAATGAACACATTTTGAAATGGTACAGTAGGAAAAACAGTAGAATAAATCATGTTTGGATTCCATTTAGCCTCAGGATCTGGTGTTGCTCATGTCGGTTTTCTGTCTCACTGTCATGGGGCGCATGAACAGAACAGACCCACTGCTGATCTGATTAGCAACACTTTCCTCTAATGAAAATTCTGTGAAATCCATTAATTGTTCATTTGCAGGCAACACAAGTTAGTGTGTTATTAAAATGTTAGTCGCTTTTAACAATAGTTTTCAAACAAAAAGTAAAAGAGTCATAGTGGTTTTTACTTTGGACTGTATTAGTGCCATCTTGGGATGTCGCAATTACATCAACTACAATAAGAAAAACAATTCCCCTTACAACTTAAATATGGACTGTGAATGCAAGGGCTTAGTGAAGAGGTATTCTTAACACACTTTCCAAAATTTAAAACGCAGTTCCAACAAAAAAGAGGTTTATTATTGACTCGGAAAAAGACTTTGACAGAAATTTCTTAACTCAAGTTTACTTGCTGGATGTTTTCCAGAGCTTTCATGTACATCTCATAGCCTTCATCTGCAAACAGAGTGTGCTCAGCTGTAAAGGAGAATAAATCGGTATTTATAGCAGAGATGCATGATTTGGGATTTTTGCCAATATTTGATCTGCAAATATTTTTCAAATGATTTTGGCCGACCGCCGATTCTGATACATGCACATATTTTTTCCACCTAATTGCAGAGAACATTAGATCTCTGCTGTAGTGGAATTAACATATTATTATGCCCACTCTTCATCATGATGGCCCGCTGGCAGATGCAGGCATAATGCTCTATGAATGTGCAGATTCACTGGGCAGAATAAGACCTACTTCAGCTTACATGAAAAACATGCCACATTTATTTGTATGGAACATTTTTAAACTAAACTGGAAACTTTTACAAAGATGATGTTGCAATCATTGCGCACGCTAATTTGCAGAAATAAATACGCAACTCAGAAACATAAGTGCATGGTTAATAATTGCTAAATAATATTTCTTATTCACATAAATGACAGTATAGCATTTTGTGAATAAAACAGTGTTAGATAATAGATGCTTCAATGGAGAGAGGTTTTAGTTGTTGTGTTCACTGAACCATATTTAAAATGACCTTTCATGTGTCTATACCTACATTACAGTGTGTTATTTGTCTAAAAGATACCTATAATGCTAAATACGGGGTATTCAAGACAAATGTGTTGCGTTTGTTGGTGTAGTCATTGTGGTTTTTTGCTAATAATCAGGTGAAGGTGGATTTCACTCTTGTTGAAAACAATATCAATCTAATGTTCTGTAATTGTGACAAACACTGTGATATATTCAAGGTTGGCAACTGTACTGGCCCTTTCATTTTCTCCAGAAGTGAGTCTGAGAGTGGGAGGACTAATGATGCAGTAATTAAAGCAGGCGCCAAGCTCCAACACCACAGCAGCTTTCTGAGGAGTAACGCCTAATGCCACCCCCCTCTGCAGCTGGCCCTCGATGTTTGCATCCAAGGGAAGAAAACAACATGAGCGTCCTGGACACAGCACAACAACTGACCAGGCAAAAGCAACAAAACAAACACATCAGTGCACTTGATATACAAATCTGCAGTCAGTGCTACACACCGAATCTCTAGTGCTAAATAGTTGAAACTCTTTGGAGTGCCATGTGACATATAACAGCAGCCATCAAGCTATTTCAGTAGAGACGGAGTGCCAGTAGCAAGAGCGTATTAGTGTACTTATGTGTATTATGCATTGCACTATCAGCGTACATCTTGGCTTGCCTTAAATGGGAACCAGAGCATGTCAAACAGTCAAATACTGATGTTCATTGGAACAGAGTTTTCCATTATGGCTTTGCGAGTTGTTGAAAGGAAGCAGACACAGTTCTGAGTGATGGAAGATACACCTTTTAGTAATGTAATGCTCTGATTGATGCATGAAGATGCTTATTATTCAAAAGGATATGCTTGATCCAATCATAGCTGATATTTATAGAAGCACAAAGTACAGTTATACCATCCAGGTGCTCCGGCCAACAGCAGAACTCCAGAGCAGGAAATCCTAAAGAGCCAGAGGCTGAAGGAAGAACATAGTCCCTGCACCAGGCCCTGCCTAATGACTTGGCCAGACCAACTAGTCCTTTTTTCGGTTGGGGCCACGGTGTAAAAAAAACAATGGCTTTTACCGAGACATATTCACCCACCGACTGTATGTGGACCAGAGACAATGAGCACCCTCCATCAAAGGCTTAGGGTTAAATAAACACCCGTCCTGCTGGGAATGTGGGATTGATTGGGCATGGGAAAAAGATAAAGGGAAGTGGTGAGAGGAGAAGTCTCTGCAGGGGATGAAAGGGAGTGAGAAGTACAACCCAGCTGGAGAGCCTTGCTTCACAGCAAATGCTAAGAATTTATCCATAAGGAGGGACAACAATGCGTGAAAGCCTGTCAGCGAAAGCTTGCGAATAAACATCTTCTCCAAGTGTCCAAACTTTACATCTTTTTCAAACCGAGTTCATTACAGCAAATCTCTGAACTTTACAGAGGAGGAGCTGACGTGTGAGATTAATCATATGCCCTTCAGCTGTATGAGCAAACACATTTTTTGTAAGCTGTGGCTATGGAAGAAGAGACTAATAATGAAAGGGTTTTATTAGCAAAGAGAGTGACTAAGAACTACGACAGCAAGTTGACATGACTTATTGATGATAATGTCGCTCAGTTAACATTAAATATGAAGATAACTGTGATTACAATATGGCAACACATGTGCACTAATACATGCATAACTGTAATGTTGTAATGAGATGCTGTAGGAATAAACCAAGCTTAAAGGAATATTGCAATATTTTGGTAAACGTAATTGGTGGACGAGAGGATAAAGATGATTCGCATGCCAAAATACCTCATGCTAAATATGAAGCTCCAAGCAAGAGCTGGTTAGCTTAACTTAGCATAAAGACAGGGAAATTAGGAAACAACTAGCTCGGCTGTGCTACATACACTCCTGAACAAAGTCTTGAGACCAGGGGAAAAATTACAAGTACTTGTGTTTTGCACTGATGGATCATAACTAGGTTGTAAGTAGAGCTTAAGGATGCAAAAGGAAGAAACAGAAGCAAGAGACAAAAAAAAACAAAAAAAAAACAGAGCAGAGCAGACAAATTACTGCAAACTGCATTTAAACTCAGACAGGCTGTTCATCAGCTGATCAAAAGTTTCCTTTAAAAGGCAGAATCTGCGCAAATATCTGGCTTTCATGTCATTTTCTGTCAGGTATTCACACTGTCATGACCTCCTGATGGCAAATTCAAAAAGGCTTCCTGTCTTGGAACATGGTAGAATTGTTGAGCTGGCCAAACAAGGACTCACAACGCGTCACCACTGCCGAGGTTGGATGCAGTAAGACAGTGATTTTCTTTAAAGGTTCTGAGCATTATGAAACAATAAAAGTCAAGTGGTAGACCCTAAAAATGTCACCTGCGGTGTGTCGGAGAATCTGACAGCTGTCTGTGAAGATACAGGCCGATCCTCAACCTCAACCGAAATTAAGCCCTTACTGATGATGACTGTAGCCCAATGACCGTAAGACAACATCTGCAAAAGAAGGACTCAAAAAACAACAAACGTCTTAAGAAGTCACAACTACTGCCACACCACAAACTTGCCCTGTTGGACTTTGCAAAGAGCACCAAACATGGGACATTGAAAGGTGGAAGAAAGTTTTTGTTAGATGTAGATATACAGATGTTTTTTTACACGGCACAGTGGGAGAGACTATCTCATGATCTGGGGAGCTTTTACCTTCAATAGAACAATGGCACTGGAAGTTGTACGGGGACGTCAAATGACGGCTGGCTATGTGGAGATGTTGCAGTGGGCATCCCTCATGACTGAGGGCCTTGTTCATGCTGTAATCACTGGGTCTTTAACAGGACAACGCTGCAGTTCACAGCGTTGGCCTGATTAAGGACTTCTTCCAGGAGAATGACGTCAGTCTTTTGAACTACATGCTCCCCTGATCTAAATTCCATTTGAGGATGGATGGCAAGGGAAGTTTACAAAAACGAACGTCACTTCCAGACCGTTTATGCCTTTTGTGAACTTCACAACGTTCCAACTAGCCTCCTGGAAACAATCACATCAAACATGACTAAACAAATTTTTGAAGTGATCAGCAAGAACGGCGGAGCACCTCAGTACTGAGTCCTGTTTTGACACTTTTAATTTTGTTTTGGTTTTTTTTGGCTATGGTCTTAAGCTTTTGATCAGAGTATTAACAGTCTGTTTGAATTTAAATGCAGCCTTCAATAAATTGCCTACTCTCTCTTTAAGCCTCTCACTCCAGTTTTTTTCTTTTTGTATTTTGAAGCTCTACGTACAACCTGGTTAAGATCCACCAGCACAAATTGTGAATACTTGGAATTTTTTCTCTGGTCTTAAGATTTTGTTCAGGAGTGCGATTCAGAAGTTATCAGCCTGGGAAATAACCCATTATCACTGCTGATCAGTCCCATACAGGTGTGCCACAAGGGCCTCTAACTTTTATTTCACTCAGTAGTCTGTTATCACTCATTTAATGGAGCTCCATTACTACCCTTTGAATGGTGGTTTAGCTGTGATTTTGCACCCACAAAGACAAACAAAAGTCCACATTTGAAGACTGAAGTGGATGGAGAAGTCTACTGCTATCCATCCAGGAAGTTTGAGTTGAAGTTCCTTCTCAGACAACTCCTACAGTATTATTTTTATTTTGCTTTCAGTTGCTGGCTTTCAGGCAGTGTTTGGTTAAGTTAAGGCACCAAAGCTACTCAAACATGTTTAGAGAAGCATCATGGTTTGAGTTAAAATGCATCTGGTCACTACATTTACCACATGTCACAAGGCTCCATTTTGTACATTTCTGGGGTGACAAGTCCACCTATTTACTTATTCACAGAACTGCAAGAGGTTGCCAACACCACCAGGGGGTAATTTGTGTTTATTAACTATCTCAATGGATGATAACATACCTTCAGAGTAAAATGGAAGGTGGAGGAGATATCTACTGACCCATATGTATGAAAATGATATGCACTGATAACAGGCCAGTTAATGGTCTGATAATGTCTGAATCGGGAGGCAGTGTGCAAAGGTTAAAAATGAAAAAAGAAAACACCTACAAACAGCACACAAGAGCCAAGGTATAAATGACAAAAGGCGCAGGCTGCTTGTTGGGGCATGCAATTACATTCCAGTAAGTTCAGTTTGTGTCAAAACAGATGTAAAATGCTAATTCTGCATAGCAGTTTAGTCCAACTACACAAGTCTGGAAATGTATTATATATAAATATTGTCTTTTTCATTATGATGACAGAGAGGTAAACAGCAGAAATAAAGACTTAATGCTTTGCTACATGACACTGTGTTGCATGGTGGCAAAAGCTGTGGGTCAATTTTTTTGCCAGATGACCCTGCATGTATTTTACTCAGGCTTTCTGCTGACCTGCCATGCCGGCCTCATTCAAATGAATTCAAATTCAAATGCTCTGTTTTCATACATAATGAAGTCTAGTGTGAACATGGTATATTTTCTTATTTTTGCGACGGACTGCGGCTTGTCTCAATTTCTAGCCTTAATGCTAAGCTAATTGTGTTGTAGCTTTAGCTTGATATTCAGATTACAGAAATAAGAAAGCACGCTGCCAAAATGTTAAATTAGAATCAAGAAGCACCAACATCAAATTATTCAAATTATTTTGACATTAGGGCCATCGTAGAGTGAAAAGTGAAGTGCTGCTGAGCCTATGAGAAAATCTAAAAAAAAATCCTCAGAGCTGTCCCTTCCAGTCCTATCCAAACTGTGAAGACATGTGATGTCTGTGTCCAATATACAATTTTATGCATCCCTTTTTTAAATCTAAGCCTGTGGCTGCTGGTGATAAGAACTGCTTGGTGTAACATGGAGCAGAGTAGGGAGGACAAGGCAACTTCAGCTCCTGCTTTTTGCCACAGCACAAGCAGGCTGCGAGCCACAGCTCTTATATTTCAGAAGGTTGGCTTCTGTGGTGACAGAAGAGGTATGAGCTCTTCTGCAATCATTCAGTTTGTGCGTCTCCCGCAGCAGACATAACTGCTGAGAGAAAACACAGCAGGACAGAGAAAAGCATGGGCCTGTCTTGATGTCAGTGTGTGACTATAACAAAAACAGAAAGTGAGTGTAGAACTTCTCTGCAAGTGAAGTGGATATGGATCATAGATAAAACGTAAGTGGAGAGAAGGCCTGCTGTTGCTAAGCGAGCTCTGTAAAACACACACTTTGGATTTACAAGATGAAACTGAGCCAAATTCCTTTGATACACGCCGCTGACGCAAGCTAAAAGACTGAACATAAACTGTGCACACAATTCTAGGTATAAATACCAACAGGTTCATGACACGCTGGTAAAAACATAAATCGCTTTCGGTTGTATAGTTTATACAACATTTTCCAACCCTCGGAAACAAATGCAGCTCAAAACACGGGTTTATTCTTACTGTCCATAGAAGATCCGAGCTGCAGCTAAACCCACATGGTCTCCCTAAAGCAGAGGGCTTAATCATTCAGTAAGAAGTAAGCAAGAAGCTGTGAACTTTCCGACCACATCAATACGTGAACAGAGGAAAAACGTCACTATTCTCGTCAAATATCAAACAAACTACAAAGAGCAGTTTGAGAAGAGACTTCACTCAAGTCCATGTGTGCTGGTATTAAAAGTTTTTTGGTTCGCATCTGAAACAACATAGTATCAAATGTAATGTAGTAATAACACGACATGCGAGACAAGATGCTAACTTTTCTAAAATCAAACATCAACTTAACCCTCTGAATCCTAAGCAGGTTCTGGGCATTTTAGTTGCTCCTTTCACCATGCTGAATGCATCTTTAAGCAACTTGCTCCTCTGTATAAGGTTTTGAACAATGGCTGCATTTACTTTATCGATTGTTTTCTGTCTACTCTGCGTAAATACAGTTCAGCTAAACAGTACCTGTCATGGGTCCTTAGTTTGGTAAATGGAGCATAAAATTTGTATCTTTTTCACAGGATCTGGTGCTTTGAGGACGTTAAAATGAGTCATTAAGTCATTTGGAGGGAATATTCCAATAAGGAATACTTTTTTCAACTGCAATCAAGGAATGAACAAAAGTTGAAAACACTTCTATTTTTACAGTTTGTGGCTCTAATTGGTGCCATTTCGGAAATTATTTAAAAGGAAACATGCCAGTGCATTTTACAATTGGCTTTAGGACAGAGTTCAGGTTTGAATTTTCCTTTTGTCTGACCTTTGCCCTTACGACATCTAATGGCAGGAGGAAAACACTTTCATTACCTTCCTTTCCTAATGCTTAATGTTTTTAGGCCTCATGCATGTTAGCATTGGTGTTCTCAAATTGGGCCCAACTCCTTTTCCCTCTACATGAGGGAGCATACAATCATCAAAACATGAGAATTTTTTCATTCATATTTCTAAATAAAAGCTTTTAGAAACATCTGGCAGTCAGTTCATCCACTTCAAGATCATTTACCGTTGGTGTTTACAGATTTGACTTCAGCGTGTGCAAGGAAAATTCCATTCTTCTTCATCCCTATTAGACAATTATCTCAAAAGCCCAGCAAGTAAAGTCGACGCTATCTCTATCATTAGCTGTCCCTACACGCAAGAGAGATTTTTTAACTTGGATGAACCACACCTTTAAGATTAAGGTTGTGTTTTATCTATGCCGAAGACAGATACTGACAGATAGCAATCTAAACTTAAGTGCTCAATCAGACACCAAGCTACGGTAACAGATGTGTATCACTATAACTGTACATACAAACTTTGATAAGATCCAGCTTTTAGTTCTAACCGCCTCTACTGATAAAAAGGAATAAAATTCACATTAACTAAGCGCACAGCTCACATCTTCCACCACAATAACTTATCAGTCAGGCACGTCCAGACATGGAGACAGTTTGGTAATCCTGCTGGGTGCAGAGACGCTGAGACCTCGCTCAGGCAACTCCTCCTGGAAAATCAGGTTGGGTTGCAAACACTAATTCTTTTCATTGCTGCTGAATCTGTAGATGATTTTTTTTGATTAATCGATTCAGTGTCTGTCTATAAAAAGTCAGAAAAAGGCCAAAGTTAACATTTTGAAATCTCTTTTTCTGTCCAACAGTCCACAACCCCCCTGTGTTCAGCTGAAGACCTTGTATGGGAAAAAGCTTCATGTTTGCAAACCAGGAAGCAGCACATTTTTGATTAAAATGACCAAAAATAATGAATCTAACGTGCATGTTTAACGGCACAGAGCATTTCGCTTTAACCTGTTTGCTCTAATAACCTGATTTCGTATTGATGTATGTAAAAGTCAGAAACTGGTTTCTGTAACCCAGTTTTGTAACCCTCCAGTACTGAACCACCTGGCTCGGAAATGTTTGACATTTTATGTGGTCACAAGGTCTGTGAAACTAAGACTGACACCACAGTACGCTTTGAAGGAAACAGCGAGTGCCAGAAAGCCGTAAATTAAATCATAGGCATAATAAAGAATTTAGTGCTTTTAAAAGCCTCCCTTCTTTGGCTTCTCAGATTAACAAGCTTTGTTAAATACTGTGGCTGGTTTAACAGTCCAGCTCTTGCACTGAAAGGAAACTCCCAAGGTGACAAAAAATAAAAGCCTCAGATTGAACCGACCAAAGAAAATCATCTATTTGTTTGTGCTGCTGCATGTGGAGTTTAAGAGTGACTGAAGTGTTGTCTCTTCAGGGAATCTTCTGAATGAGTCCTTGGCCTCACCAGCGGGATGGGCAGGGGGCCGTCTCCTCTCTGGCTTTCCCATCCTGGATAATTATGATTTTTGGAGTGAACCCAAACTTCCCTTGCTCTGCGTCGACACTCCCACCCTTATCCCAGTTCCTTATCTGGATCCATTGGGGCCTGGCTGTTCATTGTCCTGCTCTGCTCACTCACACACACATTATCAAATCCTCCTGAGCGGGGTCAATGAACTCTGGAGAAAGTTGGCAATGTGCAGCCACAGTAAACTCCCTGTCTTATGTTATATTTTGCTGAGAGTTGATATCTGGATTCACATATATATCCCTGTGATGCATCGTTTCCCCACAGGGACCCCAATTATAAACTCTCTTGACTGGTTCAGGGAGCGACTGCTTATTTTGCCTGGTGAGAACAACAGCTGAGGCCAGTTGGGTGGGGACAGATCATTCTTCTTATCAGCAATACGATCATCTACACACCTCTGCTGTTTGGACCTGAAGGACTCCTCTTGTGTCCTGGGCCACGGTGACCTGACTCAGCATCTGGGAGATACAGCTCAGAAAAACAGCCTGATAAGACAAGGAGATGCATACAAACAGTAGGTGCAGGGATACAATGATCTACCTTCACTAATCCACTGCCAGGCCTGAAACTGCTTTAGAAGACAAACCGCAGCTCTAATTTTAACACAAAACATAAGGTTGTTCTTAGGCTGGGAACTCTGGAACTTCCTAATTTGGATAAGGATTCGAAAATGAATCACACGGAACATCTACAGTATGACCTCAGTTCCGTTTTGTTTTGGAAAATGCAAGCAACCAAATCAACAGCTCAAAAACAGCAACATGTCACAACTCAAGCAATTTGTGTCAAGTCAGAGAGCAACTTGACAAAGGAGAACAATGAAGCAATGGCATACTATAAAGGGCCATCATGCGCAGTAAACTAGGTCACCTCAACACTGGGATGCATCATTCTGAGAAGACACTGATATAAATGTGGTGGAAAAAAAGAGTAAAAACATTTGTCAGTATAACAGCCCCATAAACTACATTACCTTCAGCTAGCTGTACCTAATACATGATATATTGTTTCAGCGTCTACGTCACATTGTGTGCAGTGCAATGTGAAGTGAGATACATTAACTCAAACGCATCACGCTACAACTTTCTTCCATGATTAACCAACAACAGAAGTCTCTCTGATAGAACATAAATTACTTTGATTTAGTGAACCTTGGAAACATACTCAAGTTTTTTTTTTTCCAGGCTGCACCTGTACACAGCAAAAGGAGAGAGGAACAGGAGATACAGTGCCTTGTGAAAGTATTCGGCCCCCTTGAACTTTTCAACCTTTCGCCACATTTCAGGCTTCAAACATAAAGATATAAAATTTTAATTTTTTTGTCAAGAATCAACAACAATTGGGACACAATCATGAAGTTGAAAGAAATTTATTGGATATTTTAAACTTTTTTAACAAATAAAAACCTGAAAAGTGGGGTGTGCAATATTATTCGGCCCCTTTGCATTAATACTTTGTAGTGCCACCTTTTGCTACAATTACAGCTGCAAGTCGCTTGGGGTATGTCTATCAGTTTTGCACATCGAGAGACTGAAATTCTTGCCCATTCTTCCTTGCAAAACAGCTCGAGCTCAGTGAGGTTGGATGGAGAGCGTTTGTGAACAGCAGTCTTCAGCTCTGCCCACAGATTCTCGATTGGATTCAGGTCTGGACTTTGACTTGGCCATTCTAACACCTGGATACATTTATTTGTGAACCAATCCATTGTAGATTTGGCTTTACGTTTTGGATCATTGTCCTGTTGGAAGATAAATCTCCGTCCCAGGTCTTTTGCAGACTCCAACAGGTTTTCTTCCAGAATGGTCCTGTATTTGGCTCAATTCATCTTCCCATCAATTTTAACCATCTTCCCTGTCCCTGCTGAAGAAAAGCAGGCCCAAACCATGAGGCTGCCACCACCATGTTTGACAGTGGGGATGGTGTGTTCAGGGTGATGAGCTGTGTTGCTTTTACGCCAAACATATCGTTTTGCATTGTGGCCAAAAAGTTCGATTTTGGTTTCATCTGACCAGAGCACCTTCTTCCACATGTTTGGTGTGTCTCCCAGGTGGCTTGTGGCAAACTTTAAACGAGACTTTTTATGGATATCTTTGAGAAATGGCTTTCTTCTTGCCACTCTTCCATAAAGGCCAGATTTGTGCAGTGTACGACTGATTGTTGTCCTATGGACAGACTCTCCCACCTCAGCTGTAGATCTCTGCAGTTCATCCAGAGTGATCATGGGCCTCTTGGCTGCATCTCTGATCAGTCTTCTCCTTGTTCGAGGTGAAAGTTTAGAGGGATGGCCGGGTCTTGGTAGATTTGCGGTGGTCTGATACTCCTTCCGTTTCAATATGATTGCTTGCACAGTGCTCCTTGAGATGTTTAAAGCTTGGGAAATCTTTTTCATCCAAATCCGGCTTTAAACTTCTCCACAACAGTATCTCGGACCTGCCTGGTGTGTTCCTTGGTCTTCATGATGCTCTCTGCACTTTAAACAGAACCCTGAGACTATCACAGAGCAGGTGCATTTATAAGGAGACTTGATTACACACAGGTGGATTCTATTTATCATCATCAGTCATTTAGGACAACATTGGATCATTCAGAGATCCTCACTGAACTTCTGGAGTGAGTTTGCTGCACTGAAAGTAAAGGGGCCGAATAATATTGCAGGCCCCACTTTTCAGTTTTTTATTTGTTAAAAAAGTATAAAATATCCAATAAATTTCATTCCACTTCACGATTGTGTCCCAATTGCTGTTGATTCTTGACAAAAAATTAAAATTTTATATCTTTATGTTTGAAGCCTGAAATGTGGCGAAAGGTTGAAAAGTTCAAGGGGGCCGAATACTTTCGCAAGGCACTGTAAATACCAAAAAAGAAGATCTGGTGGCAAAAAGAAATGCAACATCACTCACATGGAAATATTTCAGCAATAGATAGGATGATGTTGACCAAAAACAGGCAGTCTGTTGGCAATGTTTTGTAACTACTACCAATACACTAGGCAACATGGCTGATTAAAATCAGCACAACAAACCTCTATGTGACAGTGCAAAGTCAGACCTGAACAGTATCCAAAGCAATAAACTGTCAGTGTTACATCATCTGAGAAAGGTTACAAACAGCACAGAGAATCATTGATGCGATGACTTTTCTGCTTGTGAAAGACATGGTACCAATAAACACAGTTACCAAAGAGGGTTCTCAAAGCATGATCCAGTCACTTAACAAGAGGTGCACAATATCATCACAAATCTATTTTTCACAAGTTGCCATCCCAGCCCGGTATGAAAGCTGCAAGACAAAAGTTGAAACTGAGCTCTCTAAGTCTTGAATGAATGAGGTACTTCACCTGATAAGCTGCCTGTTTGCAAACGGCATTTTTTCCGGACAGTTATAGTGAGAATATCACAGCGGGACAGAGAAGTGTTGGCCGTTTTGCGGCCTTGATGACAGAAGTCAGGTCTGTGTAACATCAGACAGCACAGTGAACATGTTGAAGGCTGCTGAACAAGTGGACCAGACTGCACTACTTTGGCCACGGCTGCATCTTGCAGTTGGTGAGTTAAATCAATGCCATAGTTACTAAGGTGTTTTCTTACCACAGTATATTCATTCATTATCTATACACTACTTAATCCTCATTAGTTTTGGGGGGGCTGGAGTCTAACCCAGCTGACTATAGGTGAAGGCAGAGGACACCCAGTCTATCACAGGACTACATATAGAGACAGACAATCACACTCACATTCACACCTACGGACAATTTAGAATAACCAGTAAACCTCAGCATGTTTTTGGACTGTGAGAAAACCCACGCATGCACAAGGAGAAGATGCAAACTCGATGCAGAAAGATCCCAAACCTTCTTCAAGCAGTGGGGTGACAATGCTAACCACCAATCCACTATGCAGCCGATACCACGGTACATAATGTAGAAAAACAGCGCAGGCATTGACTCCTGTGTCAAAACCATGGGCAAAATTCTTCTGTAGATCAGTTTATTCTCTGACGCAGGAGTGCAACTGAAGAGGCCAACACAGCTAATCAGCTATAATAGTTTCCCACAATTAGGCCAGCAGTAAGTCCAGAATTCCCATAACTACTACTCTGTGGAGTAGTATTTTTCAAATCTTGTGGTTTCTCAAACATAAATTCAGACGAATACTAAAAATAAGAACTTTGCGAAATGGCTAATGTCAGTAGTTACATCGAGCCGATTTACGCTAAAGCCAACCTGCTGACTGACGTCCAGCTGCAACAGCGATCACTCCTAACAAGTCGCAGAGGTTAGTGAGCCTTCCATCATGAAAAGGACCGGCTGTGTGAAGAAATAAAGAAAAACCCCAGAAGGCTACGTGATGCAGACAATGGGGTTCACTGCTTTTAAAACGAAGACAAAAATATCCTTGAGAGCCTCAACTTTCACCCTCTAGTGACATGCTGGAGCAGATGGGGGAGGCTCGACTCTGTGCAAAGTAGCCTCCAGCTGCAGGACTTCACTTTAAGACCTGTACACCATCTCAGTCTGCTGCAGCAACATCTTTCCAACTCCAAAATGAAGCTTAATGCTAACTGATCTACACGCAGAAGCATATGACGGGATAAATATACAACAGACTTTTTACTATGTGGTGCTGACAGCAGACTGCAACATTCTCGTCACAGTCATTAAAACATTCTTATATTCTGATTTCCACAGAGGTGTTGTTTTTAAATGAAAGCTTTCACTACAGCTTGTCAATCTAACACACATACTGCTAATAATTCTGCAATATCACTGAATTTTGTACCATCTATCGCCTTCTTACCATCTCCAATTGTCGCAGTGTTCTTAAGGTTACAGACTGAGGCATATTTTTGCCGACAAGCAAATGAAATACAAATTTATTCAGGTTTTTTTTCTGTGAATAGACAATTAAGACGTTGCCATAGTGCATTTCTAACAGTAAAATGCCTCGTATACTTTTAAACATATATTAGTCATTATTAGATATGCATTTCCTTCTGTAGAATGCTGCATATAGTGAGAAATATGTTCTACCTACAAAAAACAATTCTGAGTTTTCTGCTGGTGGCAACTTCCAGCTCTTTCTATCATCTTTCCCTTTTGAAATTCTAATTCCGTGTTATGACAGGATGGAGGAGGGCAGAGCAAGGAGAACACCAAAATAGCATCATCTGATCTTTCTTTCATAAACTTTTCCACTCCTGAAGCAACACACTGGAACAGACTTTGGCAGAGGAAGAAAGGCAAAAATCGAGCTGTCAGATGAAGTATTTAGTCACAGTTTCAGCTGTTGAGCTCTTCTGTAGAAAACCTCAACTCAGGAAAATACAAAAATGGGAAAACATGAGGAGCTGGACATAGAGTAAAGACATCATATTAAGAATGAATCCATACTGGCATTGTTAGCTTCCTCCATTGCAACCTCGTATTAACACTCTGCTATGTCTGGAGTCACACATTTGCACTACTAGTGCCAACACTAAAAATACTCAGTATGAATGCTCAACTACATTATTCAGCGAGGGAATTCACTACCATCCACCATGTGACTAAAAGCTATATTTATTTACAGGGGTCTGTACTGGCTGCTCACATGCTCAAAAGGAAAATGTAATGTAACCACACTGCTCCTTTCCGCTATTGAGATGTTGAGTAATGACAAAGACCATTCAGAAACCACACAAATACTTAGGGTGTAATAGTCTTTGAAAATACTGGCAGATATGTACACAAGCTTCTATGTTTGAGGATGCAGTAAGCCAGGTATTTCGTCCAGCTCTGTTCCATTTTCGGTGCTGTAAACATGCCAAGATAGTGGGGTCCGGGCTGCGATAGGCCGAGCTAATGAGCTGTCAGCGGACAACAGTGGAAAGAAGAGGGTCAGAAGCAGAGAGACATGATGAAAAATAAGTTGGAAGACCAAACCACCCAGGGGGGCTATTCATAGCAATTTATTGCATCACCATATGGTCATCTGGGCTTGGCAAACAAGAGATGTGTATGTAATCAAAAACCGAGTGGTTGTAATCAAATGAAACCACAGCCAGTGGCCAGAGTTTCCTGCAATGAAGGCACTTGACGAGAATGTTGGGAGCGTCATTAGGGTAGTATGAACAGAGAGGAGTCTATCCACAAAATATTCAAGAGCACAGCAACGACATCAGCCTTACATCCTCAGCAAGGAAAGCGAGCAGAACAGTCGGCATCTGTTCGTCAGGCTTTAATCATTTTGGCTCAATCTAACTGGGCTTTCCACTGGAAAATCGCCAAAAGTCATGATATGATCTCTCAATTACTGTCAGAGAGCCAGATTCAGTTACCAGCAGAGATCAAATAATGGTTAAGGACACTCAAATCACACCTACTGTGTGTTTTCACTGAACCACAGAGGAAGAGTTTATTTTGTTCCTTTTTCTTGGTTTTAAGCAGCAGAAATGCAAGCAAACCAGCACTGAGTCTAAACAGAAGAGGCAGCCTGACCAGCAAGTTAACAGCGGCCCCGGTGTCTCAGCACAGCGTTGAGCTGTAGGTCAGCCTCATTTTGGAAGAGCTCAGAGCCCAAAAGACAGGAAAGCAGAACAACATGCTACAGTTAAAACAGGAGCGAGTGCTTCAGTGAGGTGTGCACGAGACCAGGTGACTAAAAAGAAATGTCTGAAATTCTTTCATTACAGACAGCTGAAGATTGTTTACATGCTGCCACACAGTAGCTGCCATTTAGTTTAAGGTTTAATCAACTGGTATCCAGTTCTAACAACTTAAGTAAAGCAAGACAGACAAATCTGCTTTGGCTTATTTACTCAGACATTCAGGCCATGTAAGCCAAATACAAATACGAGTCTCAGCACTTGAGTATTTTGTGAAGTTAGGTTTTTCAAGCATGAATTTAAACATCCACATTTTCTGTTGTAAAGTCGTATCCTGTAACTTGCATGTTGACAAAGTAGATTACCTTCACGCTTCACAAACTATACCTCCGTCCTCCTTCAAAACAGAACTCACGCCTCCGGCGTCACCGTGCAGTTATTTGGTGACACCCAAGACCAGCCAGCATTGGTATCCACCTGTTCAAACAAACCAATAAGGAAAAAAAAACACTCCAGACCTCTCCTAACACGACAGTCCAATTAGAGTTAAGCTCAGACTCCTTCATCATTAACTTCAGTCGATTCTTCGGGTTAGTGCAACACCTGGCTCAGAAAACTAACATCATATATTCTTTCATCCATATATTCAGTATATCAGCTCTCCTTTAGCCTGTTTTTACCATTGAGGCCATTAGCTGACATGACAGTGTCATTAATCGGCCTCATCTATGTTTAATTATGAACCACAGGGTGACTCTGGCTCAGGAATCCAGCAGGACCCATGGGATCCCTGCAGTGCTTCACCGCTGTGTCTTCAGGATGGAAACTGTTTATAAAATCAAGCCTGGGGAGGAGAGAGCCTTTATAATTCATGTGATAGCTTCAACATCCGGCAGCAAATGAATATGCTCAAGGTCAGCATGTCTCATTATTTGGTTGAGAAACATTAAGCAAATTTGCTACAAAGTAAGCAAGCAGGTAAAGGGGACAGGAGCCTCGATACTGCACCATCTAGCAACAGCTTTGCATGAAAAATCACTGCAACAGAGTGAAGCCGTAAGGAATGGGATTAGGGCACAACTGGAGGGAATGAATACATCTGAAGCAGAAAGAAAAATTCATTTAAGTGTCGCGCTGTGTGTTTTGATTCAAATGTACAGCACTGTCAACAGCACTGATACCCGACAGCTACTAAGTGGTTTCTTGCTGCTCTACTTTAACCAAGTTAAAACATTGCATTGCCACGTTTGCTGTAATGAGTTAACTTACAGCAAAGGCAAGGCAAACAGACCTTTTACCTTAGAAACACAAAAATGACCATGTGGCACCGAACAAAAGACAAATAAAGGCTGAATCTTGACGGTCAGGAGAAGACAGTGTTTGCTCTCATAATTAGGCTCACAGATGATGGCTCAGAGGGCCAACAATGGAAAATGGTTGGAGCCTGAGGATGACTGGCTTTTGCTTTATTCAAAACAATAACTGATAATGAGAATTGTCGTCCACATGAACAAGTAACGGGTGACAATGTGAGGAAGAGACCCAAACGAAGAGGGTGGGCAGTGGCCACCCAGCAGACCGTCAGCAGCATGTCTCAGAAGTGTAATTAAAATATACAAACAGCGAGTTCTACATTACAAACCTACTGCGAACCTTAAGCCATCCATTGTTCTTATAGACTGTAAGGTAATTTTTCTGCAATAGTTGACACATCACAGGCGGTGTGAAATAGGTAAGTCCAGCTTTACATTTAGCAGACTATACCTCCTGTAGAAGTGCCACCCACTCAACCATGCTGCAGAGTCTAAATAACAGCTAGTCCAATATAACACACCGCATTACAGCACCTTATTGGTTGTGTTTTGGATATTTGAAGACATTGTTCTGTGGAAAACGGCAGTGCGCCCTTTTTAGTAATCCGTCACAGTATGGACAAAAAGATTAATCATACAATCTGAAAAATACTTGTCTGATTAATCAATAAAAAAGGCAATACGGCCCACCCCAGTGGCTCAAATGGTTGAGTGGTCAACAAATAAACAGAGACTATAGTCCCCGACGCCGTGGCCATGTGTCCGAGTCCAACCCACGACCATTTGCTGCATGTCCTTCCCCCACTCTTCTCCCATGCTTCCCATCTCTCTCTCTCTCCGTCTCTCTCCTATATAATAAAAAAGGCTAAAAAGGCAAAAAAAATAAATAAATGGCAATATGACAAAACAATGAGTGGCAGAAGCAGAGATGAGTTAGTCCTATGAAAACAGCAAACTGACTCACAACAATACAAAAAAAATGTGCCACCTAATAGCCAATTCATGCAGCCCATGTGTCCACAAGGATCCGTGGGACATTATTTCGTCATCCACCTAGAGCCCACACAGACTCCTCTGCGGATATCCGTGTGCAGCCCGAAATTTAAGACTGTGCAGACTGTATGCACAGCAAGTGCTGACTGCGCACACACCAGGAAAACAAATGGTGCTTAAAGCAAATGTTTGTTCAAGTACGGGGAGATTCTCCATCATCCACACCTGTACAGTAAACTACTAAAAGAGTTGCCATTGAAGCGGTTGCTGCTGAACTTTAGAGGTGCTTTGATTCGTACACACTTTCCATCAGCAGTGTTCAAACTCAGTGGGAAGTTTTAAATTCTCCAGAAATCCTGTGCTGTGGGCGCCCGCTGTGCTCAGCACACTTCAGGAATAATCACATTGACACAGTGCTACAGCCAGCTGTTACGTCCTGTAGACAGTGCAAAGTCACAGTCGGCCTTTCAGAAGCACCCATGGGAGTCCTGTGTGTTTGTCTGTGTTCCGTATGCACTACCATTCTAAAGTTTGGGGTCACTTAGAAATGTCCTTGGTTTGGAAAGAAAAGCAGTTTTTTTTTTCAATGAAGAAAACAATCAGAAATACAGTCTCGATATGACTAATGTGGTAAATGACTATTTTAGCTGGAAACTGATTTTTTTAATGGACTATCTCCAGAGGGGTACAGAGGAACATTTCCAGCAACCATCACTCCTGTGTTCTAATGCTACATTGTGTTAGCTAATCGTGTTGAATGGATAATTGATGATTAAAAAACCCTTGTGCAATTATGTCAACACATGAATAAAAGTATGAATTTTTATGGAAAACATGACCCCAAACTTTTGAACGGTAGTGTAAGGGCCGGTCAAAATGTACCTATTATGGTAAGAACAGAGCCACATGTGTGTGCACTCACTGTACGCTTCTGAAGAAAATCATGAATTAGCCGCAACACCGTGGCAGTGCAATTTATTAAATGGTAAAAGAATACGTTTTCCTTTTTACAAATTCAGCTTTTCAGTTGCAAAAGGACGACTGTGGCATTTCTGCTTTCAATCTGCGCACAGCCTTACTTCGTAAATCCAAAGCACTAACACAGCTTTGACAGGATGAGCGGTTTCATTTAAAACAAATGTGTTAGCCTGACAAATTTTATCTGCATGATTCCAGCCGAATCATATGAACTCTCCGCTTCCCACAAGCACAAAACATAAAACAGAACTGCCAACATCAGCTGATCTCATTGATCACTTCTTTCCATCTGTCCACAGTCGTCTTATTTTCTTTATCCTCTTGTCCTTCACATTCAGTCCACTCGGAAAAGCAATCTGCGTATGCTTTACATTAAAGACTTTAATCAATACTTGCAGAGTGGCATGCCTTGTTCAAGCACACCACGGCTCCATGATGAAGCTGTTAGGGTTGAGTTTACATTTGTAATGGTAGTAAACAACAGAGCCTGCAGCCATTAAATCTAAGTAGCAAACCAAAGTGTCGAGAAGATATCCTTTCCATCTCAATATAAAACTCTAAAGGGTTGGATACATTTTGCATTCTAGCGTAGAGGATCAACGTCAGACTGTGCTGCCTGACACACAACAGGCCTAAAAGTGGAAATGGCATTAAAAACCGTCCACAAAGACTTCATTCAACCTACAGATTCATTATAAGGGGTGCCAACTGTACTCTGCCTTATACATGACCAGCACACACACCCATGGTAGGAAACATTCTTGAATGTGAATTTTGGCTCAGTCTGTTGGAAGTCTGGTGGAGGGGGAGAAAAAAAAATCCACAAGACACCCAAAGCGTGGTGCTTGTGAGAGGCAGGCTATTTATAGGCTTACTCGAGTGAGGGAGACGGCTCTTCCCTCATGTTTGGGATCAGCACTTCACACGGGTGAGAGGAGGAAGTGGGGGGACTCTATTGACACAACACTGAAAGCGACACAAAGTGTTTGAAGTTGAAGCATTTAATTGTAACAGTTACACTTCCCACTATAATTTGGTGCCATCGGGTGCCAAGCTGCAATCCTATGCAGGCAAAGGTAAGACAAATACACGACAACAGCCAGAGATATCACTAAACTTACAGGGACATTCCTTAAGAGACCTGACACACCCATTTCCACACAGAGCATGCTTTTGCTTTCCATATTATAGCCAGCATGTGGCTGTATCTAGAATGAAAAAAGGAGCACTGCTTTGTGTTAGGATGCTGGTGATGCTGGCAGTGTTGTCTCTATGAAGTTTTGTTCATTGAGATGCAGCAGAACAGACGGCTATGAATGAACAAGGTGTAAAACATCAGCAAGCCTGATGGGGATGTACGCAAGAGGTAGCTCCAGTGATGCGGAGGGAAACAAAATACTCCATTTGTTATTTAGCAGAGGGCAAGAGAGCAATTTCAGCAATATGTTTCCAAGAAATCTCACAAACCTCATATAACATGCATATGTTTGGGTTGACCTGCTGTGATGCACACAAGCAGCCTAACATGTACTCTGATGACCTGGATCATGACTACTCTGGTCATGGCAACACTACAGCAGTGACAGGCTACAAGTTATAGGCATCTTATCATTGTCACTCACACAGAACAGGCAGGAGATCTTAAAGAAAAAGTGGATCAGTGCATCTGTAGAGCACAGAGCCAATGACAGAGGCAGCATGTGTGTTGTGGCTCTCACAGGCCCATGTGTTTACAGGAGCTCTTTAGACGACCTGGCACACGAGTCGTGACCAGCTGAGACGGTGTGTAGCATAGCATGAAGACGGAGTGGACCGTATGAGAGAAAACACAGCAGTGGTGTGAGGACATAGCGGTGACAGACAGTTTATCAGTGGACAAACTCACATCCTCGAACAGGGATCCAACGTTGGCTGTAACCAGCAGTATCCCAGTGCCTTGCGCTGCTGTCAGCTTCCCTGCCATAATTCTCTCTCGCAGGTGGGTCGGGGACTTGTACAGCGGACTTTAAAGGTAAAAACGTTAAAAGAAACAAACGTAAATGTAAAAGAAAGGCCAGCGAATGTCTCACGAAACTGGTTAAAACACGGGGAATTTGAAGCCGGGGTTGAGGCGGCTTGGCTGGAGCATATTTTTTTCAGCGGTGGCTGTGCATCTACCAGGAGTTGCTTTGCAGTAGAGGGTCCGGCGGTGGCGGTGGTTAGCTTCTCGGGCTACTTTTTCACGTTCAGAGCCATCGTAAAAGTTTCCGTTTTTAATCCATGGCGAGTGCTGGAGGGCTCTGGTTCATTTCAGCGACGACCGCTCGCCTGGCTTTTTGTGCAGTGTGGAAGTCTCCCTCCTTACAGCAGGACGCTCCGCCAGGACCAGCTCCTTCACCGCTCACACGATAGGCTGGAGCCGCCGCGATATGACGTCACCGCGCCAATGGAAACACGGCGCTGCCTTAAAGGGCCAGTGCACCGTAAACACCGTGGCCCTGCAGCTCACACCGCTGCGTCCATTATCGGACAGCACGGGGCTATCCCACACCCACCGTGTTTCTCTCTCACTTTCTCCTCCGGTGTTGTTCGTAACCATGACTGCAAATTTAATTTCTTTTCAAATCAAATAACTGGCTTTTGTTTGTGCCACTTCCACTTTAGTGTCGGGTGCATTTACAGCCCCTGGGACAGCCCAACATTACTCAACAACAGTTAGTTCAGGATGCAGCTGAGAGTGCTCCTAAGCAGCAGCACATCAGGCTGTGGCTCACTTACATTGGCTTCAAGTTAATTACAGAATTGAGTTAGTTGAGATTTGTGCTATTTGTTAAGAAACAGATAGCAGACAGTGGATTACAGATGTGTTGTCTCTGCTTTCTGCCCTGGGGTCTCTTAAGTCATCCTCAGTTACTACTCTCAGCCTCACATTCACGCCTCAAAACCAAAGGTGACAGGTTTTTTTGGGTCACCATAACACTTCTGTCCCACTCTTAGCAATTTCAAATCTTAGTCAAAGGCTCACGTATTGCGCCTTGATTTTCGTTCTTCCTGAAGCTGCTCTAGTCTTGTCGACTGCCTCACTATTGTAGATCATCCTCTTCCTCTCACCTTATTCATCCCGTCTAAGGTGTCAGTCCTTGTCATTTCCTCCTACAGTTATAGTCATCATTGCACATTACTAACTTTGTGTGTTTTCTCTTCTGTAGTTTGAACTTTGTCCTCCCTGTCTTCTGTCTCTTTCTGTATGTCTCTCGGGTGTTTCTGGCTTTGGAGCTGGACAGGTCTAATCTACAGTCTACCTGTTCCTTTTCGCTTCCCCTTTAAACCTCACCCCAATCAGTCGAGGCAGATGGCCAACCTCCCTCAGCCTGGTTCTCCTGAAGGTCTGTTCATGTTACAAGGGAGTTGTTCTTCTCTACTTGATATAATAAATATGTAAATATTACATAATAAAATGCATTAATTATTACAAAATAAAACGTAAGACCAAACAACCCACATGAAATAAAAATAAATACTAAGCTAATCGTACCTTGCATCCAGTGAGACAGACTATTGTAGGGGTTGATAGAGTGTTTTGCATTAAAAATAACTGCTAGTCTAAAACTGTACTTTTAATGAGCAGCATCAAGGTACAGAGACAAGCCTTTAATAATGCAATGCCCTAGTTAGGGCAGTGTATTGCTGTCACAGAAAGAACGACAGATCTCTATTGTGTTGTTTGTCAAGATACGTTCGCGTTATTACAACTTAATATAAATGTAATCAAGCCAGAGCATTTCTTCTCCCAGTAGCAGGAAGATAATGAGGCACATTCAGACCATTCTCCAGCACCGACACTATTCTGTGGAGACAGTTGCCTCCACAGTTGATCAAGGAGAAATCAGGCTACCTCCAGAGAATCAAACTAGTTTTTCTGTATAAAGCTTACCAATTTTGGAATAGTGATCGCTCTTCAGATGATGTTGTTACCCATAGCTATGGGGATTTTGGAAATGGTCACAACTGCAGATGCAAGAAGCATGTGTTAATTGCATGTCAAACAACATGCTTATATCCATAGTTTCATGTATCATGCATTTCAAAACCCTTCTTTGTGTTCACTTATTGCCTCATAACATTTTCCACCGTGCTGAACGGTACAGAATGTCACCATTTCTACATCCAAGCATAGTATGAAATAGAAGTTCATCAAACCTTATCCCATATATTGTTCTTTCACCACAAACAAGAGGGTCTTGTTCAAGAAGTTCAAATCACCACTAAATAAATAGTATGTTATTATAAAAACGAAAGTTTATTGCTTTTGAAAAGCTTGTACATCATAATAATGTGAGAATATCTTGTTACTCTGTCGAGGAATGCAGTGGAGTTATGTGACAATCGGTGGTGGTTGTATCCGTCTGTTAGCAACATTATTCAAAAACAGACCAACAGATTTGGATGAAATTTTTAGGGAAGGTCAGAAATTACACAAGAAATAAGTGATTAGATTTTGGCAGTGATGCCGCTTATAGTCTGGATCCAAGAAGATTTCCATATCATTGTGAGATAGTGGCACAGCGTCACTGTAACTATGACTACAAGTGAACACTTCGTCAGCCACCTGATCACATGATTGTGATCCTACTAGAAATCAATCACTGTGGAATTATTGAGACTTATCCATCGGAAATGATACAAGGAACAATCGATTCAATTGCAGGGGTGTTTCCGAGTCCCATCAAGTCCCACGCCTGCTACATATTTAGGTCACGTGATTCAGTATCTGTACATAACATACACATGCATAACACACGCCTGTGCTCTGGGCAAGGTCATTTTGTTTGTGGGTACATCTATATTAAATGGCCACATTTTGTGTTGTTGAAAATCCTGATCAACAATAAGAAATAAACAAATGCTGCATAAATTACAAAAAAATGCTGCATTTCTGACAATGCCATATGTGCCCTTGGTGATGTACTGCACTTTCTGAATGCTTTTCATGTTATTAAAATGACACTGATCTGTTTTTCTTATCTGGCAGCAGTACAATTCCATACCTATTTATTGTATGTTTGTCCATTGATGGCCTTAGTTAATGCCACGTTTCAAGAAGAAAAAAATGCTGCAGAGCACAAGTACTCAAAGTTTGAGCCTAAGTATGTCCAGTGGCTACATATCACTGTCACCACAGCTGGATCAATGATGGATTCCTTTTGGCAAAGATCGGTGGGAGGAGATGAAGCTTGCCTCACTACTACTGTGGCCAGCTCAGGCATGTCGGACTAGTCACAAAATGTACACCTGGTGTAACGTGTTACTGGCAGCCATTTCTGCTTTGTTTACTGTTAAGGAATTTTCACTATGAAGACAACCAGGCAAGTTGTGAGAGAGAGACACAGAACACCCCTAACAGTCTGGGGCTGGATTTTTTACATGTTGGTATCTACTATGTTTTTTTTTTTGGCTTATATTTCATCACGATATCCATGTGTGGCCTGGAGCGTGAAAACAAAATAGACACATCTGGAGGTGCCTCCAGTGACAGCGGACTACTTCATCCATGATACTGAGACCTGCCAGTTAACAATGCTAAACAAGTTTATTTGAAACAGCTTTTAAATTGCATTAATATTTAATTAATCAATCACACTATGACTTTGACACAAACACAACGACATCATTTTCAAGGGGACATATGCAGATTTCTGTCCCTGTATTTTCAGGGATTCCATTGAAGTATATTTCTTCTTTTAAATTTCTTTTCTTTTAATCTTTATTTATCTCATGCATTCCAGTAGGTCCAGGCTCTTTAAGGCCCCCCCTTCCTAAAACCCACTTTCTTTTCATTGGCCAGCTTCCGGAAACCTGCCAAGGGTTTCAGGTGCTTGTGAGCACCAGGCATGTGGAGGTGCCAAAACCAAACTGTAAACCTACAAAATAACATTAGTTCTTGTTCGAAAATGGTAACTTCTCAAAACCACTTGTATATGTTTGAACCTGAGAATCCAAGAACATCCACGACAACAAAGATCACAGCAGGATAGCAGGATTCTGTTTGGTAAATGTTATGCTCATTACATAGATGTGTGACAAGCAGTAGTTTTGGTCTTCAATCACAAACAAAAACAACAAAAACGTCTATATATGCCCTTGGTAATAAATATAAGTGTAGGAAATGAGCAAAAATGTCAACTGAAGTAGTAAATGTCTGCTGTCAGGCAGTACTACAGTTAATGTAGCTAGCAAACTGTATCTCCCTCCATTGGTGATTTGCATGCTGGAATGTATTAAATCCTATAAGTAGACTGTTTTGGAAGATGTACACTACCACTCAAGAGTTTGGAGTCACTTAGAAATGTCCTTATTTTTGAAAGAAATGCAGTTTTATTCATTGAAGATTACATTAAATTAATAACAAATACAGTCTAGATATTCTTAATGTGATAAATGACCATGCTAGCTGGACATGGCAGATTGTTACTGGAACATGCATAGAGAATTGCAGAGGAACATTTCCAGCAACCATCACTCCTGTGTTCTAATGGTACATTGTGTTAGCTAATCATGTTGAAAGGCTAATTGATTATTAGAAAACTCTTGTTCAGTTATGTTAACATATGAATAAAAGTGTGAGCTTTCATGGAAATCATGAAATTACCAGGGTGACCCCAAACCTTTGAATGGTAGTGTACACAAATTTACCATGAAGACCATAGTTTAAATTTAAAGGCATGCTGTGCCTGGAGCACAACATGAAAGAACACGAAGCAGGTTCAAGAAACTCTGAGTTTCATCCTCAACTCTGAGTTGATCTACTCTGAGATAGAAAACTCTGAGTTTTCAGTTTCACAACGGCTGATTTGAGTTGGTTTAATCAACTCGGAGTAGTTTGACCCGGAGATAAGCGCGTGCACCGCAACTCTGAAAAGACAGCATGGAACCCCGATTCGACGAGTCACCATGGAAACGGGGAAGCGTAATCGTAATAATATTATAGGGAAAAACTGTCTGAATGGTAGCCTTGTAAGTTAAGGGAAACGGTTCTTTTCGAGTTGCCTCATCCAGCTGTTCTCAACGCGTAAAGCGGCATGGAGGAGCAGCAGTTCTACTCCAAGCTCCTCCCGGACGACCGAGTTTCTCATCAGCACACGCCATGCAGCTGACATGTCACAAAGTTCAAATGACCCACGTATTTTATGATCAACAGACATAGCATCAACCGGAGTGCCGGATGATGTCACACTTATCGCAAAGATGAACATTTAACGATCTCGCGTCCGCGCATTAGATGTATCCAGGCCAGGCAGCAGACCTGTAATTATTATTATTATCATTATTATTATTATAGTAGTAGTAGTAGTAGTAGTATTGTTGTTAATAATAATAATTATTATTATTTTCTAACATTATCACAAGCCTAGTAGTGTATATAATAAATACTGTGCAAAAACATAAACGCTATTTAACGTAATTTATCTTTTATTACCCATTTATCAGTAAGGCTTTTATTTTGGTAGGGAGTCCATTTGACCCGTGACAGTCAGGGGTCACGTGCTTCCGTTTTTTCGTTTTGAGACCTGAAACGAAAAAAACGGAAAATTGAAATCCATAAAACGAAATTCGGGGGTAATTTGGGACAAGGTACGTTTTATCCGTTTGATTCCTGGCTATAAAACACACAAGCAGAAACAAAAAATCAAGCCGTTTTTTCGTTTTTTCGTTTTGAGCAAAAAACAAAAAAACAGGAAACGGTTCGTTTTTTCGTTTTTTCGTTTTGAACAAAAAAACAAACAAAACAGGAAACGGTTCGTTTTTTCGTTTTTTCGTTTTCACCCCCAAAATGAAAATACGACTCAATATTCCGTTTCATTGGTGGGCGGGGCTTCGGAGCCTGCCAGTGCACAATAAAGCTCCTGTCCATCACAATAAAGCTCTTGCGCTGGCATTCATAGACAGACTGACTTTCATTGTATTGCCTGCCCCCACTGCACTTCCCCTAACTCTAAATCAAAGCAAGTCGTGTACACAGTAATGACAGTCATAACCAGTGGTGTAGTCTAGTTTTTTCTACTGGGTATACTCCAACCTCATAAACCAAAGCCAGGTCAGGTCAACGCTGCTCGGGGTACTGTGCAGCGAGAAATACGGCCGCCGTCTTGGTCCGGTCAGCCGCTCCACTCAGCGCTGTTTGACAGCGCATTTAATCCATCTTAACTCTGAATATTAAAATGATTTTCACGCGTTTTTTATTTTTATTTTTTTGCTACAAACGTCATACATGTAGCTATGATCAGTGATGTAGTCTACGTGATACGCAGGCATACACCCCACCACTAGAAAATTTTCCAAATTTCTGTATATGCGCAAAGATACGTATACCCAGGGGTGTAAACACGCAGGTATACGCCTTATACCCACTAGAAAAGGTCCCGAATTTCCATATAACCACTTAAAAATGCGCAAACACATGTATTAGTATGTTTTTTTGACATAACGTTCACTTTTCTCTGTGTCAGGAAGCGGTGAAGCTGTATGGGACGGGGGAAGGTGTCTGGCTGAGAACAGGGCTCACGAAAGGCCGACCGCGGTCCGGATCCGGACCCAGACGCCGTCTATACGGGTGTAAATTTGACAGGTCGCTTCTATTTTACCGGTGCAGCTTTCCCGTGTTTATCATTGGTCTATCGGCTCAGAAACGCACAGACCAATTATGTAGGAGTTCAGGCATCCCACGTGACGCTACTCAGCCAATGACGTCGCTGAATCGCATCGCAGCTCTGCCTTCAAAAAGCAGCTGAGAGATGAACGACAAACAGGACAGTAGTGATGGAAGATCGGCTCTTTTCAGAGAGCTTTTGGCACTGCTTCCAAAGAAAAGCCGGTTCTTTCGGCTCCCAAACGGCTCCTAATTTATTATTCTTTGTAGCCTCATGTTTTTGCCTAACCTGACAAATATGAATCATTTGTGTTTTGACAAACTCTTTTTCATTCAGTGTTTTTATGAGAAGCCTTATAATTGACTCATTTTGTACATTTGCTCTGTTACAAAAACAGGTATTCTTGCTTTTGTTTATTATTTCAACCAAACTTTTTTGCACAAAAAATAAATGAACAAAACTCTGCACATGAACCCACAGAACCAGAACAGAAACAGAACCAGACTCAGTATTCAAACAGTATAAATGTCCTCAGAGCAGGCTGACATTCAGAAAAATCAGATGGCTGAGCTTGGATGGGCTGATACATTTCTTCTTTCAGTGAATATCTGCCGTGTTTTTGAGAAGATTCTCTCAGATGGAAGAAGTTGTCTCTCCTCCATCACCTTCACCAGGTGGGGCAGACTGAGGCCTTGTCCTGCCTCCAGCTCAGTGGGTCGTCTGCAGGTTGGATGAGGGCTTCCTCTAGATATGATCCTCCATTACCACATCAGCTGTAGGATTTCTCCTGAATCATCTCCTGTAGCTCTTCCATCAAAGAGCCTCCACACAGCAGAAGTTTGAGGTTCCTCCTCCACTTGGTCCTCTAATGGAGGTGTCAGACTGCTGCTGCTGCTCTTATTCTCTGAAGTTTCTCATCAACAGCTCTGTTGTCACTGAAGGCAAGCTTCTTTAATCTAGGATCCAGTAACATGTTTTCTGCTAGGACAGTGTTAAACTCCATACTCCATTAAATACGTTAGGAGTCGGCTCTTCAGATTCACTACAAAGCATCGGCTCTGAGAGTCGTATCTTTTGTATCTTATTTATTAATAAATGTCAAAATGTTTTTGAACCGTACTGAATTTATTTGACGGTCAGTTTTTGATTACAGGCAGACTCTAATAAAACTACCAGGTTACATCAGCATATATCACAGTAACTCAAGTTAGACATTATGATGTTCTGGACCTTTGCTGACTGGACCTCTCTGAATTTTAGCTGAATACCACTGGCTTAGAAGAAGAGGGACATGAGTCTAGAACTTCTAATGATCCAACATCAGTCAGTGGAGAAAAAATAAGAAAAAGAAAGCAAAGCTAAATGAAACTATTTCAGTGTTTTAATAAGCCTGTTGCTTGTCCTGTGAATACTGCCGCTTTAGGGAACACTACAGCTGGAGCTAAGGTTAAAGTTTAGGAAAGGGAGCCTGATGAAGAGGAAACATCAGCTCTACCTGATGAAGAGGAAACATCAGCTCTACCTGATGGAGAGGAAACACCAGCTCTACCTGATGGCAGGAGGAGGAGCTGCTGACGCTATAATGTCTAATTGGTAGTTTGAAATAAAGGAGCTGCTGCTGCTGCGTGTGCGTGTGTGTGTGCGTGTGCGCGCGCGCGCGCTCGTGGACATGTGAGTGCACGCGCACATATATGAGAACCTGACTTGGCTTTGGTTTATGAGGTTGGAGTATACCCAGTAGAAAAAACTAGACTACACCACTGGTTATGACTGTCATTACTGTGTACACGACTTGCTTTGATTTAGAGTTAGGGGAAGTGCAGTGGGGGCAGGCAATACAATGAAAGTCAGTCTGTCTATGAATGCCAGCGCAAGAGCTTTATTGTGATCGGCAGGAGCTTGATTGTGCACTGGCAGGCTCCGAAGCCCCGCCCACCGATGAAACGGAATATTGAGTCGTATTTTCATTTTGGGGGTGAAAACGAAAAAACGAAAAAACGAACCGTTTCCTGTTTTTTTGTTTTTTGCTCAAAACGAAAAAACGAAAAAACGGCTTGATTTTTTGTTTCTGCTTGTGTCTTTTATAGCCGGGAATCAAACGGATAAAACGTACCTTGTCCAAATTTGCTTGTGTTGGTTTCGTTTTTGGTTTTGAATTGAGAAAGGAAAAAAAAACGTTTTTTCGTTTTTGGTTGAAAACGAAAAAATGAAAATTGAGCTGTTTTTCCCTTTTTCGTTTGTTGGTTTGGTCAGAAAAACAGATTATACTTTTGGCCCCTGACTCAAAAAGACAAATTAAACACATAGCAATAAGTCTTTACAACAGATTGATATGTTCTTATATAATTTTCAAATTATAAACAAAGTAGGCATCTGAAATAAACCATGAATGCTTTTGGTTGTGGAACTTCATCATCCCAACAGAGGGATGAAAACTGCAAGAAACTGTAATCTGAGATGTGATTCTTTAGCAGTCAGTAGTAACTGAAACCCTATCAGACTATATGTAGAGATGTATTTGCTAATATTAAATGGGTTGCTTTGTCCATCTTTAACACCTGTTCCAGACCTGTGCAATACCAGAACACAGTCTATCAGGACATATATGGTAATTTGCTGAGTTTTTGTAAAGCTTGCATGCAAGATGACAACAAAACCTTTGCATTAAATGACATGGAGTGAACAATTGAAGAAAGTGGTAATGTTGCATGTTTCAGTGTATTCATAATGGTAAGTATATAATAATAATATAGGATTTTTGAGATCAATGGTGTGACCTTTACAGCTGCATAAAAAATAACCTCTGGAAGTGTTGAATTCCTAACAGCAGATAGCTACCACATGAATCTTTGTAACTGGGTTCAGTCAGCAGTCATTAGCAGATGGCTAAAATGATTCTAACCCATCATGTCCCAACATGTACTACACAATTCAAACTATAATTGCTCTTTCCATTACATGCAGGATTCTTCCACAGACCTAAATACCTCAGTCTTTAATCTACGGATTTCCTGTTTAGGTTTTTGGCAAGAAGAGATTGGAAAATTTCATGTTAAAAGGCTGGAAACCAAATCAGTGAGCGTAACTGGACTTTGCCAAGGATGCTCAGAAACACAACCAGGCCCACACGCATGGTTTATTGTGAATGAGAATAGCTTGACGCTGACTTTTTTCCTGGCATCGCAAAACCTGTTTGTTGGCAACATATTGCTCATCGAGCATTAGATCACCTGTTTAGGACTGAGCGGGAAAAACGCGAGTAACCTCAGGTGATGTTTGAGTGCTACCATAGGCTGTGTGGCACACCTGATTGGGGTAAACATAGGTCGAATTGATTATGTACAACATGATGCACTGAGATTACAGTTGTGGTCATCTGCCAAATTCTGGGAAGAAAAATGATCAGTGCTGTTGCTTTTTGTCCCCTTTTAACTCGTGAACCCTAACATCTGGCAGAAACACAGCGTGACTCGTCTGCGTCATTTCACAGATCATCATGTATTAATTACACACATGCTTTTCACACAGCATGATGTGATCTCCCTTGATGGATTTGAGGGAGCCCAGGACCATAAATAGCCCACTCCAGTCAAAGGTAGTTTGAGGTCAACAGCTCAGAACAGGCATATGACACGCTGGATCACAGCGCAATGAGCTCCTGCTTCCAAGAGCACGGATGGAGAAACAAAATAAGAGTGAGAGCTAGCTTCATTGAGTAGGTTAGATTCATGTTTTAGTCTGAATAATGTTGCTGTTTGAATTTTGTGTGAATTGTTCTGGATATAACTCCATTTAGTGACTGTCTAGCTGTGCAGACATGATGCAAGGTAACGGTGGCAAATGATTAAAGCATGGCTCATTCTGTTATTATGTTATGAGCATCAGGCTAGTGTGTGTGTGTGTTTGGGGAGGGGGACCACAGTCATGGCTCACTAAGTCTTTGAAGCGAGCTGAGAGATTATCGCCAAAATGCAAGTGCTCACAGCTGTGTCTGGCATGACCGAGTGTCTGTGTCTGTGTGTGTGTGTGTGTGTGTGTGTGTGTGTGTGTGTGTGTGTGTGTGTGTGTGTGTGTGTGTGTGTGTGTGTGTGTGTTCTTGTACTTGCTACATTGTGAGAACCATTTTCTGCATTTAACTATCAAAGTGAGGACATTTTTACAAAGTGAGGACATTTTGGCCGGTCCTCACTTTGAAACAGCCATGTTTGAGGGTGAAGACTTGTTTTTAGAGAACAGGTATGAATTGAGGTTTGGTTAGGGTTAGGGTAAGGATTAGGGTTAGGCGATCAGTTGTGATGGTTAAGGTTAGGGTAAGGCTCTAGGAAATGCATTACGCCTATGGATGTCCTCACTAAGATAGAAGTACAAACATGTGTGTGTGTGTGTGTGTGTGTGTGTGTGTGTGTGTGTGTGTGTGTGTGTGTGTGTGTGTGTGTGTGTGTGTGTGTGTGTGTGTGTGTGTGTGTGTTCTTGTACTTGCTACATGGTGAGGACCAATTTCTGCATTTAACTATCAAAGTGAGGACATTTTTACAAAGTGAGGACATTTTGGCCGGTCCTCACTTTGAAACAGCCATGTTTGAGGGTGAAGACTTGTTTTTAGAGAACAGGTATGAATTGAGGTTTGGTTAGGGTAAGGATTAAGTTTAGGGAATCAGTTGTGATGGTTAAGGTTAGGGTAAGGCTCTAGGAAATGCATTACGCCTATGGATGTCCTCACTAAGATAGGAGTACAAACGTGTGTGTGTGTGTGTGTGTGTGTGTGTGTGTGTGTGTGTGTGTGTGTGTGTGTGTGTGTGTCTTTCGTGTCATGCTTTAGTTTGCATGAGTGTATGTTTATTTATATGTTGTTTCACCATGTTCTGTATGCGTGAACATGATATGCTGCAGAATATCCATTATCAGTTATTCAGACACAGAAGAGGATAATAACATGCAAGGGAAAGAAATCAGTGCCAGCTCTATTGTGTGTGTAATCTGGTGTGTGTACGCATCCAGAGCTTTAATTAAAAATGGATCACAGAGCCTCTGAAAACAATCCAAACTTAATGTTATCTCTTTTTCAGAATATTATACCCAGAGCTCTGTAACTGTGTGGACTGTACTTGAACATTCTTAGTCTGACTAACTAATGTTTATCATAAGTTCAAATTTGGTTTCTGTATTATGTATACACTAAGTCACACTGGGTTTGGATGAGAGAGTTAATAGTTTTACTCAGAGGGAGGCCTAAAGAAGACAAAGCTAAAAATAATACCATTAGCGCTGTCCTTAATAGGCAGAAGAAGAAGGAGAGAGAGAGAGCGAGAGAGGAGGATGAAGAAGGCAGAAGAGCAAGGAGAGGACAATGACGTTAGTGCCTCACTTCAAACAGAACTCGGAAAGCTCAGCACTAAACGGCAAAAGAAACCCATCAGCACCAGCAAACCATTAAAGCTTGTGAGACAACCACTGAAAAATTTGTCAGCTACAACATGGTAGTACCAGCAATGTGCCAAAAACTGCAGTTCCTTCAATGGCCAGAGGAGGCAGACTCCAAAAGAAAGTAAATTTCCATTGCCCCCCATGTTAAAATGTCCAGCGTTACAGCAGAAAAAAACATGTTGAGACTGGTACAAAGGAATAGTTCCAGTCTCTATATCACATTTACTCGTTCATTACAACTTTACAAGACGGACATTTTTATGTCACTAACCCCTTCAGATTGTATTAAGGCTTAAAGTTATGCACTATTTAGGGTGTGGCCACTTTGAGTGACAGATGGTTGCCATCATAGGACAGCATACTACATACTGAAATTTGTTCTCATTAAGCACCTTGTAGTTTTCGAATGCAAATGTGAAAAGGGACGCTCATAACCAGTGGCGGCTTGTTAATAGGGGGCGCTTTACAAGTCCAGCAGCAGGCAAGTGACCGTGGACGGAGTTACACCCGGGGCTTCTCCCGCCTGTGTTATGCTAAACACAGCTGGCTAGCTGGATGTGAAGTTAGCAATGCTCTGTATTGCTTTCCCTGCTTGCTTTTTCAAAGTGTTGCCACTGAAGTTCTGTGGACAACAACGGGGGTCAGAGACCTGAAACATCTCTCTGAAAAATGCAAACGGCATGAAGGTAGCCGTAGCCACCTTGACAACAGCATGAAGCTACAGTTTTTTTGGCCGTGTTAGCATTGCTGAACAACTAGATGAGGGCTACAGAGTTGGCATTAGAAGGCACAATGAAGAGGTGACAAAAAATCATCACATACTGTCCAGGATAATAGACTGTGTGAAATTTTGTGGGGCCTTTGAGTTGGCTTTACGTGGCCATGATGAGAGTGAGAGCTCTGTTAACCCTGGGATATTTCGTGTGTTGGTGGAATTTGTTGCCTCTCTGGATGGAGCTTTGAAAGAGCACCTTGAAACTGCCACGGTTTTTAAGGGTACTTCAAAAACTGTCCAAAATGAGCTCCTGGACTGTGTGTTGTCTGTTGCAAGGGAGCAAATAATTAAAGAAGCCCAAAAGAGTGTTTTTGTGTCAATCCAGGCAGATGAGACAACAGATATTTCAACACAGTCACAACTTGTGCTTGTACTACGCTACATTGATGACAAACTGTGCAGGAAAGATTTTTTGAATTAATTCCTCTGCAGTCAGCTACGTCTGAGTCCATTGCTACTGCATTAACAGAGCGTATTGCTGCCATCATTCCTGAGGATCAGAAAAGCAAGCTAATCTGCCAGGCGTATGGAGCCAGTGTGATGAAGGGTGCCACTGCAGGTGTTCAGAGGAAAATCAAAGATGTGTACCCAAATGCCCACTATATCCACTGCTATGCACACCAACTCAACCTGATCATGCGGCAGGCCACCTCTCACATTTCCAAGGTGAGAATTTTTTTTCTGACCTGGTTGGATTTGCCAGCTTTTTTTCCAGATCACCCAAGCGTACAGCTGTTCTTGATAAAATGGTGGCCCATAGACTGCCAACATCCAGCAATGTCAGATGGAACTTTCACAGCCGAGCCATCAACACTGTGTTTGAGCACAGAGAGGATCTCATTCAGTGTTTTGAGAACATACGAGACTTGGGTGACTTTGATGCCAGTACCATCAGAGAGGTAGGAGCCATGGCCATGCTGCTGGAACATCAGGACTTTAAGTTCTTTCTGGAACTTTTTCACCACATCATGCCACATGTGGACCTCCTCTATGCCAAGCTCCAGAAGAAGAACATAGATGCAGTCCACATAAAAGTGAGCATCCAGCAGTTTGAACAGGATATCGAAAACATCAGGTAATAAGTATTCCTGTCAGTAATATGATCATCACATTTTTCAGCATGATCTCTTTTCCCCTTTTTGGTTATTATTATGACTTCTCCTTAGCCTTCACAGAAATTCTCTCCATTCCATGGGTGAGCAAAGAAGTGGCTGTCCGACAGCAAAGAGGCATCGGGCACTCAGTTCAGAGGATCGTCAAAGGGTTGCAGACAGTGGCGGCTCGTGACCACAATTACCGAGGAAGCCAGTGTGAACAACAAATTAGATTTGGTGTTTTAACTGTTATTTTCATGTAAATAAATCAGCCTACTGTTACAGTACCTTTATTCTGCCGACTTCTCATTCATTTCAATGAAAAAAAAAGAGGTTAAGTGCTCCAGGGGTTGTTCAGGGAGCCAGTAGACCGGTCAAATAGGAGACATGGCCAGCAGAAAAGCCGGTTAAGCTTGGCACTTCCCGTTAGCCACTCGTTTCTGGCATAGTTAGCTTCACAAAAAGAGCGAGCTTTTCCATTAGCTCTACATTTAGTTAGATTGAGCTTTGGAGTTGGCCTACTGTCCCTTTTGACTTGTAGTTGAACTTCAAAAGGAAGTTTTGTGAAGTTATTTTTTACAAGAAACTCAAGGTCCCTGTCACCATCCATTCTCTGGCTAGCTTGATGGCTATACTTGCTGTGTGGGCTTGGTGGCGCCTGGCGGGACAGCTGCATTAGTGTGGGTATTGTTCATCACAGTTTGTGATTGGTTGGAAGCCAGATTTGATCTGGCCTCCCTTATGTTTTTTTTAATGATGCATCGACCATTAAGCGATGAGCCTTGCTTCAATCTGATTGGCTAATACGGGCTGTTTTTTTCTCTAAGGGAGGCAAGGCGAAGCTGGCCTCTGAACAGACAGACAGCGCAGAGGGCATGAGAGACGTAGTGTAATGCACAAAAAGAGCTTGACAAGAGGGGCGCTGTTTTGCTCCTCACAAAGCAGAAATGCCTGATGTAGTGTTTTGACAACAAGGAATGACAAAAATATAAAACATAAAATACATAGTGGTGAAGATTATTTATATTTTTTCTTTCTTGCATATTTTTTGGGGAAGCCAGGCTTCCCTTGGCCTCCGTGAAAAACCGCCACTGGTTGCAGAAGAGGTGAGTTTACGTTCTAGAAATCTCATAGTCTATGTTTCATTGGAGGTTGTAATGTTTGTTAGAGGAGAAATGTGTTTTGAAATATGGCATTTAAATATGTCATTGTCATGTTGCAGAGATCATCTAATCACAATCTGTTTAATGAAAATTATTGAAAAATATTAAAAATCATGTCACAATTGCAGTAGTCAATAAGAGCAAGATATTTTTCCAAAACCATGCAGCAACAGAGGGTAACAGTGTCAACAAAAGTATATTCATTTCATATCTATTTTTCTCTATATGTTTTTGTGTCCTTCTCTCTGTAGATCTGCAACAGCATTCTGGGACACACCAAGGAGCGCTTCTCCTTCACCGACCATCTCGTCTGTGCAACCTTGTTGCAGGGGGACAGGTTTGAAGAACATCACGGGTCATTTCCTGAAGAGGCACTGCAACGCACTTTGAAGGCCTACCCGATGCTGAATGGAAGCAAGCTGAAGACAGAACTCGGTCTCATCTACAGCAAAGTAGAGTTCAGAGCCTGCTGTGGTGCACTGGACCTATTCTAGCTGTTCATGGAGAACAATCTTGAAGTTGTCTTTTCAGAAACTGTCAATCTTTGAAGGATCCTGATCACCACACCCATGACCACAGCTGAAGCAGAGAGGTGTTTCTCAACCTTGAAAAGAGTGAAAACTTTTCTCAGAAACACCATGACCCAGGAAAGGCTGAATGCCTTGGCCATGCTCTCCATGGAAAAGAGACTTGTTTGTGAAATGACAGATTTCAATCAGAAAGTCATTGATAAATTTGCTGGCCTGAAGGAGAGGAGAGCAAAATTTATGTTCAAGTAATTGTTTTGTTGTGTTGTAATGCCCGTCTGCTAGTGCACCCCCCCAAAATATTTTATCACCAGCTGCCACTGCTCATAACATAACATTAATTCTTTAAGGTTTTATCTGGTAACATGATTGGACAGTGATGTGAATCTGGAAGCTTTAAATAATAAGGTTTTGATTTGAGATGAATAGCGTTTGATTAATACTTAAATCACATACACCCTACTTTCTTGACTCCTTCAGGTATCAGGTATTTTCAAGTTGTAAAAGGCTCAAGACTGAATGACATCAAAAGCCATTGATTTTCAGGTCCAAATCAAAGTGTCAGTGTTTTTTGATCGTTGAATTGAGTTTGATTCACGTTATCAATTTTGTGAACGGATTCTGACTTGAGCTCAAGTCATGCAGACATTTGTAATGACTGATCACCATTAAAACAAGAAAAGCACTCAAAGAGCGCAGTAGTCTGCCAGGGCTGGTTGTTGTTCAGTCAATTGTTCCTTGTGTGATTTCTGACGGATAAGTCCCGATAAGTCCTCAGCAGTCGATTTGTAATAGGATCGCAATCATGTGATCTTTAGCAGGCAGCTGACAGTGTTCACTTGTTGTCATAGTGACAGTGATGTTGTGCCGTCATCTCGCAGTGATACAGAAATCTTCAAGAAATCCATGGATCCAGACTATAAGCCAAATGTGCCAAAATGTAATCAGTTGGTCATTGTGTAATTTCTGACCTTCCCTGAAAATTTCATCCAAATCCATTAGTCCGTTTGTGAATAATGTTGACAACAGATAGACAAACAGACAGACAAACTATGCCGATCGTCACATAACTCCACCACGTTCTTTGTCAGAGTAATAAAACACTGACAGATTGCTTCTTAATTTTGTGTGTTGTACGAAGTATAAAGGCTGAATTTATAAATCATCTCTCACACAGAAATTAAAGGGCATCAGTGTATTTATAGTCTAACAGTGAACATAAACTCTTTTTCCGTGGACTTTAAAAAGTTCGGTAAGTTTGACTAATGGGGTTTTTCTGACCAAAACAGAAACTCTACAGAAACTCTACATTCCACATATTGACAAAGGAGCTTCTACATACTGGAAGGTCTGAGGTCCCTGTTTTTTGACCCTACTTATGTGACGCACCAACATGCCACATTAGTAGTCAGGTTTCACCTAAAACATTTTGTTGCTGTTAAAATGAATAAACATGTCAGTAAATGACTATACTAATAGTGTGTAATTGTGATAAATATAATCATTTTCTCCCCAAGAAATACTTTCATGTCCGTATGCTGAATATGTAACTAGAGCCAGACACCAGCTAGCTTAGAGGCTGGGAGCAGGGGACCTAATTCTGGCCCAAAAAAAAAAAAAAAAGTAGCAAAATCAGTCTAAATGGATTTTTGGATTTCAAAAATCAAGATGTTCTAATCTCATTTGTCCCTAAACTCAGAATATTAAAACAACAAGCTGGGGTTTAACTTGGGATTAAGTAAATTTGCAACTTTACAGTGATGGCAGAAGTCCAAAACAGTCGCTGTTCCCAGTCGGCAAACAGTAATAATACTAACCCCTATGAAACCTAGACCATATGCAAAGATGGATGTGGTGACAGCCACATCACCCACCTGTCAGTCACAAGTTAGCTCCTACCAGCTTTATCATCCATTTACCTCTCAGTGGGACAAAAAATGACAAATTAAATATCATTCTCTGTTGAAGGAGACATGAAACTAGCAACTGGCATGATAGCGTTATTAAGAGGATATTTACTCTAGTGACAGATCAGCTGAGAGCTATAATAATTTTCTCATAGATCAGATCTCTTTTTGCAACCAGACGTGTCATCCCCTGGTGGCTGGTACAAAGAATGCAGCTTTAAAGCACTTCTACATATATAAAAACATTATCTGTATGTGTACATTACATCATCTTTAATGTGTTAATTTGTGAGCTGCAGTGGTGCTTTAAAGGACTGGGCTAACTGTTTTTGATCTGCTTCCAGGCTTTACACAAACCTAAACCAATAATCTCTGGCTCTAGTTTATAATCCCAGCAGAGACATGACAGCAGCATCCATATTATCTCCTAATCTAACCCTTGGTAGGACGCAAGTGAGTATATTTCCCAATACGTCCAATTAGTCCTTCAGAGCAATTTTTAGATACAACATGAATTCCCAGGATACTGCATCCCAGCTGCCATGTTGCTCTGTGGGATTGTTTCTGCTCAGGTTTGCTTGCCTCCAACACTCAGTGCTAATCAAACAGCTCGAAGTTAGAAACGGTGGAAATGGTCCTAAAAATAACCAGACAAATATGTGTGGAGGTCTGTGTGCAAACAGATAACAACACAGGTAATGTGTTCCATGAGGGTCAGTAAATACTACACCACTAGCTCGAGGCAGGATATCCCACAGGGGGAGCGTAAGGAGGGGGTAATAAAATGTGTGTGTGTTTGTGGGTTTTGTCCACTGCTGATAAAGAAGTTCTACACACTGGCCTGCAGCCCCTCCTCCTGCACTCTGGGTAATGGAAAAAATTATGTTGGAATTCCAGACTGCAAGCAAGTATGTGCACTTTGACCCCCATCTCTCTACTGCTTAAATTCGCTTATCTAAAAATAGGCAAACCTGGAAATAATCAGGCTTTCTCATGTCTCCAAAGAAGCAGGGATTCAGCCTTGTAATGGTGTATTAAGACGTGGTCAACATGAAGTTTTATCTGCAGCTGCACTCAGGGGCATCCGTCATGTAGAGCTGATGTATAGATCCCAAGAGAGTGTGCTTAGTTAGCATGGGAATTTAGCATGAGAAAACACTTTCTTTAGCGGTTAGAGGGGAGGTCTGTGTGCAGTTTTGTGCTGGAGACAGAGGGAGTGGATGTTATCTCTGACTCATTCCTGGGACAGTTTATGTCTCCCTCACATATTTCCATATGATTTGAATAAAATGATTTTCCTACAGGACATTGAAATTGTTTGAACAAAACTTTAATGTGTTTTGCTTAGACAACCATAATTTGTATTACCAGAGGATGTAGCTCATTTGCATAGAGTAACAAAGCCGCGATGCATCACACAGAAATATGCTAAGTATACACAAGTGTGCGCAAACTTGAAATGTTCACTTTAAACACGCTGATGTATCATCACTTGTACCGTTAGCAAATGTTTGCTTAGTTACACACCCAGCAGTTATGGAGCAACACTCTTTTTTTGAGTTGTGCTTCTGACAACCTGCTGAATGTAGCAGTATTCACTTTTTACTTCTGTTTTTTGGTTTCAGTTAAAGATCTGAGCCAAAATAGTAAAGCTGAGTGATGAACAGAGCTCAATTCACTATAAAACGTCATTAAGCTATGGGGAGCTGCAGATTCAGGCGTTAATTCTGTAGGTTCACTGTTTAGCCACAACATCAAGACCGCTGACAGGCGAAGTGAAAAACATCGATCATCTTTTTGTCATGCAATGTTCTGCTGGGAACCCTTGAGTCTTGACGTTCATGTGGATTTTTGGCATGCACCACAAGAGCATCCCCCCCAACCAGACATCTCCCATGGCAACAGCAGTCCTTGATGCCAGTTTCCACCTTCAGCAGGGCTATGCACCCTGATACACCACAAAAACTGCTCAGTAGTGGCCCGGGGAACACCATGGAGCTAGGGTGTTCACCCGAGTTTCATACTCTCCAGATCTAAATCTTATTGAGCATCTGCGGGATGTGCCAGGATAAGCCTGATCTGGGTAGGTCCCACCCTGCAACCCACAGGACCCATAGATGTCACTGCCAACATTATGGTGCCACAGGACATCCCCAGAGATCCTGTGTTCATGCCCTCAGAGGAGTTTTAGCAGCATCAAGGGGACCAACGTAATATTAGGCAGGTGGTCATAATGTTAATGGGTGTACATAATCTGTAGCAGTTTGCCTACATAGTAGTCCACGTGGTCCACATAGAGCTGTTTTCTGGTACAACCATGAGCTTTTGAGGGTCTTCATCAGATGTCACTAGAATGTCAGCCACATGAGGTGCATAAAACTCCAGAAAGAATTAATAAGTGGATCCTGCACTGCAAAAACTCAAAATCTTACCAAGTCTATTTGTCTTATGTTTAGTCAAAATGTCTCATTCCACTCGACTAGTGAAATTTCAGCAAGATGGAGGGACTTGTTTTAAGACAATAAATCTTAAATATCTTGTTAAGTCAGACAATCTTGCAGTTATGTTTTAACCCTCATGTCATTGTGCAGGTCAAATTGACCCATTTTAAAGTTTAATATGTGGGGAAAAAAATTCACAGTGAAAACTTGCACATTTTCAAAATTTTGGGGGAAATGTCTGAACAGTTTTGTTAGAAAAAAAGGAAATATTTTTAAAAAGAAGTGTTTCTTTAAGAACAGTAGGAAAAATTTTTACCAATATCCAGCGAAATTCACTGGATTTTTTCCCCCAAATGTTCTTAAAGAAAATATTAGAGGTTTCACTGATAAATATGTAATCATTTTAGATATTTTTAGGACTTTTTTGCTCACTTTTGAAAATATTTACAATTTTCATTTTTTATTTCTTGCCAAGTCAGTTTTTTTTTTTAAATAAAATTTTTAAGGGAAACTTGAGAAATTTTCTTCATGAAGATTTTTCTAATTTTCATAAATTTGGGGAATTTTTTGCTGAATTTTGTTTTTTGTTTTTTTTCAAACAAGGAAACAATATTTTTTTGGTGCCGTAAATGATGGCAGGAGGGTTACGACACCTAAGCTTGACAATCCTGGCAAAATAGCTTAAAATAAGTTTTCCCAGCTAACTTTAAGATCTCATTATTATAAATATACCTTATTTCAAGAAATCTTACCAAGCCATTTTTCACTTGTTCTAATGGCAGATTTTTTCCACTTATTTCAAGGTAAATGCTCTTTGAAATAAGTTTTTTTTCTTGCTATGAGAGGGGCATTTTTCCAGTGTGAGGATTTTTCACTTAAGCAGAAAGATGTTCGAGTGAAATATGCAAAACCTCAAGCTTCTGCAGCCTCACCAGTCTATCAGATTGGAATGTTTACTGTATCTTACGCATTATATTCCCCCAAAAGCCTTATATACTGAGCATCATCTGTTTTAAAGTGAGGGTTGGAGCAATGTCTCGTGCATGTGACACACAGCTCAGCACGAGTCTGTAATAACCTGAGAGTTGATGAAAGCAGCCATTGTAACATTTACTCAGCATTTTATAAGCTTACACATGTTTACAAGCTCTTTATTAAATGTTGTTCAAGCATTCATCACATGAACATTAAAGCCAGAACAAGTTGTGAATGTCATTGCATTCATTTTTCCTGGTGTGGCCTTGAGAGCACTTTTATAGTGCAAGTAAAAAAAAAATTGAGATGAATGTATAGAACATAGACTAGCTGAGCAGAAAAAAAAAAGTTAGTCTGAAAGTGGGAACTTTCTTAAATAGCAGCTTGAGACAAAAGCTCCTCTACTCACCCATCATTTTCTTCTTCTATTGAAGAGTGGATAATTTAATGGCCGATAAAATATGTAGGACCTTTTAGTCTGTCTCTTAACTGGATCAATAATGATTTTAAACAGAAGAAGCTATAAATGGACTCATCCGTGTTTAGGTTTTTTTTGGTGCTGCAAATGAATTTGTAGGACGAATTAACTTTTTGGGATAATGAACCTGAATGCATGATACCCCTGATATACCCATCTGCTAAATGCTTCGTGTTCACCAGCTAGCTTTGTGAGCTCACCATATGGAGGCTTTGTCCATAGTTTTACATTTAAGGCAGCTGTCTGAGGCTGGAAACAACACTGATGAGATGGTACTAATCAATGATTCTACATTAACAGAGTCTAAATCATTTTGTTTAGTGTAAAAGTGTTGCTTAAGGTGATGACCTACTTAACTCACATGTTTTATCAATGAGCCTTTTGCCAGTTTAAACTACGCAAAGGAAATTTGGTGTAGAAGTGACTTATGCTGCATTTACCCATTGATCTTCTTCCAGTATACAGTGGTTTACCAGTACAGTACAAGCAGGTAAAACAAAAACATACGTTATTAAGCACCTTTAGCTCTTACTTGTCCACTTCACTCATGCCTTCATTCAAATATATTAGTATATAATTACATTGTGGAGTCTGAAGTCTTTTCTTGCCAAATAGATTTCATTACATGCTAACAGATGAACTGGGAGACTTTTTCAGGGAAGCAGAAATGGGTTAAAGCTGTTGTGCAGCAATGGAGGTTGAGCAAGTCTTGAACGTTGGTTCTACCAAATCCTACCAAGTAATTGATTACTTACAATCCCCCCTGTCTGCATATAAGTAAAACACACCATGGCACCATACCCTCAGGATCATTATTTGAACAGTATTGTACTGCAGAAAGTGGTGTGTTGCTATAAAGATGGCAAGAAAAAGGCAATTAACAGTAGAAGAGCAACAGACCATCAAAACATTTAAAAGTGTAGGTCTTTTCTACAGAGAAACTGCACAGAGTCCAAGTGTCAGTGAGTACAGTTTTCACCACCATCAAAAGGCACTCAGGAACTGGGGGAAAACTCTGACAGGAAGAGGCCTGGAAGACCCAAAGCCACAACAGAATCAGAAGAAAAGTTTCTGAGTCAACAGCTTGGTGATAGGCGGCTCACAGGACAACAGCTTCAAACACAGGTCAATAGTGGTCGTAGTAAGGAAGTCTCAGTTTCAACTGTGAAGAGAAGACTTCGAGTTGCAGGTTTGACAGGTCCACTTGCAGCAAGAAACCCATTACTACCACATCAGAGTGAGGAAAAGAGGCTTGACTGGATCACAAACACTGGACTACTGATGACTAGAAGAAGGTATTATGGACTGATGAATCAAAATTTGAAATCTTTGGTTCATCACACAGGATTATTGCATGCCATCGAGTAGGAGAAAGGATGGTTCCTCAGTGTGTGGCATCAACTGTCAAACATGGAGGAGGAAGCGTGATGGTCTGGGGCTGTTTTACTGGATCCAGTCGGAGTTGTACAAAGTGAGAGGTACCCTGTTATGGGGAGCTCGAACCCAGGCTCAGACAAAAGGAGACTGGTGAATAATTTAAGGGGTTTTATTAAACAAAAATACAAGTTAATACATAAACGGAGAGCTGAACCGGGAAGCGGAACAAAAACCAAACTACACTAAAATTCTACGAGCTAACGCTAGGAATGCAAGAACATTTTAAACACAACAGAGCTAAGGAGAGGTACTCACATGATCAGGAAACTGACAACCAAGGGGGCAAAACAGGCTGGGGAAAATCCACAAGTAGACAGGAGCAGAACAGAGTCCAGGAGGGAGGAGAGCAGAAGAGTCTATGAGCTGAAAAAAGTGCAGAGGCAGCAGGTTTGGTGAGGAACAGCATCGATGATCCAAAGGCGACTGAGTGAATGAACAGCGTTTAAGTAGTGAGCAGGAGATAAAGTGGGCAGGTGAGCTGATTACTGCAGGTGACTCACTGCAGTAATCAGCTGAGTGTGGACAGGTGAGCATGGAGAGCAAGACAAAGGGGCAAGAGAAACAAGAGGGAGGGGTAACAGACAGAGGGAGCCAAAGGGACAGATCAAAACAGAATAAACAGATAAAGAAAAAGCAGGAGGGAAAATGAAAGACAGAAACAGGAGCTGGAGCAGGGATCATAACATACCCTGAACCAAAACGTCTACCTCTGCAGCGCCATGCAGTACCCTCTGCTATGTTCCTAGTTGGTCAGAGGTTCATCCTGCAGTGAGATAATGACCCAAAACATAAGTTCAAGCTACGGCAGAACTACCTTTGGGGGAAAAAAAATGACAAGATGGTAAGCTTGAAAACATGGAATGGCAGCACAGTCTCCAGACTTAAACCCCATGGAGCTGGTTTGGGATGAACTGGACAGAAGAGTGAAAGTAAAGCAACCTACAAGCGCCAGATTTTTTTTTCTCATTTGCTTATTTACTTTGTTTTCATTTCAGATTATAATTAGATGTTAATATGCATAATTTCCAATAATTCATATTTATTTAAAATCTGTATATATGTATAAATGACTTAGAAAAAAGGTTGTAGGAACACACATGTGGTGTTAACATAGGGATTTTGTGTGTGTGTGTTTATTTCATTTAATAAAGAAACAAATGTAATGTGAAGGATTACAAGTACCCAGATGGGTCAATGTATAATTGAGGAACTGTTTAAGTTCATGGGATATATCTTGTATACATTTTTAATAAAGTAAAAAAAATGTTTTTTATGTTCGTCATATCTTTACAAATTCCATAATTATTTATTATTGGAACATTCAGTTATTAATAAAAAAAATGACTGTATATCACAAAAATGCCAACTAAATAACCATCCAAATTTAATACCAACCACCTTCTAATTAGCTAAACAATATTAAAAAGGACTTGTTGAAAGAATGTTTTGATTGTGTTCTTTTTATTAAGTTGAGATAATCATGAAAAATATTTTGGCAAAATATCAAATTTTATATGGAACACAACAAATTGTGTCAGTGTCCCATAAATCACTTTCAACTAAGTTACCCATTACAAAAACATCTCTCAAGGAAGTGTGTTGATTCTAGATCACATGACCTGCTCCACATGATGTCATTTCCTCCTGAAGAAAAGACTGGTGAGACTCTAAGGCTTTCTGAGTCATTTAATATAAAGTAGTGTGTGAGTCAAGTGTGGATTTATCGCATGTCAACAGGTTTACTACACTATCTTTATAAATAACTTTCAATTTCAATTTTACTCAGTTTTATATACAATATTTAGAAGAATCTTTCTCTAAAAATGCCATGTAGCCATGTGTGTTTGGTTATAGTTGTCCATGTTGATTTTAGGCCCAAAAACAGCAAAAATGTCAACTATGATACCTGTCAACTATGTTACAAAAAGTTCCCCAATTATAAATTGACCCCCATGTTAATCTTCTTCACTCATGTAACTGATTGGCCAGATCATATTATAACACACTGAAATGTGGGAGCCACTGTACCCATCACAAAAGCCCAGCACAAACTGGACATACAGAGGGTCTTCAGTTAACCCTGTCACATTAGTTCAGTTGGGTCACTACACAAAATTAACTTTTTTTAACTGTCAGGACTGTGTCCTTAAATCTCTGGCATATTTCTCCTCCTGCCTCTCTTGGCCAGATTGGATCCCACTGTGAGGAAGCCTATTTTTGAGCTCCCACTGGGTGCTTTATAATATCGCCCCATACCAATTTATCCTCCTTACCAATTAATTTGGAGCATGTTATTCTGCTGGGACCAGGGTCAGTTATTTTCTGAAAGAGGCCTGAAAAATGGCCTAAATCCTTTTTAGTTTAAAGGGGACTGACTGGTACAGCTGTCCCTCCTCCAGCACGTTGCTCATACTATTTTCAGAGCGTTTTGAAATGATGCAACTTTAAAATGAAGAAATAGATCAAATTAAACAAGTTAAAAGTGAATTAAAGGATTTTGTAGGAACTTTGGGGGCAGTAGACTGTAAACACAATAAGTGGCATATTAGCAGATGTTTAAGAGACATAAACTTGCTGGTTTGCTGTTTGCTACAGATTCAAAGTTGCAATAATTAACAGTTCTGTATTACAAGGGATTCAAATTACATGTGCAATGTGAGAGGGGATTGTTGTAATGATGAAACCTCCTCATACTATCAACCAGCTTTATCATCCTTCACCTCATTGTGTGCACTACCTGCTGAACACCAAACACCAGACAAAAGGCAGGTTTCCACTGCAGGAAATTGAATTTCATTTTCAGGTGGCCCCTACCTTGGTGAACCCTTTTCTGACTGCAGGAACTGCCCTATAGAACCTCTTTCAGGGCCATTTTTGTTGACAAAATGAAGAGGTTACTCCTCGGTAAGATTTACCTAGCAGCCTTGAAAAGCTGCTGAGTGGGTCCTGATGCTGATTGGTTAAACTTGGAGAAGACAGATGATTGTTAACCTGGGAGAGGACCAGCACCATTTCTTTCAGTACTCCCGTGTTCTTCTCCAATAGCCATCTTTGTAGCATCACCATCAACAGAATAAAACTCCCTATACAGATTAACATATCAGTCCTCTATTGTTTAATTACTCTGCCAGGGAGGCGGAGCTTTGGTGGAGTTATATGATGACTGGCATTGGTCTGTCTGTCTGTCTGTCTGTTAGCAACATTACTCAAAACAGACTGATAAATTTGGATGAAATTTTCAGGGAAGGTCAGAAATGGCACAAGGACCCTTTGGTTAAATTTTTGGCAGTGATGTGGCTCACAGTCTGTATCCGGAATTTTTTAAAAAGATTTCAGCTGTCCTAAATGATATGACTGAGCAGTCTTGGCGGACTACAGCACTCCTTGAGAACTTTTCTAGTTTCATATGTTATGTCCAGTATTTGACCTGGTTTGGATGCATTCGGAGACAGTAAGGCTAAAAGTTCATATCAGAGGCTGGCTTTCAGTAGATGCTCACTCCGCCCTGCACCTGCCCAGAGTTCCTGCAGTAGAAATTTACTTAATGTTCACAAAAAATGGTGCTGTTGGTGAATCCAGTGGAGCCTGTAGTAGTTACAGAGCCAGATATGATCTCCAAGAATTGGAGGAGACCAAAAACAGAGCTAAAAGTAGAGTCAATACTGGACTTACGCTTTGTAAGATGGAAGAAATACAACTGACAGTGATTTCTAATGTTGCTCCTACTCAGCTGAAATGTATATCTAGGAGACAGTTAGACAATAGCAGATAATATCTGAAAGTCATGGGTCATTTGAAAGGTTAGTTACATTTTTCACATCTAAACATGAAACTCTCTTCTCTTCTCTTCTCTTCTCTTCTCTTCTCTTCTCTTCTCTTCTCTTCTCTTCTCTTCTCTTACACTGATATATCTCATTAAACCTAATTCTGTCAGTCTTGTAACCAACATTTGCCTTTCCAGGATGTTTCTGTCTGTCTCACTGCCATCGAGAGGTGAACCACAAAGCAAACACAAAGTTCCATCCTGTGTCTTACTTTTACTAAGCAGCAAAACTTGGTGAATGACCATATCTTCTGTCACAAAGCACCTTTGTGTTAAAGGAAGTCTAAATAGGGTCTACTCAGAAATACTTGAGCGTCACAGGCCTTCACCCCACTAAAAACAACAAACCGAGCAGCCATCCAAAAACACAGGAGGTTATCCTGCTCAGGGCCGGGACCACCTCGCCCACTCATTCCTCCATTCATTTAAACCATAACTGGCGATGTGTCAAGTGAACGACCCCGTGATTCAGGCTTCTTGTAATGAGACGACTGTACTAAATATAAACCGCAGGGATTAGGCCCTTTTTTTTGCTGCTTGTCAAACACAAAGCTCCTGAAGGTGCTGAAAACAGGCCTGTGTGTATCTAGGAAACGGCTGCTGCCAAAAAGGGAAACAAACCACGCTCTGTGCTGCTCTCCAGAGCCTTATGTAAATGTCCCGGCAGAGGGGGGCTTAATTGACATCAACTGGTGGCCCCGGCCGGACTGAAAACGATGATGGTGATTTTCCACCTTGTGACCAACAGATGTTTGCTTTGTAGATCATAACTAGGCTTCTTTGTGTGACCAGTTTAGACAAGTTTTGACACTGGAGTAACGTTGTGTAGACTATTTACCAAGAATGTACATTTTAAACTCAGTTATACTGTAAGTTGCTCCTTATCCCACACGTAGCCAGTCGAAGAAGGATAATGAGATTATTTACCTCCCCTTCAGAAAGACAGAAGCACTATAGAAAAGTAGCACATTGATAATATAATATTAATTTTAAAAAGGCGATGTTTGCATTCTTCCTTTCTTCCAGGAGATGGCAGCAGAGAATGATGTGATTTACAACATGATGCAGCATTGATCGAAATCCAAATTATCTGCATTTTTCGTACTGTAAAAGAAAAAGAACAAATAAAATGTGTCATGAGAAAAATGACAATTGAACATGTTAATTAAAAGATACTTACATAGTGATTACTTCAGTGTTTTAGTGCTGATGAAGGACTGTTTTCAGAATCAGTGAATCGTGTTCATCTTGAACTGTTTACAGGAAGACCTTTCCATAAAAGACGTGTTGATTTTTATTTACATCAAATTTTTAAAAAATTAAATTACCATCCATCCATCCATTCTCTATACACCGCTTTATCCTCACTAGGGTCACGGGGGGTGCTGGAGTCTATACCAGCTGACTCTTAAATAAATTAAGAAAACCAGCAAAAACACAAATAAAATCAAACTATGAGATATTTTTACAGGCCTGCAAAGTGCTTTAGTGGTTAGCACTTTTGCCTTGCAGCTAGACGATCCCTGGTTCGTGTCTCGGCCTGCCTGGGACCTTTCTGCATGGAGTTCCTGTACATGTGCGGGTTTTCTCCAGGTTCACCAGCTTGTTCCACAGTCCAAAAACATGCTGAAGTTAATTGGTCATTCTAAACTGTCTGTAGGTGTGACTGTGAGTGTGACTGTTTGTCACTGTGTAGAGATAGACTGGTGACCTGTTCAGTTTGTTCCCTGTCTTCCCCCTATGTCAGTTGGGATGGACTCCAGCCCCTCGCAACCTCAATGAGGATAATGGATTGATGGATATTTTCACAAAATATTAGTAACTAATTAAATTTTTTTTTCATGTAAATTAAAAAATGAGACCATACTCCACAGCGATGCCCTCACAATTAGAGATTCAAACCATACTCTGTCATTAATCAGTCAGTAACATCAGGTTTTGACTCACTCTGTAAGACAACAAACAATTCTTGAAGCCTGTATATTCATGTCCTGACCTACTGCTGTAGGAACGGCCTGTTTCCAAACACACAACAACAAAAGACTCACATAAACTTTTTTTTTTCCCAGTAAGGAGTGGCAAAAACACAAAAGAGTTTCTTTCTTACCGTTCCAATGCTGACACAGGTTAACTAGTGTATAACATTTGTATAAATTTAGAGTATTATCCACATTGTTTTCAATCTCATCTGCTATGTTTGAATTCAAACTACTTTTCTTTTCTTAAATTGCTGCAGTTTCCATGCAATCCTTGACCCTAGTTCATTTTTTAAGAGACTGAGGTTGTTTGTGTACTTCAGGCCGAATTCAAATTAAGTTTAATATTTTATGATCTTTTTCATTCTATCTATTCAGCCACAGTTGTCTTTAAACTCTAACTAAGTCATCCTTTCTCATCTAGTCATGACTGACAAATATCCTCGCTTATACTGAAAGATATACACTGCCATTCTAAAGTTTGGGGTCACCCAGACAATTTCATGTTTTCCATGAAATCTCACACTTTTATTCATGTGCTAACATAATAGCACAAAGGTTTTCTAATCATCAATGAGCCTTTCAACACCATTAGCTAACACAATGTAGCATTAGAACACAGGAGTGATGGTTGCTGGAAATGTTCCTCTGTACCTCTATGTAGATATTCCATTAAATATCATCAGTTTCCATCTAGAATAGTGATTTACCACATTAATAATGTCTAGACTGTGATTCTGATTATGTTTAATGTTATCTTCATTGAAAGACACTGGTTTTCTTTTTTAAAAATATGGACATTTCAAGTGACCCAAACTTTTAACTGGTAGTGTACATCAGTCAGCCACAACATTAATCCCACTGACACATTAGGTGAGTAACATTGATCATCTCATAGTTCTGCTGGGAAACCTTGGGTCCTGACATTTATGTGGATGTTGCTTTGACAGGTACTACCCACATAAACATCAAGCAGCTTTCCACTGCTTTCCACAGGAACTCGGGGTAGGCGTGAGGCGTGCAAACATTTACAGGAACATTGCCCTAATCAGCCTTTCATTTTTCATTAATGCTATATAAACTGCAAATGTGGCAAAACAATGAAAAGTGGTTGAAGGACATAAATCTAGTACTGTAATTGTGTAGAAAAGATAGAGAGAATTTGTTTTGCTAGCTTTTCTGGTGAGTGTCATGCTGATGACAGCAATGTAAGAAGACTGCTACTCAGCCAGGACAGTAAAGGAGTATCAGAACGTTATTGATCCCACAGTGGGAACTGTTTTTAAAGACAGCAGGAACGTAGATGGTATGATTTCTAGAAAACCCTTGGGCAATTATGTGAGCACGTAAATATGATGCTAAATATGAGTGTGAGTATTCACGTAAAACATCAAGCTGTCTGGGTGACCCCAAACTTTTGAACGGTAGTGTATATCGTTCAGTATAAGTACGGATATTTGTCAGTCATGACTGGTTGAGAAAGAGTGACCGTGTTGGAGTTTAAAGACAATTGTGGCTGGATAGATAGAATGAAAACGAGAATAAAATATTGAACTGAATTTGAATTTGGCTTGAAGTTCACAAACAACCTCAATCTCTGAAAAAAAAAACTAGGATCAAGGTTTACACGTAAATTATGACAATTAAAGAAAGGAAAAAGCAATTTTGATTCAAACATAGGAGACAAGACGGAAAACAAGGTGGACAATACCATAAATTAACACAAATGTTGTCATACAGAACAGCCTCCAAAGCCAGCAAGAGAAACAAACAATCAGCATTTTTAAAACTCTAAAAAAAAATCTTTTTTAATCTTGTGCACAGCTGTTCCCTGATCATGGATTCAAGTGTCACTTACCTCTATGCCTCTATACTACCACTGGGTGGCAGTGGTGGACTTATTTAGCCTCTGTTCATTAGTTAATGATGGACCCGTGGTTTGCTGTGAAGACATTCATTTAGTTGGATGTTACTGTTTGTTGTTTGTACCGATTGGATTTAGCCGGTCCACCATTATCTGACCTTGTGATCCTACAGTCAAGACAGACGCAACCACTCAGCTGGAAACCATTCAGTTAAATCCAAAATATTTTCAACACACCTTCAGAGTCTTGAGTGAAATTTTGATTCATTGTAGCTTAAACAGCTTTAGAAGGCCATCAGTGCAGAGGTGAGGGAGGAAGTCTCTGTGGAGACGTGTGCTTAATACCCACACTGACCAGCAGCCCATTATCCAGTCCAGATGAGAGGGCACGATACCGTCCTGAGTGACAGGTTTGTGGCAGCTGTGTGGTGAGGGAGCCCCCCACCCCCACCGCCTCCCACCCCTCATCTCCGAGTGTCCATTCACAGAGGGAGGTGTTTGTTACTGTGTGACAGCTGTCACGGCCCCTCTCACCCTCGCCCCTTCCTCCAGCACAGCTTTCCACATCATTACCCCTCCACATAACCTGCTGTGCCTCCAAACCTGAGGCTTGTCGATAAAAGAGGAAATCACCGCCTGAGAGAAAGGAATTCAAAGCAGTGATTAAAGTCATTCAATGTATGATTAATTCGAAGCAATTAAATGAAGCTTTCAAATCGTGACATAAAAAACAGGCATCAGCACCGAAGACAAGGAGAAAAGCAACAACTGCAGAAGTTCAAACCTTTCTGAAGGAAAATCCAAGAAACAAAATGCCACATTGCACACGCACTTAGTTTGATGGACAGATGACATTTTGGAAGAGGAGTACAAAAAGACAGCAGGAACAAGCACTTAGGATCAAATATACATCAAGAAAAACCATGGGGAGTGCAGCCAAACTTTGCAACAAGTCGATGGGGTTATAGTCTTCTTTACCAAACATATTTGCCTCCAGAGACTCTAATAATAAAATTCAGTAATATGCCTTTCAGGTATAGTCACCATATTAATTTAGCATGTAAGCCTGCTGATATATAAAAGATGGACATAGCCACCTTGACGTCACCAACTGGGTAGAGGACTGTGATGCCTCACATTTGTTTGTCATCCTTTTGGTCTTTTAGAACCAAATGTGATGAATCAGGGGTAAATCTGACTGAGAACTGGAGGAGACTACATGCTGTCATATGGTAGCAAGCTGTCAATCACAAGGTAACCCAGCCATAAAACATGCACTGCTTTATTGAAGTGTTTCCCTGTAAATGGTACCATCATTTACAAACTAAGCATCATGTTGTTGTAAAGGGAACATGACACTAAGACCATAAAGTCATCAGGAAAGTGTTGACTGTTACATTTCAGGTGAGAAGTAGGATCATTTTCAAAGAGATTTCTCCACAAGCAGACTTCTTTTTGCAACCAGAGAAGTCACCCAATGCTGCACTGGAAAAAATGCTCCTCTCAAAACAAGAAAAAAAAAAATCTTATTTCAAGGAACTTTTATCTTGAAATAAGTGAAAAAAAAAATCTGCCTATAGAACAAGTGAAAATGGCTTGGTAAGATTACTTGAAATAAGATGTTATATTTAGAACATTGAGATCTTAAAATTAGCTGCGGAAACTTATTTTAAGCTGCATTTTACCAGGATTGTCAAGCTTAGGTGTCTCAAAATAAGCCAGACATGCTAAAAAAAAAAGTAGTTTTTCACTCAAAAGTAGATTTTTGCTTTTATGCAACCTCATAATTTGAGATGTTTTAACCCTCCTGCTGTCTATATTTACGGGCAACAAAAAGTATTGTTTCCTTGTCTGAAAAAAATCAGCAAAAAAATTCCCAGAATTTCTGAAAATTTGAAAAACCTTCAGAAAGAAAATTCCAATAATTCCTTAAAAGTCTCCCTTAAAACTTTTATTTTTAAAAAAATCCCCCAAGAAAAATATTTACAAAAAAATTCTTGTAAATATTTTTTAAAAAATAAGTAAAAATCTTCCAAAAAAGTGATTGCGTATATATATATATATATATATATATATATATATATATATATATATATATATATATATATATATATATATCAGCGAAACTTTTGATATTTTCTTTAAGAACATTCACATAAAAATCAATCAAAATCCAGTGAAATTCGCTGGATTTTGGAATTTCTCTGAAATTCTGTCTTTGTCTGTATCAAATAAACCCCAAAATGTCAACATCATGGTAACTCTAAATGGAAAAGTCAGTGGATCACCATAATCAGACGAGTTCATTCTCTGGGGACATAAATGTTGAATATAAAATTCATGGGAATCCATTCAGTAGTTGTTGAGATATTTCAGTCTTGATTGGATGGTAGAGCAACATTGTATCCCTATAGAGACGATCTACAAGCTACTGGGGAAAATCCTTGCTGTTCCAAGTTATCTTCATTTCTTGAATGACTTTTCATTACTTATGGATTTTTCTTGTAGGTGGATTTTACCAGGAAACTAATTTCTCCAGGCTCCACTCCTGCTCCAGACTCTGCCCAACACAGCTGGAGTCAGAGGTTAGAGGTCATAAATGGACATTGCTTCATTAAAAAAGGTGCTTTAGGCTTATGTTGACCTGTCATGGCCATTTTCGACAGCTGAACAGTTAAATACTATTTGTTTTGTCATTTTTCATCCTGACATCTTGTCCAAAGATGGATTAATCTGCATTTAAATGGAGATATGTGATATAAAAACATTCACAAAGACGGCAAAGAAGAAGCAGTGAGCTGTTGTTGAAAAAGCACATTGTGAGTCGTGGGGTTCTAAAGTAGGCAGATGTGGTTTTTTTATTACAGGATGAGTCAAAGCCATAAACACGACAGTTCTACTGCAGTGTGACTGCATTTCATACCATAGCTATTCGGGGTTGGACAGTAATAGTCTTTGCTGTTATTAAAAGCTGAATGTCTTCCCGTTACCGTCAAACATCTCAGTGTGGTGACTATACCACAGCTGGATTTTGAAACATTAGACCAGGTTTATTTCATCTGGACTGATTCTAATGTGACAGCTTGCTTCAGTTCTCTAAAAATGTTAGATTCAAATTGAATTGAGGAAAGCATACTAAATAGGATCCCATCATACAGTGCCTGCATTAGAAGGTTAACTTCAACTATTGGTATTGGCTTCCACATCCTGATGTCAGTGCGGTTTAATTCTGAATTCTAAAGAATATTTTGTACGAGAATAGACGCCTCCACCCAAGGCTGTAAGTGCTGCCTGGGATTCTTTCCTGTAAATGTACAATGACTTTCTTACAGCCAGAGCAGACCACTCCTGTACTCTGCACACTTACTGAACCTAAAATGCAGAGCAAACTAATATAACAGAGATTATGAATCGCTGCATGAGTTCCTGATTCAACACAGCAGAGAAGGTAATTTAATCAGATATTAAATCCTCTTCTTCAATAAGCTAATGCATCTCTTTCAAGTTCAGCTATACACTGCCTATAAAAAGTATTCACCCCGCTTGGATGTCTCACCCTTTAGCTGCGTTTCTGCATGAAGTCGCGGCCAATATAATTTGGGGTTTTTGACAAGAATTTCCAGGAAAACACTCTCAGATTTTCACAAAATCGGATCAATCAATTCAAAATCTATATCAGGTAAAGTAAATGATTGCATAAATATTCAGCCCCTTTAAAGTGGCTGGCCTATATCAACAGAGCAGTGTTGCAGTTAATGAAATGGAGATCACCTGAGTGCAGCTGATGTCTGTCAAGTGATTGTAGTAAAAAAAAAACAACACCTGGATCTGGTGTAGAATGATCCGCAGCAATTTTTTTATCATCTTATATTAGTTTTTCTAACTTGCCACTCATTTAGAATACACCTCGTAACATAACACCGGCTTCCGATGCCGCTACCAGGCAGATACGGGTCTCGTTATGCTTTAAAGCATGTCTTAACACTGCTGTAACACATTCGACTTAGCAACTTGCTGTTTACATTTGTGCATATGTGACATCTGGAAGGTCCAGTCTCTGGTTCATCAGTATTCCTGGTACAAGTGCAACATGAAGACGGAAGAACACTCCAAGCAACTCAGAGAAAAGATCATTGAAACGTATAAGTCAGGAGATGGTTACAAAAAGATTTCCAACTCACTGGACATCCTACAGAGTTCAGTTAAGGAGTATGACATTTGTTTAAACCTGCTTAGAGCTGGCCGTCCTCACAAACTGAATGACCAGGCAAGAAAAGGCTTGTGAAGGGGGGCCACCAAGACACCTACGTCCACTCTGAAGAAGTTAAAAGCACAGATGGGAGAGACTACATACAAATCTGTTGCCTAGGTTCTTCACCAGTCAAAGCTGTACGGAACAGTGGCAAAGAAAAAGCCACTGAAAAAGACTCATGAAATCTCACCGGGAATCTGCCCAAAGACATGCGGGAGGCTCCAAGGTCAATTGGAAGAAGGTTCTTTAATGCAATGACACCAAACACTGCACATCACAACAAACATACCATCTCCAGCATGGTGGTGGCAGATTGCTTTGACTATGATTTAATGTGTAAAAGCAACAAATGGGTGAAACATCCAGGGGGGTGAATACTTTCTATTGGCATTGCACACTGCTCTTCCAAAAAAAAAGTTGCACACTTATATTTTGTTGGAAACCGAAGCTTTTTTTCTGAATAACCTCACTGATCAGTGGTTTTCTTAGAGCTACACAGTTGTTTAGTCCCACTCACTGGAGTTTCCTTCGCAATGTGTGCATGGAAATGCTCTTACTTTCACTATTAAACATAGCCGTGAGTTCTACTGTTGATTTTATATGATATGATTTTACCAAATGTTTAAATGATCTAGTTGTTTTCTTTGCTTGATGCAGGCCATTAATTTGACCCATCTGAGACTTCCAACAGGGTTGTTCAAGAAAAGAGAAGCTCCTCACTGCATCAGCCAGGGTTAAAAAAACAACTTGTTGCCAGCTGAAACACATCCATCACTGCAGTAATTATCCCATGGAAAGCTCTTACCTGTTAGCTTAGTTAAATCAAGGAGGCGACTTTTATTTGGAAAGGCAGTCTATGTGCTCTATATGAACAAATTTAATGCATTGTAACAATAAAGTGATTTTCCTTTTCCTCACACCCCAATCAGTTTTTATTGTCCTTTTAAAGGGAAATCTGAGGATTTTAAAGGTTGTTGATGAGAGATTTTTTCATTGAGTAAAACAATCCCAAATGGTACACAGCAGTCGAGCCTCTCTGTTAGATGAGTCACAGCCTGAGCCGCAATTTCAGGCAGAAGGTTAATCCAATGAAGGTAATGACCCAGTACCACCGCCCTGCTGATTCATGGCCTGCTTCCCTTGAAATCCAAGGCACTGTCACCTAATGCCACACCTCATAAGATTGTATAAATAGACTGTGAGTAACGGATTAGCAGCCCTCTAAAAATGAAAACGACTGTGGAATCTTCTTTGAAGAAGCAGAAAGAAGCTATGAAGCACAAAGTTTAATCAAACATTACATCTGCACATGTAGAACTCACACGGTTTTAATTTCTTATAGCGAGTGTTGTGGTGAATGTTGGCTTGCGTTGGAAAATGAAAAGAAATCCCCAAGAACACGCGCTGAGATAAAAGAGAAACTGTATGCAGTAATGTTTTTTGTTCCAACAGAACTTTAAATAAGCTGTAGTTACCTTTTATTTGAATAGAACACGCTAAGTTTCCGTGCCTAGATAGCAAATGGCTAATGGTCTTTTAACAATGTTAAAATCACAAAGGATTCTGTTTGATTGTCTTAGAATATGGGGGAAAAAAATCACTGGAACAGGCTTTTGTTGCTTCAGAAAGACCAGTAAAAGATATCGTAAATAAGAAATTATAGGAGTTAATGGAAATAAGCTAGGCCAGACGAGACATCATGACTTAGGCTCCCCATTACAAAAGAACTTTAAATAAACAAATTATGGACATTTAGACCTTACATGTACTCTAATTAACTTTTATGTGAGTTGAATTTATCACCTGTGACTAAAAAGTAAAAGCACCACAGGAATATTTGGTTGATTTCATTGCACAACACCAGACTAAATGTTAATTACATCAATGGCTTCAACATTAAAAACCTGCCGAGCATTATGTAGGCCTTCCTTGTGCTGTCAAAACCGCTATGACCCATTAGGGGAAGAACTCAGGGTGTTTGGCACTGACTGGCAGCTGAGTTGTTGGTTCCTGGTGTGGTGGGGCCTCCATGAATCAGGATGTTTTGGCACATCCGTGGATTGTATAGAAAAGGTGGTGATAGCCCCCAGGTCTCAAAAGTGAAGCCAACAAGGAAGGGCTTTAAAGCAGCATTCTGTCTAATGACTAGCAGGGGGCAACTCCTCTGGTTTTAAAAAGAAGTTTGATTGAAGAGAAGTCTATGAGAAAATATTGTACTTCTCAATTAATCTGTTACCTCAGTAAACATTTTCCTGATCAATTGATGGTCTTAATCTTTAGTTTCGGCTTTCCTTCAATACAGCATGATGTTTATTTTGTAAAATATGGTTCTATTTCATGTAAATATACAATAAAGCAACATTTTGACCGTTATGAATAGTTCTTAGAAGCCTTGGGCTCAGGTCTTTTCTGAGCAGTTTCTGTGGTGTGGTGGAGTGTCATTACTGTGGAGGGGGCTGATACCAGGCATAAACTAACCGTGACGTCACCCGTTGGTTTCAACGCCGAGAAAATGAAGCCCGGATTTTGCTACTTCCTGGTCGCCGTTTTGGATTTTTTGGAGCCAGTGACGTAAAAAGCGTCATCAAACAGGCTGGACCGGAGAGCAACTAGGGGCAGGATTGGCTGAGGACTCTGTTATCCCGCCCACATTTTACCGCAGAGGCTTCTGTTGCTGTCTATCAAGTATAGCCACGCCCCCTGGCTCCACCAACTTTAACGATTTATTCAAAATTCAGTATTGATTTATTTTAAGATCGGCCACCTGATCTCTCATTTTGACCATGAAAACTAACGGGGAAAAAATCTTGAGCTGTAGAAAATCAGTCTATCAAATTTTATTTTTTCCAAAAATGAATTGGGGTCTATGGAGAAAAAGCTTTTTGTAGCCAACCCTAGCGGACGGCGTGATATTGCAAGTTTTTGACACTTCTGGGTTGTCTTCAATTCTGGAGCCAGATGCTACATCCACTATATATACAGTCTATGGCTGATACGTGTCAAAGTAACATCCACATGAATGCCAGGATCCAAGATTTCCCGTCAGAACATTGCATTGTATTGAGGTGATTAATGTTACTCACTTCCCCTGACAGTGGTTTTAATGCTGAGGCCGGTTGGTGTACTTTACCTAGATTCTGCTACTAAAAGTTGATTCTCCCAGATAGCAGATGGCGCAAGAGACGTGCAGACGGACACGATTTATTTGAGGGCTGAGATTGTGACCGCGCTCTCTTTGATGCTGCTTCTCATTTTCTTTACCTTTGGACCTCATGCTTTTGCCTTTTCTGTATAATTCCACTCTGCATGACTCACTGAGCTGACACCAAGTCCGTCCTGCTCTGATTCACTCCAAAAGCTTGCACCACTGTCATCTAGATCCTGAATAGCTTTAGGATTACAAGCTCATGATCACCTGGTGCACATGATGCAGGTGTGTCATTGAATGTTCAGTTATATATTTCCTTGCGTGTGTAGGTGTGTGTGTGTTATGAGAGTGGCAGTCTGTGCACCAGGGGGTATTACACTAAGATATTCTACTTCACCTCAGCTGTAGGGAAAACACTGATGATAATTAATTCAGATCTGCTATCAAATTAAACACAGATTGCACCAGATTTAATTAGGGGGTTATTAATTGCCTCTCCGATTAAGGGCGAATGAAAGATACATTCATTCTGGTGGATTCAGTTAAGCATTTGATGTATAATGTCACTGGATGGCTTCAGCAGAAAAGCAGTGCCGTGCTCTTTTCTATCAGAGACAGCCATTGATTTCTTCCCTGCTGATAACTGCATGTGTGTGTGTGTGTGTGTGTGTGTGTGTGTGTGTGTGTGTGTGTGTGTGTATGTGTGTGTGTGTGTGTGTGTGTGTGTGTGTATGTGTGTGTGTGTGTGTGTGTGTGTATGTGTGTGTGTATGTGTGTGTGTGGTGTGTGTGTGTGTGTGTGTGTGTGAGTCACTCCTCTGTGGGCTGTCGATGAGATGAGTAGAAAACCTGTCAGAGAGTGAGGTGGCAGTTAGATACCACCATGGCCGGAGGGAATTGTGGGTGAGAAGTGTGTTGCGTCCCTGCTGGACTTTGCCAACGCCCTTCAACATTTAGGATGAACGAGACAAGCGAGCCTCTGTTTCAATAGGCTCTGCTGATGACTTTTAGCACAGATTTGTTGCTCTCCCCTGTTTTCTGTCCATATTTTAAGGCAGCATCCACACGTGGATGTTTTCTTTTTAAAAGGCAGAATTCCTGCTACATTTACAGCTAACGGTTAATTCCCGGGTTTGTCACATTCCTATGTGAGCCGGAACTACCAGTGCTTCATTTAACATTGGATTACATGAGTTGCTGATGTTGTCAGCATTTGCACATTTAAGGAAATCTCTGGTCTTACTTTTCATCATTGGAGCTCGTTCTCTAAACAACCAGCCTCCTGCTTCATATTTGCACCGTAACCCAAAGACATTCATGGTCATGGTCGGCCTTAATGTTTCTGATCCTGGAATGCTTTCTTTCTGCATCTTCTTTTTTAAATAACACATTTATTAACATTTGTTATACACATATGTCTTGCAATATACAAGAATTACTCAATTATGCAATTATTATTATAATATGGCACATGCATGTTAAACAAAACATGAGGAAAAAGAAGAGCAAACAAACAGCTTCTCAAACATGTAAATACACTACAGCATTTTATACAGAACAGTAGATAGTTTTGTCATTTCTCTCATTCTGGCAATTCTGTGAGGTTTACATCACAAATATTTTTTCCACCTTGTCACTGTCATTTGTTGAATTTATGATTTCACAACAGCAATAAGGGATTTCGACACTTTCTCAAACAAATCCTGTGTCCTTTTTCATACATATGCCACTCTCTCTAGAATAAAGTTGTTGTTTTTTTACGTTTGCCTCAGCCAGTCTACCAAACCTGGTGTGCAAGTTTCTTTCCAGAAGAGTGTGAGTAATTTTTAGCATGCAGGAGGCTCAAGTCTATTATTATGCACTGACTGTTGGTGTATTTATGTTGCTTTGGATAAAGTCTCAAAATAAAGAAAAGAGGATTGATTGAGATCATTTTAGAAATAAAGTTTTCTATTGTTTCTTTACCCTCTCTCTAGAATTTTTTTTAACCTTGAGGCAATCCTACATACAATGAAGAAAGGTTCTCTTTTCCTCATTACATTTTACACATAAATCTGGAATGTTGATATTGTACTTATTTAGTTTTACTGATATAATCTATATAAGTTGTATAAATATATAAAATATAATAATATATATACAATATACACTACTGTTCAAAAATGTTGCTCACTTAGAAGTGTACTTGTTTTGAAAGAAAAGCATTTTTTTTTCAATGAAGATAACATTAAATGAATCAGAAATATAGTCTAGACATTGTTAATGTTGGTAAATGACTATTCTAGCTGGAAACGACTGCTTTAATGGAATATCTACATAGGGATAAAGAGCAACATTTCCAGCAACCATCACTCCTGTGTTCTAATGCTACATTGTGTTAGCTAATCATGTTGAAAGGCTCATTGATGATTAGAAAACTCTTGTGCAGTTATGTTAGCACATACACACGTGGACAAAATTGTTGTACCCCTCAGTTAAAGAAGGAAAAACCCACAATTCTCACTGAAATCACTTGAAACTCACAAAAGTAACAATAAATAAAAATTTATTGAAAATTAATAATCAAAATCAGCCATCACTTTTGAATTGTTGATTAACATAATTATTTAAAAAAACAAACTAATGAAACAGGCCGGACAAAATGATGGTACCCATAACTTAATATTTTGTTGCACAACCATTGAGGCAATCACTGCAATTAAAGGATTTCTGTATTTGTCAATGAGCGTTTCTGCAGCTGTCAACAGGTATTTTGGCCCACTCCTCATGAGCAAACAGCTCCAGTTGTCTCAGGTTTGATGGGTGTCTTCTCCAAATGGCATGTTTCAGCTCCTTCCACATATGTTCAATGGGATTCAGATCTGGGCTCATAGAAGGCCACTTTAGAATAGTCCAACGCTTTTCTCTCAGCCATTCTTGGCGTGTTTTGGCTGTGTGTTTTGGATCGTTGTCCTGTTGGAAGACCCATGACGGGCGACTGGAGACCAAGCTTTCTGACACGAGGCAGCACATTTCTCTCCCAGAATGCCTTGATAGTCTTCAGATTTCATCGTACCTTGCACACTTTCAAGACACCCTGTGCCAGATGCAGCAAAGCAGCCCCAAAACATTACTGAGCCTCCTCCATGTTTCACCGTAGGGACAGTGTTCTTTTCTTCGTATGCTTGGTTTTGAGTCTATGAACATAGAGTTGATGTGCCTTACCAAAAAGCTCCAGTTTGGTCTCATCTGTCCAAAGGACATTCTCCCAGAAGCTTTGTGGCTTGTCAACATGCATTTTTGCAAATTCCAGTCTGGCTTTTTTATGAGTTTTTTTCAGCAGTGGTGTCCTCCTTGGTCGTCTCCCATGAAGTCCACTTTGGCCCAAACAACGACGAATGGTGCGATCTGACACTGATGTACCTTGGCCTTGGACTTCACCTTTAATTTCTTTGGAGGTTGCTCTGGGCTCTTTGGATACAATTCCAACGATCCGTCTCTTCAATTTGTCATCAATTTTCCTCTTGCGGCCACGTCCAGGGAGGTTGGCTACTGTCCCGTGGGTCTTGAACTTCTGAATAATATGAGCCACTGTTGTCACAGGAACTTCAAGCTGTTTAGAGATGGTCTTATAGCCTTTACCTTTAAGATGTTTGTCTATAATTTTTTTTCGGATGTCCTGGGACAATTCTCTCCTTCGCTTTCTGTTGTCCATGTTCAGTGTGGTACACACCTTTTCACCAAACGGCAGGGTGACTACTTGTCTCCTTTAAATAGGCAGACTGACTGATTATGAGTTTGGAAACACCTGTGATGTCAATTAAATGACACACCTGAGTTAATCATGTCACTCTGGTCAAATAGTTTTCAATCTTTTATAGAGGTACCATCATTTTTGTCCAGGCCTGTTTCATTAGTTTGTTTTTTTAAATAATTATGTTAATCAACAATTCAAAAGTAATGGATGTTTTTGATTATTTAATTTTCAATAAATTTTTATTTATTGTTACTTTTGCGAGTTTCAAGTGATTTCAGTGAGAATTGTGGGTTTTTCCTTCTTTAACTGAGGGGTACCAACAATTTTGTCCACGTGTGTAAATAAAGAGTGAGTTTTCATGGAAACTTGAAAATTTCCTAGGTGACCCCAAACTTTTGAACAGTGGCGTATATATATATATATATATATATATATGTTCTCATTGCCCATTTATACTGTAACAGTTTAAATTAGGTATTGATTCTTACTACATCTTACTATTAAACCACTTGAATAATACTCTGTAGGCCCTCCTGGCATGGACACTGCACCTCTGAGGGTGTCCTGTGGTGTTCGCCACATGGGGCGCTGGCATCGCATCCTTTGGACTGCTGGGTGGGGCCTCAGTGGATTACGCTCCTTCTGGTAAATCATGTAGATGCTTGATCCGGTTGGGATCTGGGGAGCTTGTTGGTCAGTCACCTCCTTGGATGCTTTTTGTCGTGTTCACTGAGTCATTTATGAGCAGTTTTTATTGTGTGGTGAGCGCATTGTTCTGCTGGAGTCGGCTGCCATTGGGGAGTACTGTTGACATGGAGGGTGTGCTTGATCTGTAGCAATGTTTAGGTGGGTGGTACATGTCAAATTAACATTCGCATGAAGGCTGATCCAAGGTTTCCCAATAGAATATGGCACTGTAATGAGACGATCAATGCTTTTCATCTGTCATTGGTGTTGCTGGTCAATGTCTGAAGTATTTGTACATGACTCAATGCTAATGTGTCATCTAATAAGATTATATGCATTTTGTAGATTTTTCAAAATTACTTTTTATTTAGTTGAATGGAACTTCTAAATCAGTCCTAATAAGCCTTCCCTCTTTCAATCTAACTACACTTTCCCAAAGAATTTAACATCTAAAAATATAAAAGTACCTTTTTAAATTGCTCATCAGTGTATTAGTTCCCTTTTTCTAAAAACTGCTGTCAAGTCCTATCTGACCTTCATCCAAAACAACTGTAAATATTCCACAGAAGGCACCAGAGGGAATTGAAACCCCCAACATGAACTTGATCTGACACCCCGAGGCACAGAGCAGCAATTACAGACACAAATTACTCTTGTTATCATGAAAGTACTCCTTGCCTTTCCTTCGCCTGGAATCATGTTGATGTTTCACTCAAATGAGAGTCTTTGATGAGACAGTGATACTGAGCCCTCTTTAAAATGCCGATGTGTCTTACACGGACAGACTGAGATAATGACTGTGCAGCTATGGCTATGAACACATGAACACATTGGCATTTCCTCCCTCTGAGAACACAGCCCGCAATCAAGGCCTGAAACACTGACTCATCAAGAACACATACTGTAACGGGGGGAGAGAACCAGAGCGAAAGGAGAGAAACCAGAACTTGTAATTTGTTTCATGCGTTTATCATTTCGTTGGTGTCAGGTGTTACCTTAATGAGAGCGTGCAGAACTTTTCAAAGGGTTTAATGTGGTCTCTGCTGCAGATGTCGGTGTGCTTTTCCAGTTGCGGGATTGAATATGAAGTGAGAGTTGTGGAATGACATGAGTTGCTTCTTTTACCCAGCGAGGAGAGGGCGGAGGCGTGCAGAAGAGCTGTGGTTCTTCTTCTCTGGAGCAACATTTGATGCTGATCTGCCATACAAGGCCAAAGAATGTCAACTATGAGGAGGGCATGGAGTGTAGAAAGAAAACTCTGCTGCCTTCTTATCACAAGATGCACGCATTTACTTCGCACACTTGTGAGCTCACATGGAGGCGAAGGCAGATATCCACACACACACACACACACACACACACAGAGAGAGAGAGAGAGAGAGAGAGAGAGAGAGAGAGAGAGAGAGAGAGAGAGAGAGAGAGAGAGAGAGAGAGAGAGAGAGAGAGAGAGAGAGAGAAATATTGAAGAATCAACAGTTCCCAGGCCTCAGGAGGTGGAAGCTATGCAAACTCAGCTGCTCTGACTTACAGTAAGAAAGTAAGCTCCTTGGCTTAACCACAACCTGAACACAGATCTGTTTCTCTTCTTGCAGAGAGCTGAGCTAAGACCATTTTGCACAGACTCTAAAAACATAGATGCCTGTACCATGTCTTTGCCCCAAAATACCAAACAAAATGCTGCTAAACCTCATGTTCACTCACTGTTTGGTTGGGTTGTCTCCTCGGTTGAGTTTAGGGAAAGACTCGGTTGAGGATGTTCCCACATTTTCACAGGTCAAACAAAATACCCTGTGTGTTGAAAAATGATGCTAAAGGGCACAGATTGTATTTACTATGGTGCCAAGGGATCATGTATGAGAACAGGCTTAGAAAGGTGTAGGATTGTAAATGCAGAATAGGAGCTTGATCATACTGGCATTTAGTAGATCAGATGTTAGGTAAAGTTGCTCAATACTCCGTCCGGGCAGTGCTGACCTGTGAGGGAACTAGCACAGCCTGAAAGCAAAAAATTGATCCACAATACTGATGCAACAATGGTGAATAAAAGGGTGAGTGGTACAACTTCTCTTTAACTGAAGCGTTTTCATACACGTTGTCATGAAACTGTTTCAGCTGTCTTCATTTCTTTCCTTCTTGGTGATAAAAGGCTCATTTTCCTGTACTGATCCCAGACAGCATCTGTTGTTTAAACAAAACCTTTATGGGAAAGGTTATAGAGTCTGGTGTACTGTGTGTAACAGGTCAACTATGACCAAAATGAATGCAGCATTGTTGTGTTTCATTTCTGTTTCCTCAGATTCTGTTGAAGTTGTTGTCAGACAGGTTCAAACCCAGATCAGTGTTCACAGACTCACTGTTAAACAGGCGTTAGTCACTCTAATTGAGAATGTTGATAAAGGAAAACATTTTTGCCAGAGTTTTTCAGATCTCACTGTGATCAGGTGATGAGGAAAGAGATATTATTTTATGTCAGAATTCTGCAAAGTGTTTCTTCTGCCCAAAGTTGTTCAGTTTGGCCTCACAGTTAAGGGGCTGGTACTGATTGAATTAGCAGACATTTTTGAGGCTAAATCTGAAAAAAATGAGAGCTTTTGGCAAAAGAAGTTCAGCTATACTCCAATTAACTATCTATCGTACAATCAACAACACAGGGCACAGTAGCCATCCTCACAATCTAACCTTGCTTTTAAGGAGGAGATTTCAGTGCAGCTGACTTGATGCCATAAATATGGCACAAACAGGCGCTTTGGTGACAGAAAACCATTTGCAACAAACAGCACACAACAATAGCACAACATTAAAAACCTGTCTTTGGTTAGATAAAACCAAACTTAACTAGTCAGACGTTGTCCAGTTTGTTGGGTGTGGCTACATGAAAGCAAAAGGTGTAGAAGACAGGACATTTCTAGATGTATAGATGATGAAAAATGAATGACTCTCAGTCTCAACAAGGTTAGAAGAAGAGGGATTTTCCAATATGATCATGAGCCCACTATATCAATCACACAAGAGTTTTTAAGGAAGAAAAAAACATGTAATTTGGCCATGAATTCTGCCTGACTTCAATCCAATGGAAATGAGACAAGGACCAACTGATTAGATCGTGGCAGTGATGTGGCTTATAGTCTGGATCAACAGATTTGTTAAAGATTTCTGTATCATTGTGAGATAGCGACATGGCGTCACTGTAACTATGACTACAAGTGATCCTACTACAAATCAACCGCTGTGGACTTATCGGGGTTTACTTGTTGGAAATGATATGACTGAGCAGCCTTGGCGGAGTACTGCGCTCTCTAAGTGCTTTTCTTGTTGCTCTTGGGCTAAAAATATATACAAATAAATCTGCATTTCAGGAGGAGGGTGCATTTCTGGAAAAGGAATGCTGATATTTACGTAGTTAGCAAGTGTACCTCTGATCCAACTGCCCTCTTGACAGGGCTTCCATCCACCCATTATCTATACACCACTTAATCCTCATTAGTGTCACCTGGGGCTGGAGTCTATCCCAGCTGACTTAGGGTGAAGGCCGGGGACACCTTGGACAGGTCACCAGTCTATCACAGGGATACACAGAAAGAAAATCACACTCACATTAACACCTATGGACAATTTAGAGTTACCAGTTAACCTCAGCATGTTTTTGGACTGTGAGAGGAAGCCAGAAAACCTGGAGAAAACCCATGCATGCACAGAGAGAATATGCAAAATCCCGGGAATGCAAACCGGGGATCTTCTAGCTACAAGGCAAAAAAAAAAAAAAAAAGCTAACCACTTATCCACTGTGCAGCCTTGACAGAGCTTGTAGTCATTAAATATATTTGTATATTCAGATTTTTGTATATCATAAATTAAAGACTCCCTCTTGAAAATTATGTTTTTCACCTTGTTAATACGTCCATGTGGTGTTTTTATGTGCTACAGACACAACATAAGGAAAATAAGCATTTAAAGCAATGGTTGAGCATTTCCAGCTTTAAGATCCAGTGTACCACACATATCCCAAAAACGTCGATTGCCAGAGTTTGTAATAAACCGAAGATACCACTTCTGTCAACAGGGTGGGGCTTTCCCAATCAAATTTCAGTTTTCCATGATATATTACCAGTCAAATGCTTGGACAGACCTCCTCAATATCCTGCTCTTTATTTATTTGTATTATTTTGTACATTGTAGAGTAATACCCAAGATTAACATTTTTTGATTACAGCATAATTTCGTATGTATTCTTTTCTAGTTTTGATGTCTTCACTATTAATCTACAATGTATAAAACCATTAAATTAAAACCATTTAATGAGATGGTGTGTCCAAACTATTGACTGTTCGTGTAGCACTGAGTCGTTTTCAGTGTGAAGCGGCGTTGTAGGTGAACTGCTGTGCTCCAGTTTCAGTGAGTCGTAAGACTGGGTGGAGGAAGAGGCAGTTACTGGTGTAGAGTTACATCTAAGCCATTTTAGGGCAGGAAGGGATTATTTTCATGGAAAAAAATGCGAAACGTGTCACTGTGAACCACAAAGATGAATTGAAGGGGTTAAATCAATGACAAAACGCAGCCTTTAACATCAAGGAACTAAATAAAATGCAAAAAATAAATGCAATGAATTTGCTTCATTGCATTACATTATAAAATCTGTTCACATTGCATAACAGGAACTTTAGAAACCAGTTACTTAGTACACAGTGTAGCCTAGTGCCTTTATAAGGCAATGATGGCGATCTAAAAATGGGTTATTGAAGTCAAGTAATCAAACAAACAAGTAATATTTGAGCAAGGAAAGGTGGAATTTTTGTAGCAAGGTTCATATAAATGCACTGTCTCTGTGTCTTTGGCACAAATAAACAGTTTCTTGTTGGTCACCACACGCCCAGACATAACTGTGATAATCAGTGAGGTCACGGGAATATCATTTGTTCGTGGGAATCAATCGATGAATGATGAATGAAACGTGTGATTGATGTAAGTAAAGGCAGCATATGGTCGATCCAGACTGTGGCCATTTTCATATCAACACCTGTGGCAGCTCAGTCTCAACCCATTATAAAAAGGCTGCTAATCCACTAGATCCTGTTAAATTCACACACACACACACACCAGCCTGGTGCCCCCACCCACACACCCACACACCCCCCAGCCCCCTTCCAAGTTAATTAGATTGCAGTCGGTTTAGAGGAGAGAGTTTTGGGAGTCATCTGGAGCTTCCAGTAAGCGCCCGTTGTGGTGCTGCAATGTTAATAGTCCTGGATTAGAGAGACAATGGAGGTGGTGCTGAGATCAAGCTGTGAGGAGGCAGGGTTCACAGATGGGATCGGCATAGCTGCAGGGCCGTGCTGCACACACACACACACATGCCAGGGACACAGAAAGTCAACGCAAGTACGTAAAAAAAAAATCCACCATGGCGTGCATGTCTACACACACACACACACAAAAGCTTATTACACGCACACGCTGCTGCTTTCACATTTACTTTTCACACATTTGCTCCACCGTTAAGAATCACATTATCAGATTGCAGAGTTACAGATGAAACTAGTCTAACCTCAAACACACACACATGCTGCACACACTTTACCTAATCCATTTTTTTACAGATGCCACCTCCATTATCAAGAATCACATTATGGCATTGCGCTATCACAGACAGAAGCATTTCTGATTTAAGATCCTTTATTTGAGCTCCAGTCGCTAGTCTGCACAGTTTACAGACGAGAACAGGATCTGTGTGTGCGTTTGGCTCACTGTGTGTGAGTCGATGATCTTGGAATGTCCTTTTCCATTGTGCCAGATGCTTTTGATGTTGGCAACACGCTGTGGTTGAAAATAATCGACAGATAAAGAAGGACTAGAGCAGCCAGAGGGCACGCACGGATTGGAAACGCCAAACAGAAAGAGAGTCTAGTAGAAGAGCTACGCAGTGAATACCAACACATGCAAGGAATGTTGGGCTGTGGATGGAGTCAGCACCACAAAATGAGAGACAAAAGATGGTTACATGTTGAGATATTAACACACCCTGATCACAGCTTGTGCCAAGAAACACCCCCGACACCCCACCCCCACCCTCAGTGCACACAACAGCTTCCCACGCATAGCTGACTAATATGTGTCAACCTGTTACAATCTAGTCATAGCTCCCCAGAGAATAGTTTGATTGGCACGCACACTCTAAAAGGCAGGGTGAGGAGAAAAATTAAATGTCACCCTGCTAATACAGTGGGTGAATATATAATCTGATGCAGACCGAGGTTAAAATGTATTTATAGATGATCCTCAGGGGTTTTGTTAGCCGACATTAGCAGCTGGGTTATGTTTGGCTCAGCACATAATAGCACAAAAGCGTTAGATGATCACAAAAAGGATTTTTGCTGCTATTTCTGATATTAGAAGCTCATGGAATATTCTGAGGAGTTTGTGACAGTTCGTAAAAACAAAGTAGTGCCACTGGTGCATGTAGCAAGTCATTCAGTCCACGAATCATCTAGTACAGGGGGGGTCAAACTCATTTTAGTTCAGGGGCCACTTACACACACTTACAATTTGATCTCAAGTGGGCCGAACCAGTAGAACCAGAACTTAATAACCTATAAACAAGAAAAGCCCTCAGAGAGCGCAGTTCTCCACCAAAGCTGCTCAGTTGTTGTATAATTTCTGACGGATGAAATCTTTAAAAAAATTTCCTTGTCCATAGCAATTTGTATTATTATCGCAATCATGTGATCATCAGCAGGCAGCTGATGTAGTGCTCACTTGTTGTCATAGTTACAGTGACGCCGAGCTGCTATCTCGCAACGATACAGAAATCTTTAACAAATCTGTGGATCCAGACAATAAGCCGCATCACTGCCACAATCTAATCAGGTGATCCTTGTGTCATTTCTGACCTTCCTTGAAAATTTCATCCAAACCTGTTCATCCATTTTTGAGTAATGTTGCGAACAGACAGACAGACAGACAGACAGACAGACAGACAGACAAATGTAACCGATCGTCACATAACCCTGCTACTTTCCTTGGCGGAGTAATATCCACAACTCCAAATTTTTCTGGTTGCTTATGTGCACAAAAGTACATTCTGAAAATGTTCACATTAAATTACCTATGTTTTTGCAAAACATTATGAGCAACCTGAATTTTCTTAAGAAAAAATAAGTACAATTTCAACAGTATTATGCCTCAGTTTATTGTTTACATATGTGCTTTAAAACTTACAGATTACAGTGCATCTACAAAGGCACAAAACATTTAGTCACAGGTATCTGGAAGTGATTTAAAAAATGGTAGTTAAAACAGAAGTTATGCTTATTGAAAAATTGCAGTTACTGCCTTCTCTGTAATTTTACGCTGTTGTAAATCATTCCATGGGCTGGACTGGACCCTCTGCTGGGGCAGTTTTGGCCTGCGGGCCATATGTCTGACAAACCTGATCTAGTTAAAGCTTTGAAATTAGCATTTAGCAAGTTGCTGCTGTGCTCCAGCCGTAGTTTGACTTAAAAGCTTAAGTCAGAACAGCAACATGCTAACAATAACAGGGCGAGGGCCTGTGTTAATCTCTCCATGTCATGCGAGGGTCTGCTATGGTCCATATGATGTAAATCTCCCCAGATCCATGTGGAACTAATCCATGGATGTTCACAAGCAGCCCAAAATGTGTGTTTTTATAAAGGCAGCAGAGCGCATGTGTGGAAGGACAGAGTTATGGCAGATCAGCATTTACGTATATACATACTGAAGCTTACACATGCACACTGCTGCCCCTGTAGTGTTGTCAGCACACAGCCTGTCCATATGGACACATATTTGGACTGAATGCAGATGTCCACAGAGACCTCTGTGAAGACTATTGCATACTTGCGGAGATGACAGATTTCTCTCTTACATTTTCACAGATGTGAAAAGTGTAACGCTTGTGTAACACTGGCTTGAGGAGTGATGACTGTAGCAACTTATATGACAAGATCTCCACTACGGGGAAAGTCATTAGGATTCATACTCTGCTCATCATAAGTGTGTGTACAAAGAGTCCTGATAGTTCATGTAACTGGTGCTGATATCTTTTAGTGTGGACTGTTTTAGTTTGGACTTTGTTGATCTGAAGAGGCTCATATGTGGTTTTCTGACCCACCCTGCTCTCATGTGGCACTAATTCATGTCCAGAGCAAAAATGTTTTTCAACAATATTACTCTCTGTATCACATCAGCCTGTGGCTGCTCTGGCTCTTTGGAGACATGAAATTTAGCAAACACAGGGGCGTGGTAGATGCAGTGTCTCCTTGAATTTCCTGTTCTGAGAACAGACTCACATGATGTTTGAGTTGGTGTCCAAAAAAGCTGATGAAGCCGTATCAGTTACTCACTGTATGTGTTGTTTGTCTGGGGACAAACAGCAAACTTTAATTCAGTGTGAAACTGAAAATCAGATTATGCAATAATCTGATTCAGCGTCAGACTGCGGACAAACAGCTTTATATTCTAAACATAGCAGGATTTTTTTTTTGTCC